>NC_139611.1:15466929-15869452 GCF_964270895.1 Podarcis filfolensis | reverse complement strand
CATGCTCTCATTAACAACAACACAAACAAATCCCAGATCTGATATCCGCTAAGGGAGAGGAGAGAGACCTTCCGAGGGGCAAAAATCCTTCTTTTTAGCCTCCTTGAGAAAACTATAAACCTGGTGTGGAGCGGGGAGGGGGGGGGAAGAGAAGAGGAGGAAGGAAACAACTTCCGTAAAGAACCGAAAGAAAAGTGAAACAGTATTTGTACCTTTGCACCTGACAGCAAAGCCCCCCCACACCACCGAAAAAAGAAAAACAAGTGCTATCCATCCCCCTTGCCATCTCTCTGCAACATTCTGGCAGATCTTTTAAAAAACCTTTTGAAAGTTGACATATGTAAGCGCTTGTCGCCTCCGAGTGACAAGCCGCTCATCACTCTTGTCAAACAACCCTCCATCCCCCAGCACACCCCAACACACACACACAAACGCACCAGACATTTTCAACTTGGGCTTCCCCACTAGAAACACAACTGAAAAGTTTTCTTAAAAAGAAGTGAAGAGCTAAGTGGTTTGTATCTTTTTCCTTTCTTTTTTAAAGCAGAAACTACCCAACTCACACACCCAGCAACCTTGAAGCCGAGAGTGAAACATGAAACCGATCAGCTGCGCTCGCTAGTTTTATTAAACTAAAAGAGAAACTATTTATAGACAAGCCGAGCGTGGTCGGTCCGTCCACGGCGGACGGACACGCTCATAGTTAAAAAGAAGGGGGGAAAGGAGAGAGAGACATAAGGAGAAATAAGAAGACAATGAGAAATGAAGAGGAGAAAAGGTCAAAGGTTGCCTCCCCGCCCCCCCGCCGGCACACACTTTCCCCTTTTTTGGTACAAAGTAGGAGAGACGGGGAAATAAAAAGGAATGAACAGACTAGGGGGAAAAGCACAATTGTGCCTTACTTACCATAGTCGGAGAGACGAAAGCCGAATTCACTTAAATAATCAACTTTCATAATACTTAATTAATACCTAATTGCAACTGATTGCTCCCCGAATAACAAGTTGGTTCAAAATACTGATGTCATTGCTGCTGACGGTCCTCCCTGGGAATCCACTTGGGCACCAGCTCAGTTCAGTGGCGGAGAGTAGGAAGGGGGAGCGGTCTGGTGTCAGAAGTGATGGTGATTGGCAGGAGAGCCCTGGCCCCGTGGCCACGCCCCCCACCCACCCCCTCCGCTCACCCGACCTCCCCTCCTACTGGCTGGAGGGCAGGTGAAAGAGAGCAGGGGAGGGAGACGGCTCAGTCCCTGCCTGGTTGCCTTTGAGGAAGGAGGATGCTCTCTGGGAGAGAGAGGGAAGCCAGCTAGCTCAGAGACAGCCAGCCAGCCAGCCAGCCAGCCAGCTGTGCTTCAAGAAGGGAGGGGGGGGTAACGAAAGGGAAAGGAACACTCTCAACACTCTCAGCACACACACACACTTCCCAAGCCTATTAGGGTTGCTTCCCAGGGGCTGCCTATATTGCTCTGGGTGCTTTACTCTTGTCCAGGAAAACAGAAAAGAAAGGAGCAAGGAGGTGGTGGGATTCAGTATATTAAAACTGGACTTTTTTAAAGAAAAAAAAAGAGGGGGTGGTGGTGGCAAGAAGCAGGCAGGCTGCTCAAGTTATCCCAAGCATCTTGAATTTAGAACTTGTCCCCGCTTACATCATGACCCATTTGCTCCTGCGCCTGCTGCACACCGGACTCTCTGGCTGCGCCTTTCTGAAGGAACGGGTTCCTGTGGATTCCTGAGGTTCTGAATTCATGTTCAGAACTTTGCATATTGCATATAGTTTCAGCCACTTTGAGACCCGGGTGGCAAAAACCGGGATATACATTTATAAAATATAATGATGGCGGCAATGAAGCAAACTTTTCACTTAAGAAACACGTCCTGCCATTTTTTTATTTTTCCAGAGGCTGGGTGCTCTCCCCCTTCTAGTAAAAACAAGCCCTGCTACAAGGCCAGATTCCACCCATTCCTCCAGCCTTGCACACAAGCCCACCAGAGTTTCACCAGCTTGCTCACCATCCAGCGCCAATTTGTGACTTCGAAAAAAGAGAGGAAAAAAAGTGTTTATAAAGTTTCTCTGGCTGGTGGCCTGTAGGTTGATTCTTACTCACCACAGGCAACCAGCCAAATGGCACATTAAAACACATTCAGTGCTCACTTAGATAGTTTGTGGGAAAATACCTTTTGGATTACACCTTTCAGAGTCACGCTTTCAACCACCTCCCCCCCCAAACCCTCCCACCCCTACCCATATCACCTAATTCAATATCATCAGGATCTGCACCTTCTAGTTACAGATAACTGTTCCCCGTCACAACAGAAGACTTATTCCTGAATCTTAAGAACCTAAGAAAAGCCCTGCTTGATCAGACTAGGAGACTCTCTAGCCCAAGAGTTTGTTCCCTTCACTGGCCAGCCATAGCCTTCAGAGAGCTGCTAAACAGGCCTTGAAGGAAACAGCCTTTCCCTGCTCTTGCTCTCCAGGAATTGCTATTCAGCAGGTACATTGCTGCTGAGCATGGAGTCTTCATTTAGCTTAATGGCCGCTGAAAGACCTCTCCACAAATAAACTCCCCCCAAAAGCACCATGATGAAATATTTCCAAATATGGACTGGGGGCCAGTTAGCACCATCTACCACCTCAGTGTTACCAGACATTGTTTTCCCCACACTGCTGAGGCCCTGGACTATCCTATCCTATTCTTACTATTCTTACTTTTATTTCCTCCAAGGAGGTCAAGGAGGCATACATGCTACTCTCCCTGATTTATTCTCACAACCACCCTGCGAGGTAGGTTAGGCTGAGAGACAGGGGGCTATATTCAGTGCTAGTCCTAGAGCAGACCCACTAAACTTAATGGGCATAGCTAATGTTAGTTCATTAATTTCAATGGGTCTGCTCTGCATAGGATTTGGCTGGATACCACATTGCTGCTGGCCCAAAGGTATATCCAGTGAGCGTTGCAACTGAGTGGGGATTTGAACTCTGGTCTCCCAGGTCCTAACCCAACACACACCCTGCTCTGGCCTAAGTGGGGAAAAAAGAGGCCCCACCCAAAGAGGTTGGCTCCAGATGCACGTCCGTGTAAACAAGGGAAGAATTAAGCTCTGGCGCACAGGCACAGCGAGTAAACACGAACTAATGGATCTTGAACATTGCATTTATTAAAGGATCACTCAACAGGAGATTTTTTTTTATTTTTATTCTGTTTCAGAAAGTACTCTCAAGCTTGTGAGGTGTTTTGCAGGGAAAAGGGGATGTTTTCCACCTCTGTTCTTTGTAGGAGGGAGGAGGAAGAATTTCTGCTTTTCTTGCAGTTATGCAAAAATGTGCCCTTATTCCTCCTCCACCACCCAATACGCAAATGGCAGCTGGTGCTCTTGCACAGGCAAACCTCCTAAAGGTATCTCAAGCTACTCTGTTGCCAACAATGGGGAGTCAAGTCCTGGTTGGCCTGACTCTCACAGGAAAATGCTGGGTAAACATGGCCCTGTTCCAGAACTGTTGTGTTCAGAAACTGTCAGAAAGACATGAGAATAGCTCCGCTGGATCAGGCCAGGGGCCTGTCTATTCCAGTATCCTGTACCCAGTAATGGGCAGCCAGGATAGCCCACAAAATATCTACCGTTTGATCTGTGTCCAATAATCAAAACGTGCACTTGTTCTGTTCTTAGCTCTCATGGCTAATAACCACTGATGCACCTACTTCCCTCCCCCCTTCCCACACATTCCTCTAAGCTCTTTTGATAACTACTTCTGCTCCTGAGCACCACAACAACATCCTGTGGCCGTGAATTCCATAGGTGAATTACATATTGCCTGAAGAATGTCCTTCCTCCAGCCCATATTGGGTGCACGGCCAATAGGTTTTGCCTGATAACCTGTAGCCTATGCATCAGTGAACAAACCTCTATCGTGTGTCCTCCCTCCTTAAATACCCACTTCTTACTAATCTCCCATGGAGTTAAATCAATAGGGTGAAGGGTTGGGCACAGAGTACATCCTGTGACTCTTGAACAGGACTTGGTGCAGGTCACCTGGGCAGTAACGCCATGTTTGAGTGAGTGCAGGCTTTGGAACAACACCCTTACTGCTCTGGAGTGAGAGAAGAAAAGAAAAGAAAAGCCAGGCACCCCGAAAAGACCCATTGAATTTAATGGACCTAATTTAGGCTCCATTTGCAGAGTGGCAGGGGCAACCCAATCAGATGGGCGGGGTACAAATAATAAATCATCATTATTATTACTATACACATAAAGCAGTACCATACAACTTTTAACACTCATGGCTTCCCTCTGCCAAAGAACTCTGGGAACTGTAGTTTGGGAAGGCCCTGAAAGTTGCTAGGAGATTCCTATTCTCCTCACAGAGCTATAGTTCCCAGAGCTCCTTGGGAAGAAAGATTGCCTGTTAAACTGTTAAACCACTCTGTGAACTGCAGTTCTGTGAGAGGGAATAGGGATCTCCTAAGAACTCTCAGCACCTTTCAGAAACTACAATTCCCAGGATTCTTTGGGGGAAGCTGTGACTGGTTGAAGTGCTATGGTGCTGCTTTAAATGTAGACTGCAGATGGGCCCGACACAATTCAGGACGGCCACACTCCCACATGTTTCCCAGGCAAGCCAAACCAGTTAGCCATGAGGAGACCGCAGGCGTCAGGATAAAAACAGGCCTGATCAGCCAATGACACCTGATGACTTCAGAGAGCGAGCCAAAGAGTGTCTGGTGTTCAAACAACTCCCTTATCAATCACAACTGCGACTTCATTCACTGGCTAAAAACACTGACAGAAGGAAGCAGCTATTGAACAGAAATTACTTTGAAGAGTACTTGCACACTGTGCTTCTTAACTTCCTTTTTAGAAGGGCTGGCGACCCCCGCCCTAGCGGACTAGGATCTACTTACTTTAATCAGGGAGGAAGAGAAATCAAAAGTGGAAACAAGATAGCGAACTAAAACACTGATTTGCAATGGCAAATCATTGTTTGTAGTCACGTTTCAAAGGCACCCTTCTTAGTTAACAATACACATACAGTGGTACCTCTGGTTACGTACTTAATTCGTTCCAGAGGTCTGTTCTTAAACAAACTGTTCATAACCTGAAGCACCACTTTAGCTAATGGGGCCTCCTGCTGCCGCCGCGCCGCCGGAGCATGATTTCTGTTCTCATCCTGAAGCAAAGTTATTAACCCGAGGTACTATTTCTGGGTTAGCGGAGTCTGTAACCTGAAGCGTATGTAACCTGAAGCGTATGTAACCCGAGGTACCACTGTACACGCAACTCCCTATTTGCGCGGGGGTTGTGTTCTGGGTGCATCAGCAGTAGTGCGTACTTCTAGGATAACAGAGAGAGACTGGATGGCCATTTGCCATGGGTGCTTTAGTTGAGGTTCCTGCATTGCAGGGGGTTGGACTAGATGACCCCCAGGATCCTATCCAACTCCGCTATTCTATGATTCGAAACAGCATCACCCAAGGGAGTTTGGCCCAAGGTCTGCAGAAGAACACAAAATCCATAGGGTGAAAAGCCCACCAAGCAGTGTAAGAAACCCCAAAAGAGTCTGCTAGGGGCTGAGTGTGCTCAGCTGCTGCAAAATGCTGATTGATGGTGGTGATGGGAATGAGACGGAGTATTCTAGAAAAGGGCAGGGCTGCCTGGCAGGCACTCCTGAACCCCACATATTGCAACATTTTGTTGTAGGCCATACTTGTGCTTTATTAACACTCATCATGTAAGCAGCAGTCACACATGTGAAAAATCGTTCATAATCAGGGCTCTGCATGCCAAAACTGTGCCCCGCAAGCAGATAATTTGTCAGTGGGCGTGGAACTCAGCCTTCTGAGAATCTCCACTTTCTTTATTAAATGTTTCTAGTTAGGAAGTTGCAAATACGATGGTGTATGTGGGTTTAGGAGCAGGGTTTTAATCTCACCTGTGCCGCCCCGATGTTGTTGGACTACAACTTCCATCATCTCTGAGCACTGGCCATGCAGGCTGGGGCTGATGGGAGCTGGAGTCCAGCAACATCTGGAAGGTCACAGGATCCCCAGCTCCTGTTTTAACCAACCTTTAAAAAACTAGAGCAGGCACTCATGCAGAGACATAGCAAAGAGCTTCCTTTCTGGGTGGCGCTCTCAGATCCTCAGAGCCTTTTTTCATGAATGGTGATCCTGGGGCCTCCAAAGGCTGGTAGAACTACAACTCCCAGCATCCCTATCTGTTGGCCATGATACCCAGGGCTGATGGGACCTGGAAGCCGGCAATGTCCCTGCCCTGTCCCTGCTTTCCTTACGAACAGGAGAAACAAAAACATTGTGGAAACACCTGGCAAATCGGCATAATCTATACAAGGGGCAGAACAGAAGTCTTTCCTCCTAGAAAAATGTAAGCACTAGATTGTTATGCGGAACTGGCTGTGTTCCCCTAAATCCACCTCTGGAATTAAAACTTGGTATCTCCCAGGCACAGACCCTAAACTATGCTCCAGTAGGAGCATGGGAAAGTGTCGTACACTGAGTCAGATCACTAGTCCACCTTGCTCAGTGTGGCCTACACAGAGCGGCAGCAGCTCTCTCAAGATTTCAGACAGGGTGTCTCTCCCAGCTTTACCTTGAGATGGTCTAACCACGGATATACATATTGTCGCCCTTTCCCTGTCCCTGTTCCACCACCACCCTGACCTAGGACCAACCTAACTCGCAACAGAAAGTGCACTTTTTAAAACAAGGTTACTCAGTCTCTCCCCCTTTCCCCAGGTTTTCCCAGCCTCTTCCTCCTCTTAGAAAAAGACCTCTGAATGAAAAGGCCTTGAAAGTGGTGGCCCCCCACCTGGAGACCGACATGCTGATAAATCTGGCTGCCTCTCTCCCCTGTGGCAGGCTGAGTAGAAATCTCTCTCTCTCTCTCTCTCTCTCTCTCTCTCTCTCTCTCACTCACACACACACACACACACTCACACAAGCTATTTGGAAAGCAAACACTTGGCCCCTGGTTTTAAGCCCAGCCCTTGCCGAATCCACCCAGCCAAGTACAGGATGTTTAAAGAGAAGCAGAAAAAACCCCAACCTGCACAAAATACCTATTTAATCAGGTAAATAATCTGTCCATTTGTTTTAAAGAGAGAGGCTTAGGTCTATTTACCCAACACGCCTAGGAACTCTCCCCTCACATTCTTTCCTTCTTTTATAAAATAGCAACTTTTTTTTAAAAAAAAAACAACGCACACACAGAGAAAGGAAGACCTGCAGATGAAAAGTACATTAGATGTGCAGGTGAGTCCGTGCATGTGCACGCACAGAGAGTCCTGGGCTTCCTTCCTGCCCCCCACCTCCCGCCACCAGGTAAAAGGAAAAGAGGTCCAGATTTATGCAGGGGAGTTATGGCGGCATGTTTAATTAACGTTTCTGGATTGTGACAAGGCTGCGTAAGACCCTATAAAAATTCAGGGCGAGCCACACAGCTCTGCCCCGGGCTTCCTTTGGCGCGGAGTGTGCGCCGTGCAGCTCGCACGTGGAACACACGTCGGAGGGAGAGAAATTCCCTCACGTGGACAAAGTTCAACCTCTTCTCAACCACGCAAGCGTCTCCGCCGCTCGCTGCAAATCCCCTGTGCTGCCTCCCCTCCGATGTCTGCTGTGCCTGACTCGCTACAACCTGTACAAACCAGCCACTGGGCTGCTTCCCACTCCTGTACAGCCCCTGGCACGCGGGCATATTCATCCTGATCCGCTTCCTGGCTCCTGGACCCATTTGCCGAATGGCCATGGTTCAGCCTCAGAGGGGGTGGTTTGTTTCAGAAGTGTAGGACCCTGTCGGGCACTCTGGTTGTCTCTGGGACCAATGGTCAGAGGTGAATATTTAGGGGGCCACGGGTGCCTCGTCCTTGACCTGCAGGAATAGTTACCCCCAAGTGTGTGCCTCAGTGGGCTTCCATTCCCCATCTACACCCCTTCAAGTAGATGTACTTTGCTGGTGGGGGAGAGAGAAACGGGTAGCAAAACCATTCCCCCCCCTCCATAGGGTGTTGACTGCTTTTAATTATTCAAGGCCTGCCAAGTGTTCAGAAACTCAGATGAAAGGTGATCAGGGCGGACGAGGGATGATTATTAATGATTAATAATTATTATTGTTATGGAGGCACAATGATTCCAGAGGTGCTGCGGCAAAAGCGGCGAGGGCAGTCGCATCGGCGGGATTCCCAAAAGCTACGGGTTCAAGCCGTGCCTGTAGCCGTATCAAACGTCCACCCCAGATCCCAAGCCTTCCGTACATCGTTATTTATTTAAATTAAAGAATGCTGCCAAGTTCCTGGGATTCCAGGCAAGGTGCAAAGCAAACAAAAGAAGACGGTCGTTAAACGAAAACTCGACGTTACCAATAAAAAGAAAAACAGCAAGGATGTAAATCCTCTTGACATCCAGATTATCCATCAAAAGGGCCTCTCATGAGGAAGGATCTGCACCGTCTTGAAAAAGATTTGGAGGGCTTTGCACAGGCAGGTCTCATTGGACTCGGGAGAATGATGGTCCGGTGCTAAGAAGGATGAGAAGACTTGGCAGCAGGTTCAAAGGGCTTTAGCGGATTTGGGAATAGCAGATCACCTTCAGAGCATTCAGGACAGCCATCCTGGTGCCTGGAAGCTTATACAATGCTCCTAACCAGGGGTAGCTAACCTGCATCCCCACAGATGTTGTTAGACTACAACTCCCATTATCCCCTGAATGCTGATGGCTGGTGGGAGTTGGTGTCTAACAAAATATGGAGGGACAGCCAGGGTCAGCCAGCCCTTGTCCTAGTCAATCAGGAAGCAAGGCTGGAAGAGAATCAGGGTTCAGGAATGGGCAGCAGGCTTGGCACATTGTAGGACAGATAAGGCCCTGGGTTCTCCACCTTGCAGCCTCCAGGGCCAGTGTAATGTCTGGAGGGAAGACACAGCACACGGCAACCAGGAGCTCAAAGATGGAACAAGGCTCCAGAACAATTTTTCAATTCATGCCTCCCCTCCACCACAATGTGTAGAGAGACACAGAGGGAACACACAGAACTTTCCTTCTTTTTAACTTACGAAGCAGCCATCATGTCTCAGGGTCTCATCCTTACTGTATTGTCACACATTTCCTTGCCACTTACTCAGAGCTGCCTTCCCACTCTCTATGGGTTTTCCCTCCTTGCCCCAGATGACGTCTCTAAATAAGTTTGATTCCACCAATCTGGCTCCTGGGAGCACTGCGCTCTCTTTCTGGCTCCTTCCCTAGATCGGGAAGTCTATTAGGCAAATCGAGTTGTCCTATTTTAAGTCAATTCCTTGTTTTGTTTGATTCATATTTCGTCAAGAGAGGCGCCTGGAGGCCTCCAGGCCTGGGCGTCGGGCACAGCAGGCAATCAGTGCTCTCTTTCCCGCCGATTCCACCTCTTTTCCCTCCTTGATATGGTTTCAGTTGCTTCACTGCCAGCATGACATGGCAGACGGATGTTGCTAAAGCCCGACACTTTGAGTATCAGTGTACAGGGCAGGGTCCCCTAAAGCAAGCGGGCCGGCAGGATTGCAGGATCCTAGCTCACTGCGCCTACTAGTCATCTGCTACAGTCGTTTAACAACCTTCTTTTTCCTCCAGTTTCCAGCCCCTGTGATCCGAGATGGAGGGCAGCCTGCCTCTCCTTACTTGGCCCCCATGCCCTCTGCACTTCCATCTCCCCAGCAGGGCAAAAGAAGCTAGGAAGTAAGTTTGCAGGCTGTGATTCCTATCGTAGCTTCACTCAACACTTGAACAAAAAACAGAGTCTGTAGGGGCAGATGCCCAAAATTAAAGCAACTGTCCAGAATCACTGGGAACAACAAGACATGACCAGGATAGGAAGCCACAAGGTTCCCTCAGGAAGAGGTCAGTCCTATTTTAAGAGTGTGGCACCTACACAACGGTTTGCTCCTTGATGAGATCTCTGTAGCACATGTGTTTCAAGAGACTTCCGCTGCCCACAGGCACAAAAAAAAAGGGGCAGGATGGTGGTCCTGCTGGCAGAATTCAACCTTCTCCTTTCCCTCTGGACAAGGAATAGGATGGAGCATTCTCCAGACTCAGAGCATGTCTGAATGCCCCAGGAAAAGGGAGCAAATATCTAGCTGGAAGAAGAGTGTGATCCACCAATGCCCAGATCAGGCAAGCCACGTGGGAAACTAGGGACACAGCTGCCCCTTAGGACATAAGGCCAGAAGTTGACAACCTTCAGGCTCACTCGTCTGCTGCTACATTTTGCAACTTTTCAGGGAGCATCCACTCCCTCCCTCCCTGCGAAGGCTTTCTTCCCAGTCCTTCCACCTGGGATCTATGATACTTTAGGGACAGCCTCAATAAATCTGAGATGCTTGGGAAAGCCGCTTCCCAGCATGAAAAGCCCTGGCTTAGGGTAGGGTGGGATGTTAGCTATTTGCTAAATGGGTGACAAAGGAAGGAACAAACAAACAAGCAAACAAACAGGCATTGGCGAGGCTGGATTACTAAAGGAGATCTTCTTTACTGCCCAGTTACTCTTGCAAAGAAAAGCAAGCAATGCATGTCTCCAGGCAAAGGAGCATGTGGAATTAAACTATTTTTGAGCTTCTGGAAAGATTCTGCCTCAGGTCTAGCCACGCCAGGATAGAAACTGCTGCCTGAAAACTGTTAACGTGTGCACAAGTTAAAGCAGGTTACGCAAGAAAAGGGATCAAGCTTGCGTTTTTGTTGTAAGCTGATAAACGAACAAACTTTTTTTCTAAAGGATTAAGGTGCGCCAGTGGCATAGCGTGGGTTACCAGTGCCCAGGGCGGGGCAAGTGCTGTGCCCCCTCTGGTGGAATGGGCGGCTGGGGTGAAGGCATGCAGTGGGGGCATGTGTGGAGCCAGCACAGAGAGTGAACGGAGTCCAGGAGGTGCTTTCCCACCTTCTTCTTCCTTCCTCGGGGGGCGGTGCGGGTGACAGTGGCAAGGCACGGGGGTTGGGGGCACATTGGCAGGTACCCGTGCTGGGAGACCAGAGGGAAAGAGAGGAGAATGGCTGGCTTGGAGTGGAGGCAGGCAGGTGGACAGCAAGCGAGCAGCTGGGCTAGCTGCTTGTACTCCAGTAGCGGCTTCTGGCATGTACATGGAGCGCCCGCCCCCCTGCTCTCCTTCCCTCCCCGCAGGCCCAGCGCTTTGTGCAGTGTTCAAGGATAGCCAGACCAACCTCGCCTCTCGGCCAGCCCAGGGTCGGGGTCTCCATGGGTCCCTTTAGCAGCCATGAGACGGAGGAGGCACTGCCTGAACCCCAAAGATCTAGCCTGGGCCTGGCTTGCCTCCCCGTAGTTCTGGAAGGTAGCAGGAGCTCAGCCACACAGCATCAATGAGGGAGACTGCTGTGGGGGTGCCTGGTTGCGCCCTTCAGAATTATGCAACCGGGGCAATCACTGCTACACCACTGGGGTGTGCACTTTAGAGCAAACTGTGCTAAATGTCCTCCTGCTGTTTCCAACAACCAGTTCTGACCATTTCCGACTCTGGTCCCACCCATTACTGGCATATGGCCCTTGGAAGCTTGCCCAGGAAGAAATGTGGCCCTCTGATGGAAAAAAGGTCCCCCCGTCACTTCTGATGTTAAGCACGACTTCTCAGATTAAAAGCACATGTGGATAACTAGCAAAATAAATGGAAATGAAGGAAATAAAGTGGTGCCAGGGTGATACCAAGGATCTTGGGGTGTTGGGGGGGGGGAAGGCAGAAGTGGAGGACTGGGGGGAGGAGAGTGTGAGGCAGACGTAGCGATTGCATTATCGAAGGAGGCTGGCTTGGCATCACCATGCAATCGCCTTGGTAATCCTGTTAGCCAGCAATCTCCATTCCGAAAGAGCTTCATTTCTTTGTGAATATTTGTAAACTAGATATCTAATGGAAAATTATAGGAAAATTATAGTGAAATTCATGACGAAGAAATCCGATTAGCCCTAATTCAATTATGCCATCTTAGCCCACACTGCACATTTCCCATTTTTTCCCCATAAATACCAATGCCAGGGGTCTGGGTAATCAAATAAAATTGAAAATCATCTTCCCATTAAATTCAATTAGCTGCAATTTCTAAAGCCTATCAGAGATTTTAATTACTAAATTATAAAATTCTCCAATGCTAAATTGAAACAAAAAAAATGACACATCCTTGAGTTTCAAAAAATAAAAAGAAAGGGGAAATAACAAGAAAAACCTTTTTTTTAAAAAAACATCCTCCCAGTCTTTTTGGTCCACAGCATATGTTAAATGAAAGAGCTTTGTTTTCTGCCAAAGGCTAAAAGCAAGGGAGAGGACGGCACATTTTGTGCTGAAAAACTAGGAGTGTCTGAAATGGACCATCCTCCCTCAAAATGATGCTTGAACAAAATCAATCCATTAAGACCTTGCAGGTTAGACATCAGGGTTTTAGCTCTTTGTTTACCTGCTGTGCAGCTGACTCAGAGGCCACTGGTCAGAGGAGGGTGGGAAATTCAGGTCCTTTTGAGTACAAACGTGTCACAGACTAATATCCTCTTTCTCTTGGGAATCACAGAACACTAAAAAGCCAATCCAGTACCACTGTCAGCTTATATAGCCTCAAGATTTGCTGGTGCTCCCTCAGTCCAGGCAAACTCGATCTTGAGTTGAGTTGATCTCCCTCATCTGTTTGCTGGGTCTTTCCTGGGCAACCTTTGGGGGAGGCCCAGAGGCAAAAGTGGGCAGGTCAACAAGTGTATATATATTTAAAAACCTTCGTGCAGTAGGCTGCCTTCAACCACACTCTCACCACCCCCACCCCCATCCACCATTCAGACAAGCAAAAGACATGGTCAAGATTCAAGGGCATATCAAAAAACATTCAAGGTAAAGCCAAGCCAGTGAGGGGTTTCTGGTGTGGGGAGATTTCCAAGGGCCAGACAGAGAGGTCTAGAGGGCCACAGTTGCCTGCCCCCCCCCGGCCTGAAGTTTCACTGCTCTTCCACTACCACCCTCCTCCTCCTCCACTGCTTGAAGCACCTTCCTGCTTCATCAGTTATCTCAGGCTGGACCTTGCCATCACTCAGACTTGTGTGCCTGATCCCACAACTAAAGGGAAGAGCAGAAATATCTCATTTCTCCCCCTGCCACACTCCCCAGTGTGACCTTCCATGCTGTAGATCAAGAATACTGGAGGTGTAGTGTTGGAGAGGGCTTTGAAAGTCAACTCGTCCAGCTCCCTTTAGGAACTCAGAGCAGCCCCAAACCTCCTGCTTTAAGACCCCCAGCAAGGGAGCGCCCACCCACCCCCACTCTAGGAAACTGGTTCCATTAGGCTTCCCCTGATGTCAACCAAAACCTGCCCTCTTGTAGTTTAAAACCTGCAAATCCATTTGTATAGAGCAGGGTTTCCCAAACTTGGGTCTCCAGCTGTTTTTGGACTACAACTCCCCTCATCCATAGCTAGCAGGACCAGCAGTCAGGGATGATGGGAACTGTAGTCCAAAACCAGCTGCAGGCCCAAGTTTGGGAAACACAGGTCTAGAGTCAGATCCCCCTCCCTGCTCCAACATGGTGCCCTCCATCTGCAGAGCATCACACTGGTTAGCCCTGTTCCAGAAAAACAATGGTAACCTGAAGGCTTCCAGATGTTTTTGAACTCCAGCGCACATCTGCCTTAGCCAGCATGCCCAACAGTCAAGGATGTTGGAAATTGAAGTTTGTGGGGTTGGGGCGCCAGTTCCCTACCCCTGACCTAGAGCAGCCTCCCCGTGGTGCTTTACAGATATCATCCCTGGCCATACTGGCTGTGGCTGATGGGAGAAGGAGCTCAAGAACATCTGGAGGGCACCAAGTTGGGAAAGACTGGTATAAAAGCAATGAACTACTCTATCCCTTTTCTCAAGGAAAAGCAAAGGATAGGGAAACACTTTAGCTCCACTGCGGAAATATCTACTCCTAGGCATATATGGGATGCATACACATATGGGATACTGGAATCCCCAATGTCCCCAATTGGAGTAGTTAATGTTGCTTGCTTTTCCCTAGTCCTGGTGACACCCAGCAAGGCTCAGACAGTTCCACTTTCTCGACTGGGATGGCTTCGCAAAGACAAAGCTGGAACTCAAGGGGCTCCTTCTGATGTCAGGGATTCCCGATCCTTGCCTGCAATCTGGGAATCCTTCCTGGCCTCTTGAAACCAACAAACTCTGTCAGTTTCGAGGCAGTCACTAGGCAGATCCGGCTTGCTTTGTGCCACTCTGGCAGAGCTGATACCAAGCTCCATTTGCCAGGCGCCCTGGAGTTGCCAGTCTGGGGAGTCGCCCGCAAACAAAACAAAAAAAGTTAATTATCTCAGCTTTTTTTTTCTTTCTTTAATAAATAAGAGAAACTGGCTGAGCCGGATTCTTCGCAGGGCCCTTTCTCCCCCTTTATCATCCATCAGTTTCTGTGACACATTATTCAAAAGGATATATAAAAAAAGTTTTGCAATGTTCAGGATTGTTACTAAATCCTTTTTTCTCGTTCCTGCTTTCCTCCTCCCTGCTCGCTTTGCTTCTTACAGTGCCAGGCAAGCGGGTGGGGGAAATAATAGTAAATAAATGAGTAAGAAAAAGCCCAAAGCCAGGAAGGGGGAGGCTCGGGGGTTGGTCAGCTGCTGCTCCCGCCTCTTCTGTGGGTCGCACAGGAGAGTTGGCACTGGGCCCACCTGCACACCTTGCTTGCCGTCTCGCCCTGGAATGTTAACACGGGCACTGCGGAATTCCCAGATCCTTGCCACCAATTAATTAGAGTCCCTTTGGGGAGCCAGTGCGGTGTCACGATTAAAGTGTCAGGCTTGGGCTGGCGAAGCTGAAATCCTTCCTTCAACTGCAAGGCTCGCTGGGTGCTCTTGCTACCTCTTGGCCTAACCAGCACCGCAGGCTTGTTGTGAGGGTATAGGAGGGGACAGGGAGTGGAGAGAGCCACATACGTTGCTTGCAATTCCTCGGGGGGAATATTGGGGTAAAAGCCTAAGGAATAAAATGAAACTTTTTTTTGCTCCAGCCAGACTTTGAGGGTTCTGCTGGCAAAGTCATCAGGTCCATGCAACTTAGGCAAGAAGCAAGGAGCACAGATTTTGCCCAGGCAGGAGCCATGGAGCTCCAAGCAAGCATTGGCCAGCTTGTCTGTGCATCCATGTGGCGCAATGGGTCATCCATGTGGCGGCTGGCTGTAACCTGAAGGTTGGTGGTTGGAGTCCATCCAGTGACGGCTGTGGGCAAGATTCCTGCATTGCATGGAGTTGGTTCAGATGACCATCAGGGTCCCTCCCAACTCTACAATTGTACTTTGTGGAACATACTTGTGAGTGGAGCACATTCAGCCCAAACTCTGCAAGACCGACGTAGCTGACATCTATGCACAGGTGGCAAGGGGGGGGGGGGAGGAAAGTGCGCTGCCCCACAACTGCTGTCTCCCTGTGGTTGCTTGGTGGAAAGCCCTTTTCACAAATGTGTATTATGACTGAATAATAAAATAAGGGGAATTAAAAGGAAGTGGCAGTCCTAAGCTCGCTTAACTTGCAACATTAACTCCATCAAAATCAACAGGACTTCAGAGGAGACGATCCAAGTGGGTTTTGCTCAGAGTAGACCGTACTGAAATGGATGGCCTTAAGTTAGCTACTTCCTTTCATTTAAACGGGACTGCTCTGAGCAGAAACAACCTATAGAAAAATGTGTCTCAGATGGGAGCATTAATATGAAATATGCCAGAAACCTAACGTCTAACCTAATCTTTCAGAAATCTAACATTGAGGACAAAGCGTGGCCCCTTTCCCCAAAATATACTTTGTTCCTACTGTAGCCCCCAACCCATTGTTCAAAGGGTTTCATGCACTTTTCAGCCACTCTGGAGAAAAACACACAGGCATTCCTGACGCCAATGAAAGGCTGTTTCATGCATTCTTCCTCCCCTCCCACTACTTGCCCTGATAGAATCCCCTTGGAGGGGAAACTCCCTACACCATCAGGTACAAAGTGTCTCCCAATAATTTTATGTGGCCACCAGCAGCAGCCCTGATCCATGTGTTCGTAGCAGAGATAAAAGCCTCTTGTGGCTGTGTATCATATATACAAAGGTGAAGCATGGGCTTTCTCCTCTCTTTTTAAAATCTGTTTCTCCTTCCCTGCAAGGAGATTGCATCTGTGTAGGAGTAATACCTGCAAACAGTTTTGCTTTGTTTATTTCCACAGTTTGCTTTCTTGGAAATTTTCTGGCAAAAAGGAAGGGCAGCACAGGCGAAAAGGCCAGGCCTAGAGACTAAAGATGGGAGAATTTGTTAATTTCAGTTTTCTCTCACTTTCTTCTTTTTCTGATCGTATTTGCTTCAGTTCTCCACATCAACTTATGAGCCTGGTTTTCACTAATATAACACATTTTTCTAAATTATTCACTAAAACGTATATTTCTAGACACATTTTACCCTAGTATGTGCATTTTTGTGCACATTACTTGGCCAGAAAACCACATTGCAAAATTTGGAAAGTGCACATTTGGCTGTGTTTTGGTTGGCGGCCGTATTGTCTCAGAAAGCACAAACCTTTAAATGCAAACTGAACCAAACAACGCCCCCTCCATCCCCACTGGAGATGTTTTCAAGCTGTTCTCCAGAAGCCTGAGAACTAGTAACTTGCTTCTTCTTCCATCCTTCCTTTTTTTCTTTTTTTTTTTAAATGAGGTTGATCAGATTTCTGAATTTCGCTCCCGGTGATATAAAAATGTGCCACCCTGCTTACACAGCCGCTAGCAGACCCCTCTTGTCCTGATGCCCTGCCCTTGGCTATCCAGGCTTCCTCGGAAGCTTCTGCGCTGTTATTTCCTGCTCCACACTGCCTGTCTAGAGAACTCTCATATTTTCAGTGCTCACCAGACCATGAATTCACCTTCATACCAGTTACAGGGTTATTTAGCTTTTCCTGACGCCAATAACCACCTCGTTTCAACTGCTGCTTCTGCCAGTCAAACAGTTTGCTCTTTTTTCAAAAACACACACACAATGCACACATAACACAAATGTGCATCATACCCGCAGAACTGTAGCAGGAGCGCCCCCAGGAAAACCCACTCCATTCTGGGATTGGGTGGGGAGATGATGTTTAGCACCAGACGCTGCCCCAACTCACCACCGCCGCCACCAAAGCTGAACCCAGCAAGGTAACCCCCATTGAAGTTCACGCAACAGCTGTGTGGGAGAGGGTGGAAAAAAGGAATCACAGAATTGTAGAGTTGGGAGGGCCCTCCAAGGGTCATCCAGTCCAACCCCCTGCAATACAGGAATCTCAGCTTTTGTGTGTGTGTGTTTTCCTAGATTGTAGGACCTGATATCTACAGGAACATATGATGAACAAGGGAAGAGGCAGGGCAGAAAAGGAGGAAAGGGAAGAAGCATGGAAGAGGAAATACATTCATAAGAAAGGAGAAGAGGAAGAACAAGGAATCCAGGGGATAAATGGGTTCCTCCCCATGCCATATTCCTCTCCGGCTTATAGGCACCAGTGTATTATGATCCAGACAAAAAAAATGAATGGTAGCTCCACTTTGGAGACTAATACTCCACAGTCAACCATGTACTCTAGGGATAGAGTCAGGTTCATGGGGAGAGAAAGGTGAGATTTGGTTGTTGTCTACTTGATTCATTGTAGGCGCATGAAATGGGAGATCTGGATATAAGCCTCAGGTCTTTCTGCTAAATGTCCACTGGGTGGTCTTTGTGGTGGGAACCTTCTCTCAGTCTCCATTCTACCATCCTGTAAAATGGGTATATTGAAAGACCCTCTCTTCACACACTGATCTAGGGTTTAATAAACTGTGCTGAATTAAACCACGGTATAGCATTATGGGTGACCCTTGCCTTGTGCCTGAACTATGGTTTGTTTACTGCCAACAAACCATGATCTGAAGCCAAGTTTTTGTTGTTGCCTTATGAACCTTGGCTTGATTTATATGAGCAGCCTTCCTTAAGCATGGCTTGCTTGGCCAACCCACCATAGCCACTTGCCAAGCTCCAAAGGCAGAAGCAGCTGGAAAATGAAACCAAACGACAGACAAATCATAGTTTGGCTAACTATGGCTTAGTGTTGAATGCTAACCGGGCCACCGAGTCACTGTGAAGTGAGAGCAAGGATGATGGTGGTAAAGAACCCGAGACTGAAGAATGTTAGCTCAAAGTCCCAGTGGTTTTGCTCTCCTGCCACACCGTACTTTTCTATTCATGATGTGTCAGTAAGCCGTGTTACGTCTGCCTAGAGTGCCTTTTGGCAGGTGAATATATGTTATGGGAATAAATGAAAATGAATAACCACTGACTTCTCCTTCTAAAGAGTTAGGCTGCTCAGTTTTTCTTGTCCCCAACCAGTGCTCAAAACCCCCAAACTCCAGGTGCATTTTGCGACTGGCGTGGGTCCAGCTGCCACCACGTGGAGGTCTCTGGATGCGAGGTCGGCGACTGATATCTCCATTTGGTTGGTACCTCCAGCCTTCTTAAGCACGTCAGCAGAAGAGCTCCCCCCCCATTTATATCCCTCCAAGGAGTACATGGTTCACCCCCCCTCAGTTAATCCCTACAACAACCCTGGGAGGTAGGTTAAGAGGCTGTGACTGGCTAAAGCTCACCCAGTGAGCTTCTTGGCTGAGTGGGGATTTGAACCCTGATCTCCCAAGTCCTAGTTCGAAACTCTTAACCACTACTCCACACTGGCTTCCTAGAGTACTTCTGCAATGGGGCAGCTCTATAAATTAAGTTGGTAAGTAAATATGGGGAAAGCAAAATGTCACTTAGAGAAGGATCTGAAATATTTCCCGTGAAGCTTGCATTTGTTTTAATCTGGATTCTTTTACTTGATGTTTTAATGTGTTGTAAACCACTCTGAGATTTTTTTCCTTTACAATATAAAGCGGTGTGTAAGTGAAATGAATCACCATCACCATCTCACTGCAAAAAAGCACCTAGACAGTCTGTAACCTAGCCTAGCCTAGGTGACTGTAACCTAGGCTTAAAGTGCAATTTGGCAATTAGCTTATAGATCTGAGTTTCCAACACTTTCACTTGGTGGGGACAATGGAAAGGGTCTTATAAGATGGCATAGACTATAAACCCTGGAAGCAGAAGTTGCTCTGGATCAATTTTTTATACAGCACCTGGCACTCAGCTGGCAAATAAATACTGAATTATTAAATTAAAATTGTTTGGGAAAGGTTTTCTTTTTTCTTTTAAAGAACATGTTGAATATTGCTTTCTTTTCATTCCCACCCATCCAACTCCTGCCCTGGCAAAGAAAACAAGATGTTTCAGATCGCTAAGCTGAAATTTTGCATTGCTTCCATGAGGAAGATATGAATCAACTCCCAGTTTCAGCAACGCTCCTAATTCCCTCCCTGGTGAGGTTAAGCAAGGAGATGACTTTTTTTGTTTTTCACCTCTGCAGCCCATGTGACGAAACCAAGGTAACTTGAGGAAACAATCAACATTTCCACCCCCCTGCTTCCAACCACCTCTGTTGTTTTTTTTTAATAAAGAAAATGTTATTATGATGATTATTCTAAAAAAATAAAAGAGTAAAGAACTAGAGCGAGAGTTTTGAGCAAACAACAGATCAATGGATCCCCGCCCCCTCAGAAGGAAAAACAAACACCCAGATCACCGCAAATTAGACAATGTCTCGCTTCACTTCATCCGAACAGGCTGACAATTTTGGGGGGTTGTTGCCACGGCGACAGAATAACACAGTGTTCCGCCTGTTGCAGAGCAATCAATTAACTTAATGCCGCCCAGCGCCTGTTTACTCTTCCATTCAGAGGTGCTGCCGTCTTCTTTGAATCCCTCTTTTCCATTCTTCCCTCCTTTGCTTCATCTCAGTGAACTCTCATCCTCTCTCACACACACCAACACACACCGCTTCTTTTGAACGCTCCTCGTCACCCACTTCCGGTAGGCAAGATGGTGTCAAGCTTTGGTACCAATGCATATGCCAAAAATGTATTGTGCAAGTGAAGGTTTGTTTCTCCGAAGTGAAATATGTAATCTCTGAGGCAGTGTTGTGCAGTGGTTAGAGTACTGGACTACGATATGGGAGACCATGGTTCGAATCCCCACTCTGCCATGGACCTCTCACTGGGCCAGTCACAACCTCTCAGCCTAACCTATTTTACAGGATTGTTGTGTGGAATAAATGAAAGCGGGGGAAGAATCATGTACACTACCATGGAGAAAAAGGTAGGATATAAATGCAATGAATGAATGAATGAATGACACCACAAGCCTCCCGTGCTCCTCAAAATTTTGCCCATCACAGAGTTTTGCCCAGGGTAATGCTTCAAGGTGATTCCATCCACAGACTCCTCTTCCCAGAATGTCCCCTGCTCAGTCGAACATCCTATCCCAGGTTGGGGAAGAGACGTTTTATATATAAAGAGAAAAGCTACCCTCGCATTTACGGGAGATCTTGGCAAATTTACCATCATATGGGCTTCCAGTTGCTCTTTTATACGTTTTAAAACATTGTCAATAAAATATCTATCTATTGGTGCCAGGAAACATTCTCATCCTCACCACCGTCGTGAGCTGTTAGGGCAGCCTCTAAAGACGAGCTTAGGCAGCCCTTGCAGATACAAGTGCAAGCACACTTTAGAGTACAGTACTAAAGGGGACCTGGATTTAACAGGGTAACAAACCACGTATGAGCTGCCCAAGCCCCTCCATGCTTTCCACACACCCCCAGAGGAAAAAAATGCCGGAATGATCAGCTTGGCTGCCTGCTTTTACTCCGGTTTCAGTTTACGCTCTAGGCTCCACCTGCATTTTTTTTAATAGAAGCCAGCTCTGGGCAAGTTCCCGCAATTGGTTGCATTGGTTTCAACAGACCCTTTCAAAAGAACAATTAGATGCTTAAGGCAAAGAAGAGCATCCCTAATCCTGCCATACAGTGACCCTCCTGAGTAAGAACAGGAAGAGCAAGGCCTTTTCCTGTTGTTCATTCCCAGTATCCGGCTGTCAGAGGTAGAGTGCTGCTGCACATGGAGGCTCTGCTCAGCAATTATATGTGAGCTGTCATGAATGGGCTGATTGGTTTCTATGACCATTTAAATAAAACAGCAGCTGAGGCTGAATGCACACCATACTTACAGCACATGCCTTCCCACAAAGATTCCTGGGAACTGTAGTTTAAGGATGCTAGGAATTGTTGCTCTGTAAGGGGCAAATAACAGTTTTCAGGAACTGCAGTAAGCAGGTTGCTTTCAATGCGCTTTAAATGCACGGTGTGTACGCAACTAAGCAGGTGGCCATTTATTGAATTTATTATCTTGCCTTTCCTCTGTAAGACCTCAAACTGGAATGCATAGTTCTCCCCAAACCAACTGTATCCTCATGGCAGCCCTATGAGGCAGATAAGGCTGCAAGATAGTAGACTGGATTGGGGTCACCCAGCAAGCTTCATGGCCAAGGAGAGATTTGAACCTGGGTCCCCCTGATCCTACTCCGACGCACTAACCACTAGAAGACACTGTCCACCGTAACATCTCTGCTGCAAGCGGCCCTTCCTTTTGCCAGCCCTGCGTCTTGAGTTTTAGTGTTATGTGAGACTGAGAAAAGCCCCCCTGTCCCAGCCATGCTCCAACACCATTCATAATTTTCTACGTTTATAAATATGCCCGTTGAAAATTTTGCTCATGAAGACCTGGCCGTATAAATGAGGTGGACTTAGCCGTCATAATACTCAGCAGGGCTGCTTTGCATTTATACATCAATCCCCCCCCAAAAAAACCCCCACACACCCAGAGGTGCAAATGATACTCATGTCGTGCCCTTTCCATCGTGCCTCAAACCAACCCCCTGCTCCCCACCCCACCCCCACTGGCCACTCGTTTTCGGAAAGCCAATCTGTCAGGGAACCTGTTGGCAAAGGGGGTTTGTCGACTGCTCCCTGTCCATTACGGCCCAGATTATAAGCATATTGCACAGATCTCTCTGCATGATGCCGGAGAAATCCAATACGCTGAAAGGTTAATGCAATCAATTAGGGTGACAGGGAAGTAAAGGAAGGCTTCCGAGTAGATGAAAAAGAAAGAGAGGGAGAGAGGGAGACTCAAAGGGCTCTCCAGTTGAGGGCAGGGGGAATATCTGGCATAGCTTCGTTGGCAGAGCACACGACTCTTAATCTCAGGGCTGCGGGTTCGAGCCCCACATTGGGGAAAAGATTCCGGCGTTGCAGGGGGTTGGACTATTCTACGATTCATTACGCAACACCTTTGCATTTCGCTCTTGGTGTTCAGACTTGCGCTATTGTTGGTTCAGTGTCAGTGCAATAAGGTGCCATTTTGGCAAAACATTCTCTGTATGCTGCTGTCAAATACGACCCAGGAGAGGTATGTGGCAGAAACGGGGGAGCAGAGCCTTCAGAGGACGAGTGAATAATAAGATAGAAGGCCAACAAAAAGGGTGGCGGGATGATTGTGGTGCTCATTCATTCATTATTTGTATTTGTTCTTCAAAAGCTACGCAGGCACTCCTGCATTTCTTCAAAAGCTACACAAGCACTCTTGCATGCATGAGGCATTTCTTGGGCTCCACAGAAGTTGGGGCGGAGGGAGAGGAACAAATGACTCTTGAAGATAAAACCCAAGAACAAGTTCAGAAAATGGTGCAGGCGTTGTTGGGGAACAGAGGCGTCTTGCCCTCCCTAATGAGGCTGCAGGTACAAGCCAACAGTTGGCCAGGACCTTCGTGAAGGCTATGAGAAAACAAAAATGTAACCAATTATGACTGGGGGGGGGGGCAAAGAGATATCCCCCTGCACACAAGCACACACTTAAGGTGAGGTACCTTAAGAAACTGTCTAGAGACTGCAACAAGGAGGTTGCTCTGAATTTATTGTGAAGAAGCCAATGAAAACAAAGAGAGGTGGTTGGCTGGGAAGGGAAGGGGAGAAGGCTAATTTCCTGATGAGCTTTTTCTGCCAAGGGAGAGGGAGGCTGAGGAATCCTGACCCCATCCTTAGGGAGGGGCTCAAACGGCCCCTGGAGATCTGAAATGGCTTTCCCAACTCTGAGCAGGGCTGAGGAGTTTGCACTTGACACCCAACGCAAAGTCCAAGCCATCTTTTACTTGCCACCCACTGCCGCTGCTCTGGGCTGCTCATGGGCTGAGGTCAGGGAGGTTGCAACACTGACCCCTCAGGACAAATTATGGCTCCAAAACTCCCCGCTACACCCTTCCTTACGCTCCCTACTCATTTGTAGGCAAGCCCTCCAGGGCTACTTGGCAGTGGCAGACCTACATTTTGAGGGCCCTGGAGCTTGAACTGTTATAGGGTCCCCCTCACAACCCACAACAAGGTATGGGTAACCCTTCTTATCTTCTCCAACGGGGTTGTTCCATAACAGATCACTACAATTTTATTTATTTTTTAAGAAAAATAACTACTACAACTCAAGATTTTGATTAAAATTGCTGTACTGGATTATCTCATATGTCAAAGTCACTGGTGTGAATAAAGATTTCCTACACCTTATAGTTTTCAAGTCATGCAATTCAAATTGGGTCTACTGACCTAAGAAAAATTAAGCAATGTGGACTAAAGTCACTTCTGGGGCCCCTCTGGAATTAGGGGCCCTGAAGCTTAAACATCATTTGTTTCATAGTAGATCCACTCCTGCTCCTCGGTCCTAGTGGAGACATCTCAAACCACCTGAGACGCCAAGTGTGGAGATCTTGGTTCACTGGAGGCTAGGGGGAAGGAGAGAGAGAAAAACCAGCAAGAGGTGGGGGCTAGAAAAACGGGGCAGAACACAACCTCCCACCTGTTCATTATGGAGTGCCACCTCCCTCACATCCAGTTTAGCACTAAACTGTGCTACTGGCAGGACCAGCAGGCCGGCGTCTCCAAGCAGGGCAAGAGAGAGCAGAGGAAGCTGCTGTAACCTGAGTCAAACCTTTGGTGCAGCTAGCCATGTGGACTCCCAGCCCCTCTTGGGGACACCAAGGATGGAACCTGAGACCTTCCGCATGCAAAGGAGGCTCTCTACCACTGACCTACACCCCTTCCCCAAATGGTACGTCCCACCTGCAGAATGAAGTGTTACAGTCTGCTCTACAAACTTAGGAAGTTGCCTTGTCCTGAGTTGGACCCCTTGGTCCATTGAGCTCAGCACTGTCTAAACTGCCTGGCAGCAGCTCTCCAGGATTTCAGACTGGGGTCTCTCCTAGCCGAAGGGGACCTTCTGCACGCAAAGCAGATGCTCTGAGAACTGAGCTGTGGTGACAGAGCGATGCAGCAAGGGGGGCATGGAGGCCAGAGAGGGAGGGAGGGAGGAGGAAAGAGCTGTAACCAGGGTTGTGAAGCATGCAAAGGGAAGCATCTGCCCATCCCTTTGAAGGCTCGAGGCAGGGTGCTCAGGGGGTGACCTACACCGTGCCTGGCTGTGATCGCGTTTCAGGGCCACTGCCTGCCGATTCCAAGACAATGAAGGGGCACCTTTGAAGTTGGAAAGAGAGAAGCCGAAATGCAAAAAAACCTGGAGAGATCTTATTTGAGAGGGAGAAGTGGGGGGTGCATGTGGAGCGAAGGGCCAAGCGGGTGGGTGGAGAGGTTGTGCAGACAAAGCAAAGAGTCGGGTGCCCAGTGGGGTGCCCCGAAACCAAAAGGGACAAAAAGGAAAACAAACAGTTTATGAGCGGGGGCACTTGCTGCCTCTGTCTGTGTCTCCCCCCCATCCCCTGCCAGCCACTTCCATACAAACCCCGCTGGCTCCAGAGAGGCCCATCCCGTCGATGATGGATGGATGTGTAAGGCTGGCTCTCATTCCTCGCCATGTTGCAGCAGAAATATTTACATAACATTGGCCTTCCACCGGTCACCTCTGACACTGCGGGGCCCAGCTCTCCTGAGATGCTCAGTTCGGAGAGAAGTGGGGGGAGGCACTCACTCTGCTGGCACCTGGCTAGAGTAGAGGGCAGACCAAGAAGGTAATGCCATCTGGGAAAACTTCAGTAGGCCTCAGTTGCCTTGTGTGTTCAATTTCAGGATGTGTTGCAACTAAAGTTTGCAGAGTGATTACAGATTTGGCAGCTCTTGCAAATAGGGAAGTCAGAGCATTCTGCCAAAAACAGGAATTGCAGAGTTCGCTTATTCATCCCGGGAATGAAAATCAATTCAGCGAATACGATTGGTATTCACTTATTGTTGCTGCGTTCCGTCCCCCAAAACCGTAACTGATTACGTCCCCTCAGCTCCCAAATTTTCAACGTCTTTCCTTTGCACTGATATGAATGGGGTGGAACAATGTAAAGACAATGAAACATAGGCCAGTTACATAACTAATTACATAAATTACTTAAATTACATAATCTTCCCACAATGGACTACAAAATGTTGTTTTTGGTGGAAGACAAACTGCAACGGAAAAGAAACAGTGCTGAATGCAGTGACTACAGTGTGGAATGGAAAGCGATGCCATATTCATATTCCTTCGCTTTTCCCCAAACTGTTTTTGTGTGAATGTGCAGTATTTCTCCCCTCCCCATTCCTGTGCAGGAGTATTTGACGATGCAAGCTGCTTCCCACCGCCAGCAGAACCAAAAGTGCCACTGTCCAGTCTCACATTTACTAGCTCACTTTATGAGAACCAAGTATGAAATTTGGCATTGGCCACTTTTAGAAAATGGAACTTGGGGGAGGGCCGAGGGAGGGAAGAGTGACAAAAGGGGGGCAGCGATTATTTGGACAGGTGACAATTCCAAAGCACCCAGGTTTCCACACTGCCGTTCCCTGACAATTTGTTGGGAAACTAATGTTTCAGTGACAAATGTTTAGACCTCAAGAGTTGTATGACACCTCCCCCCCTTGCACAGTGCTTTTCTTGACCTGGATGGTGATTGTGCCGATGGTGTTTCTCACATTTCTCTTCCTGTGAGAAAGCTCACTTTGGCATGGATGTGGAGCATGAACAGAAGCATATTATGCTACCGCTGAGCTACGGATGGTTGTTCTGCCACACCGAGCCGCCTGTAAACAGAAGAAGCTGCCTTGTTCTGATTTAGACCTTTGACCTGTCTACCATTCGGACCATTGGTCCACCATCCAATTATGCTGGAGAAGGTGGAGGCAACACACCTTGCAGGGGGTGCGCCAGCGCCTGACACTTCCCTGCGTCGCTAGCTGTGACTCTTTTGCTAACAAACTAGGCATGAAACACACAGACAAGACCAGCCACATGGACGGGAGCAACAAATTACCACAGAGACACAGAAAGGTAGGAAAAAAAGAACCCGCGTGGGCGGACATACCCATTTGTGGTCTTGGCGGTCTCTCCTACCTTTCGATGACCAGGAATCAGATTCCGCTATTGGGTTTATTTTAAAGCTGTGAAGTCACTTCATCCTGAGGAGGAAAAAATGAGATAGAGGTTACTACTGCTAGCATTATATACACTGAGGCAAAGGAAATTGGGTGGGTTTACCATTGCAGTAGGCCTCCCCCTCCCACTCTGGCCTTTGACTTGACCAGTGGCACCTTGGTGTTAATATTATTATTGCTGGGAGATCCACAGGTAGTTCACAGTCAATTCATCTGGCACGCACAGAATTTGAGTAGCTTTTTAAAAAGTTAAAATCTTTTAGGTTCTGCCATTTTATTGTTCTGTTGACCCTCCCTCATTTTAATGATCTGCTCTTTCATTGTATTTTATGGTTGTATCATTGTGCTTTTAAAAGTTTTTCCCCCTGTTGTATGCTGTATTGAATTTGCTTTGCAGAGAAAGGTGAGATAATATGCATATTTATTATAAATAAGGTATGAATACAGCGGTTCTCCTGGGCAGAAGGAGCTGGGCAGAGTGCCCACTTCAGATGTTCTTGCTGGAGCAGCACTCAGTCTTTATTCTGTTCTTATTTGAAAGCTGCATTTGGGGCAAACAAACAGAGAAGGCAGAAGGGCAAAGGCACTCTACCCTTGCATCTCTGTTCCCTGCCGGTGGCCTCAACCCCAAAGGCATCCTTCAATCAGAAACAGGATGCACCCATCAAAGTTCATAGGGACTAGAAACTTTGGGAGGGATTCACCTAACCAACCCCATCAGCGGAAGCTAGGTATAAGGACTAGCACTTGCATGGCATGGTGTTCCCCACTCTGCAGCCCTCGCAATTGGCTCCCACAACAGGGAAGGGGGCAGGAGAGGGGGGAATGAATGGAATAGCAGCTGGAGGAGGAGGAGAGGACAAAGGGTTTGGATTTGGTATCCCGCTTTATCACTACCCGAAGGAGTCTCAAAGCGGCTAACATTCTCCTTTCCCTTCCTCCCCCACAACAAACAGTCTGTGAGGTGAGTGAGGCTGAGAGACTTCAGAGAAGTGTGACTGGCCCAAGGTCACCCAGCAGCTGCATGTGGAGGAGCGGAGACGCAAACCCGGTTCCCCAGATTACGAGTCCACTGCTCTTAACCACTACATCACTGGGTGTAGAAAGAGCTGCGAGCGGAGGTGGAACCCTTTCTCATTCTCTAGACCCCTTGCATCTGGAACAGGGTGTAGAGAGTGCTGCTGAATGGGGGGAACACAGCTGTGGAAAGCCTGAGGAAGTACCAGCCACTTTGGGCCTACTCATAAAAAAGCAAGTGAGAGACTAGGGTGAAATCCACAGTTTCCAGGAACTCTTCTCATTGTTAGACTTTTGCGGTGAGCTGAGCGTTTGTTTGGACCCTGGGTGAGAACCCGGAGGGTGTGTCAGAAGGAAAATGACTTGATATTGATCTCTGTATATTAGTAACTTTGTATTAATGTAACATTTTTATATGTAACCGTGCCTTTTTGCATTATTTTACTTAACCTGCTGTCGGTTCTTTTTTGTACACTGCTCAGAGATATTTTTAAATATATTAAGCGGCACAGAAGTAGAAAAAAGAAAACGAAACCCATACAACTTTGAATTTCACCCTTTGGTTTTATCCAATGCAAGTCCTGCTTGGAGTTGCCTCGTGGAAGTTACTAAGCATGGCTAGCTTAGGTCCGTTAATTTCAACGGCTCTGCTCTGAGCGGAACTCAGTAGCACACAACCCTTTGTTTTTAAAAGGCACCATGTTCCACACACACCCCTTAGTTGGTGCAAGGGAATAATGGGATCGCCACTAGGGTTGTTGCACAAAGAGGAAGAGCTGTGGCGTACTCCCCACTGACGTGGGAGCACAAGCGGTGTGCAACAGGAGCACTGACTCCTGAATTTAATGTGGGGGTAAGTTGCCACAGTTTGAAAAGACAGGTGGGGTGGGGAGCAGGAAAGCCCTCAGTTCTGGCCAGCTCTTCCCTTTTCCACTCTGCTCTGCATCCATCAGGAGTGCTCTTGCAAACCTTCATTGCTGTAGGACCTGAACAACATGGGGAAGAGCTGTAGCTCAGCGGTTAGAGAATCTGCTTTGCATGCAGATGCTCTCAGGTTAAATCCCCAATGGCATCTCCAGGTAGGTCTGGGGCAGCCTCCCTGGAGAGCTTCTGCCAGTCAGTGTAGGCAAGACTGAGTGACTGGGGCAACCCAGTCAGATGGGTGGCATATAAATAAAATATTACTGCTGATAATAACTACTGAGTGAGATGGACCAACAGTCTGATTCCATATGAGGCAGCTTCCTATCTTCTCTGTTCCGAGATTGAGTGTCATTCCCCTTCTGCGCATGGGCTAAACTTGAGCATACTCAAGTAAAAACTGGAGGGAGAGGGGAGGGTGAAGAAATATGTAGAAAAACAACAACAGTTGCAGGGGAGGGGGGAAACCAAACAAAAGCACCACGCAAAGTAAATTGAATTATTTAAAGCCATATGTTCCAAAAGTGTGACAGAGCCGAAGGAAGGAAAAAAAAAGGCAATATTGTGAGACTTCCGGATGGGGGTCTCCCTATACTTGGCGGGGGGCGGGGGAGAGACAGAGATGATAGAACCAGCTGGTAAAGAAAGCAGCTGGTAGCAGGTTTCCTACTCCCATCGACAGCGGGAAGCTATGTGCTTTCCCCCCCTCCCTGTTCCATATTGTATCCTCCAACCAGCTCATTTGACACGGTTTGAGATGTCTCTGCCCTGGCAGAAAACAGTGTGTGGGTTGGCTTGGCGTGGGCCTGTCACACTCCTTTTGCAGGGCAAAGCTCTATATTCTGCACAGCAGGTTGGAATCATAGAATTGTAGAGTTGGAAGGGACCCCAAGGATCATCTAGTCCAGCCCCCTGCAATGCAGAGCGGTTTGCTCAACATGGGGCTTGAACCTATCTCCCTGAGATTAAGAGCCTCATGCTCTACCAGCTGAGCTTGGACCAAGAAAGACTCAAACTCCTCCCTCTCACCTAGGTGACAAAATAATTTGGGGCAGGAATGGTGGGGAGGTACAGGGAGGAGAGGCTGAGGGTAGTGGTTTCTCTACTATTTTGGAAGGTGGGGTAGTTTTTAGTGGACACTCCCTGGAAAAGACCCTGATGTTGGGCAAGATTGAGGGCACAAGGAGAAGGGGACGACAGAGGACGAGATGGTTGGACAGTGTTCTTGAAGCTACCAGCATGAGTTTGACCAAACTGCAGGAGGCAGTGGAAGACAGGAGTGCCTGGCGTGCTCTGGTCCATGGAGTCACGAAGAGTCGGACACGACTGAATGACTAAACAACAACAACAACAACACACCTCTGCCAGAAAAGCAGGGCTGACCAAAGACATTTTGATGGAAAGCAGCATAGTGCCTCATACTGAGTCAGGCTATTGGCTCTAACTGCTGAGCCATGGCTGTTCTGATCATTCCTGCCTGGGTTAAAGATAAGATGATCACACAGACCACCCTGGGCGCCAAGCTGAGGGGGTGCAAAATTGAGAAGATCAAATTTGGGGCGCTCAGTTTTGGCCTTGCTCATGACGAAAGCGGGTGTGAAAGGTTTTATTGTTTGCAGAAGGGGATGGGACGGGGGTCCCATCCAGTCCAGCATTGTGTCCTGACAGTGACCACCCAGACACCTGTGGGGAACCTTCCTGCTGTTTCTGGCAACTAGCATTCAAAAGGATTACTGCCTCTGAGACACAGCGCAGCCCTCCAGGAAAAGCATTCCCCGGCCCCAATAGTGTTGCCCTGTAAGCTCAGCTAAAGCATCAGAGAGCAAGTGGCAAAACAAGTTAGAGGTAAGGGGAAAGTACTCTGCACGTGAGCAGAGGTACCATCACCACCTGCTTCACAACTTCACGTCTTTGAGGGAAAAGCCCCAACCCTTTGGAAAGCAAATTCTGGTGCTGGTGAAGCTGCCTTTACATCTCTTTCCTCCCTTCCTCTCCCCTCTGCTCCGCCTTTGACTCTCGCCTCTTCCCCCTCTATCCCTGCCTGCGAGCAGCCGTCTTTCTCCCCGCAAACGCCCACCCCATGCTAGACTGGGTGGGTGTTTTTTTGTTTTTTTTTTAAATGGCCCAGCAGCCCCCTTCTCCCCCCTCCCACCCCTCCATTATTTTGGCCGCGGCTTATCAATGATGCAAGAGGAATAACGCCAATTTACTTAGAATGTGTAATCCCCCCAAATCAGATTGGGGGATTGCATGAGGCGGTCTGACCTTGCATATGTCTCCATTAAAGCCACCCAGGCCTACGCTTGTATTCTGTGTTCCCAGCACATATTTAGACAGATAACGCTAATTGTACTTGACATGTCCTCTTAAGGATGGACTCTCCTCCTCCTCCCCCAGCTCTGCCTGACAATGAGACAGCTTCGGAAGCCAGGATCCGCTCCGTATCTGCAGGGCAGGGCACAGCTCAGAAGCTGGGGTGGGCGGCAGGGCGAACAAAAAAAAACAAACAAACAGAAAACCGTTCCACGCAACAAGGGCTCCCAGCCAAACCTCCTCTGCCGACGCACCACCGGGCACCCTCAATTAATGCTTCAGAAAGGGGGAGGCTGCAACTCCCACCCCCACCCCAAAACAGAAAAAAGAACCCAGAGGAGGGATGGCTGGGTGGGAGAGAGGGAGAGAAACGCATGTGTGTGTGTCCCTTTCTGGGGCAATGTTAATCGGGGATTAAAAACTGCTATTGTGGCAGACTCAAGTTCTCTTAAGGAAATGCATTCCGTGCTCCTTTGGAAAGGGAGAAATGTTAAAGTCTGGGGGTGTTTTACCGTATGGTGGGCACAAAAGCGATGGGATGGGGCCCCCAGAGAAGACACAGTTTAAGCTACCTAAGAGAGTGTGAGAGAGCGTGCAGGAAAGTTGTGTATATAACTTCTGGGGCAGTTAAAACTTAAAAGTCAGGTTAGGGGTCACCTGCCTTTAATACAGCCTGTTGTTCTGCCCCACACACTTCTCTGCCGCTTCAGGTCTTTCCTCCCCTGACTACTCACTCACTGGAATCGGGTGGTAGAGTTATTGTTTTGTTTCTGTGCCCGTTTTTATTACGTATTTTGTGTTTGTAACTTGCATTTTTTTGCTGTGAATTGCCCTGAGATCGTTGGATGAAGGGCGGCATACAAATTTAATAGATAACAATAAATAATAATAATAATAATAATAATAATAATAATAATACTTTGTTGAATACTTCACTGTGTTCCCTTCAGGCAACAACCCTGTGAGGTGGGTAGGCCTGCTGTTACACATATTTTACAGGTAGAATTCAACACTCAAGCTCCAGGAACTCCTTCCAACGCTAAGCCTCAAACACTCATCCCCCTCTTTGCCCCCCCAAAAGGGGATGGAACCACAATAAGAAAACTGGAGGCACGAGAAATCCAACCCTCAAAAATATACTGAGAAGCTAATAACTGTAATAATGAAAACTGTAATGTTGCATTTCCCCAATTATATTGTGACAATACATTACTGCTTTTGCTATTACGGTTATTATCTCCTTGGTACTTGCGCCTCCAAGTTTAGGCCTCAGATGTGGAATGCTCAAAGCAGCAATACTAGGAAGGAGTGCCTCTGAGCATATGCACAAAGCACCCAGTGCGTAAGCAAGGCCAACTCCTCGCCATGTCGGGGGGCGGAGGGAGATGTATTCCACATCAATGCTCAAACTCTGTTTTGAAAAAAGAAAGAAGTAACAGAACCAGCTTTTAGCCTGGGTTCTGTTATTGCTGCAAACTCCGTGATTTTATGAAGCTGATGGAAGAGTCTTAAGAGAGGAAGAAAATAGCCTTGATAGGAAAAGGAAGGTATTACAACCACAGGGCTGTGTCTGCCCTAAGAAAACACTTTCAAATCGCTCTCTGAAGTCTTAGGGACTAGAAACTTGGTCTTCTTTTAAGCAAGCTTCTAGAATATTGAGGGTGCTGGGTTTCTGTGCTCTGAACCAGAACCACGCCCTGCAACCACCTCAGAAGGCAAGGTGCATTGCAAAACCGCAATTGCGAAGTCCTCACTCTTGACTCCAGAAGCCACCATGGACTGGAAGCAGAGTCCTTTCTGCAGAAATATTTCTTCCTTCTCTGGAACCCAGCTCCAGCTCACTAGACCCTTGTCAGAGCCAAGTCGCTTCCCTGGTCTCAGCTGCGTTGCTCAGAACAGCCTCGACGAGGAGTACAAAACTTTTATTTTTGCCTAAGTGGACTTTCGGCCTTCCTCTCACCCCTCTTCCAATCCTGCCACCTCCTAATTTGACTTTTTCCAATATCTTTTCTCCAACAACCTTCTCCCACCCACCCCCCGCTCTTCTTCCTCCCCAGCAACTGCGCATTTATTAATTCATGAGGCACTAATTAGTTCTTTGTTTAATTTTGTGTTAAACAGACTGACCGGAATGATAACGACTTTCAGCGTTGCATTACGGTCCCCAACCGCCCCTGTTTTCTGACAACAAGGGAGTAGAGAGAGACTGGCGTGATGAACCCCAATTCCCTCTTCAGTTGCACTTCATTAAGTCAAAATGTGACAAGAAGCTTAGAGAGTAACTTTCAGATCGGATCACACATAACAATTCGGCAGGAAACTTTCCGAAGGGGGGGTGGGGTGGGGAGGAGGCAGCGGCGGCGCTTCTGAATGAAAGCTGGCACCAGTGCACAGCACCCTCGCCACTCTCGCCTTAAAGGAACAGCAGGCACAAGCACACATGTGCTAGCAGAGGCGGATTTCTCCCCAATCACAGCCGGCAAAACTCTATCCCCCATCACGGTCCCATTTTCAGATGATTTTGTTGGCTTGGCTGGGCATCTTTGGAAACTCGAGCCAGAGAAGTTCCTGACCTTGCTTTCAAGAGGCTCCAGGTGCTCTTGGGAGAGGTGCTTACATGCCTGAAGGTCTGTGGAAGCACGAGTGCAGAAAACCATGTGAATCCTGCACTGCAGGGCATCCAGATCCCACACTTAAGGGGAAAGGTCATAACAGACAAATGTTTGAGCCAATTCAAAACAGCCAAAGGCCAGGTACTTGGCCAAACTGCCTTCTCCTTGGGTGCTCAAATGCCCGCCTTTCTTTCCTGGTTTAAGCAAACCACCATTTGCTGTGGCGCCCTAATCAGCTCTGCACAAACCATAGTTTACCATGCCACAAGGGGGGCGGGGAGGAGAGGGCTGAAGCCCAAGTCTCATTGCACAAGGGCTCAACAAAGGATTGACTCTTGTGCCCGACCCTAAGGATGTCTACTCAGAACAACACCTCGCTGACTTCAGTTAGACTTATGCCTAAAGAGGCAGGTGTATGCCTGGATCTTTGAGCTGTTCTGCAATAAACACACACATACACAATCAGATTCCAGCACCATGGCTTCAGAATCTGTTCAAGTTATGCTGGTGCCTGAGATGGCAAATCCAATACCCAGATCCAACCCAACAGTTTGAAAATCTCATCCTCCCCATTTTTTGCTTCTTTTTGCTGCCTCAGATCTGTCCCCTTGAGGCAGATGCCTCCATTTGCCTCATGAAAGGGTCGGCCCTCTGTTTAATTGCAGAGCTGTAGTTCTTATGAGCCTACCTTGTTCAGAATCTCCTTCTCAGGGCACTAGGCTTGTTAAAAGAGTTCTAAGACTGGTTTTATGCCCATAGTCCCAGCAGGCCCTTGGGTGGCATTTGACAACCTGGTGCCCTCCAGATGTTCCAAACCACAACTCCCACCAGCCAGCACGGCTACTGTGATTCAACTCCCCACCACCACCACTGGTAGGCCTTCAGGTTTGGGGAAAGCTGAGCTTAAGGGATCTTCGTTAAAACAAAGTGTGCCAGAGACAAAGTGGTGGGCAGAACGGTTTTCAATACTTGATCCTATTTCTGTGGTTTTCCAGGAATGAAGATGCAGCGGCGGTCAAACTATTCCCCCCCCCCGCTGCTGAATTTTTGCCTGTCATGCAGGACACGGGAGGGGGCCGGGGAGGGAAGACTTTGGCAATCTTAGTCAAAGCACTTCACTGTCATTAAGCAGAGTGCATTTCCCCCTCACTTCATGTGAAACAAAAAGTTGTTTTTGTGGGTCAAAGCCCTACTTTATCAGATGCGCAAGGCATTATGGCAACCCACATTTCCTTGGGTGGAGGGTGGGGGTGAGAAAGATATATCCAGCAAACAACATGTTCAAAGCTGCAGAAGAAAGGAGTCCACACATCTTTTGTTTCTGGGAGTTTCTCAGAAGCAGGACCCAATCCAAAGCCCCTAGCGCACATAGCTGAAGGAAGAATACGTCCAGCATCTACACAGCACAGGGCCGTGGTTCACTCTGGGGGAGCAGGCCCCTAACACCTTTCTCCTAGCTGTTCTCAGAAACAGTGCCTTGTCTAGACCCAATGGTTGGAAGGATGACAGGCTCCATAAAACTACTCCCCACCTTTCCCTGGAGCAGGTGGTGCCAAGGTGCCAGAGCAAACTCTTCCGCATCCCAAGTTGGTCTCAACAAAACTCACTGCCTCCCTTTCTCCGAGTAGGATTTAGTTTCACAGAAGCCACATAAAGGAAGGCATGTACGCGGAATTATAGCATTTGAGAGAGCCAGAGCCTGTGGGCCTCTCAGGAATATATCATATGTGTGTGTGCAGATGCTCAAGGGACAGGGGAGATATATGATTTGGGTCGCCTTTCCATGAGAAACTACCTAATTTGCACTTCTTACTTGGACTGACACTCGAACCGAAACTCAGCCGTCCTTTGAAATTCGCACTTCTCTGAATCTTGTAATGCAGCTCTCCAATCGAACAGTATGGACAAAAACATATACTTTAGGGGAAATCATGCATAAACAAGCATAGATTACTGGAAAGAACTTGCAAAAATGCTTTCTACTAGGGAAAAAAGTGCTTGCAAAAGTGCATACAGCCATCAAAACTGCATGCAAAACTGCATTTATTAGGGGTATTATTATTTTTAATTGCACGTTGCTGGAAAGGTGAACTTAATTTAAGTCGGGGGGGGGGAGAGAAATTGGCAGATACCAAAACGGACGAATTCATCCATCCTTAATACACATAAAAACACACACAGGTTAGTCTGACAAGGTCAAAGCCTTGATATCTAGGCAGCAGGAAAACAAATGTATTGGGAGCAAAAGTTTCCCTAACCCCCCTCCCCCACTTTAACATAAATACATCATTACAATTTCTGAACATCAAGGTTCCATCTGGGACAAGGAGGTGGGTGGGAAGAATGGGATACTTGTTGTTTATTGTTGTATGACTAATAAAATAAAAACAACAACAGCAACAACCAACTTTTGTAGTTTAATCGGACAACAGATGGAGCGTGCATCTCTTTTTCTCTCACCTTTCACTCAAGACCAGATGTACCAAGACAGTAATAGGAAAAACAGACATAATGTATGTCTGCACACACACACACACACACACACACACAGACAGACAGACAGACAGACAGACACTGCCCATTGCGGCAAAGAAAAACGAAAATAGTCGAAGAAGATGGTTCTTTTTGCTAAGAGGCAGGCTGGCCACTTTGCAGGGTGTCCACACTGAGTCAGAGAGCGTAAGATTGAAGCACAGGTGGCACTGCTGCAACTTGCCTCCAACTGGAACATCATCCAGCCACACAACACTCAAACACAGTTACAGGCCAGAAAGAGACAGAAATAAATAGGACCGTCAAATGTCCCTTTGCCCTGGTCAAACATGCACCGTAACCACTCCCCAAACAATTTGGCAACCTTGCTCCTGCTAATATGCTGTTGGGCTGTTTTAGCAAACCAATTAAGCGTAATCATTAATTATAAAGGGGGGGGGAGCGTGAGAGAGAAAGAGGATATGAAAGACGTATGGAAAGGTGAGAGAAAGGCAAGAGTCTGACAGCAGAAGAGAGGCCAGCACAAGATGTGGGGGCTCTGTCCAGTTTATTCCACCCAAGACAGAAAAGCCCCATTGCCCTGTATCCAGGTGGGTGGTGCTTTTCAAGCCAAAGAAACACCCTCCCATATAAATCCAGTTTAGACCCCAAACTGAAGGATCTCCCTCTCCCCACAAAACTCCGCCAAGCATTCTGTTGGTATTGGTTTAGGTCCAAAACAAGAAGCGAGACCCCATCGAAAGGCCCACTTAACCCAAAGGCAGCTCGGACAGATTGAACAGAGTGATATGGAGATACGAGAAAGGCGGTCAAAGAACAGAGGTGCATACCAGAGCTCAGGAACGCTCTCCCTCCGTGACAGGGTAGCCAGCTCTCCTGGAGAAAATGCCTTGAGAGGAGATGAAAAATTGACTTTTTTTTTAAAGAAAGACCCTTGATTATGCACACTTGGAAAACTGACTAAATTACTGTCTATCCCATCGGCTCCCCAATGGGCCTGGCACCCCCTGAGAGCTGGGGGCAGCTGTCAATGCATCCCATACTTCCTCTGCTTCCAACCTCCATTTCACATATTTCTCTTTTGTTTTGTTTTGGGGGGTGGGTGGGTTTGTTTCGCTTTCCTTCTTGAACACACGCATGCTCACCCCCTCCTTGCGTTCCTCCTCTCCCCCCCTTACAAAAGTCTCAGGTCTGTGTCAGCTCAACGGACAGTGCGGCAGAGTGGGGGGGTGAGAGCGTCATGGAAACCGTCCCTTCCCTGGGCAAACATTCTGTTTGGCCTCCGCGTCCCGAGACCCTCTTTTAAGGAGCTGTCAGGACCCCAGGAGAGTGTCACACGACCCAAAGACCAGGCGTGACGGAGCCTATTTTCTGCCCGAAATTTGATTGATTAAAAAACTTTTTAGGAAAACCATGTTAAAGGACTAAAAAAATAGAGAGAGAGGAGGAGGAGGAGGGCGAGGAAAGGCGGGGGAGATGCATAAAACAGAAAGGACCACGGGAAGCAAGGATGGAATGGGGGGCAGGCAGGGAGAGAGGGGAAGCAAAAGCCTAACTGGTGGGTTTCCTAGGTAATAGCGCCAGGGGACGAGTGTCAGTTGTAGTTAAACAGCATAACCAGGCCGAAAAGAAAGGTCAAAGGAAGCATGAAACTTTACCACAACAGTGACTAAGATAATGAAGTAGCAGGGATGCCCGGGAAGAAGGGAGAAGGGAGGGGGGACCTGAAACACACTTTGCGCACTCCAGGTGACTGGCTCTGGGTAAGTCTTGCTAACCGCCAGGGCTGCCTGGGAAGATGCAAGGGAATCTCTGTAGGTCATTGGTCATCATTCCATCGTCATTGGTCACCATTAAAGGTAAAGGTAAAGGGACCCCTGACAGTTAAGTCCAGTCACGAACAACTCTGGGGTTGCGGCGCTCATCTCGCTTTACTGGCCGAGGGAGCCGATGTTCGTCCGCAGACAGTTTTTCCGGGTCATGTGGCCAGCATGACTAAGCCGCTTCTGGTGAAACCAGAGCAGTGCATGGAAACGCCATTTACCTTCCCGCCGGAGCAGTACCTATTTATCTACTTGCACTTTGACATGCTTTCAAACTGCTAGGTTGGCAGGAGCAGGGACTGAGCAACGGGAGCTCACCCCGTTGCAGGGATTTGAACCGCCGACCTTCCGATAGGCAAGCCCTGGGCTCAGTGGTTTAGACCACAGCGCCATTGGGTTTTACCAATCAGAAAGGCCACAAAATGTCACAGTGTGGAATGGTGATTCTCAGGGTTCTAGCTGGCCATGCCCTTTCCCATGATATTCCATCCCATTCCCTGTTAGCCAGCCAGCATTCCACACCCACTGAGCATGTTTGGTCATTGCTGCGCTGTTCCTCATCCCTGAAAGTATTAAGGTAGTATCCTCTGCGAATCCTACTTGGAGAAGACCCGTTGATGGATGTGACAAACTTAGGTCCTATTCAGAGAAGAACTTTTCTGGATATAATCCTTTGGGCAAAGTTCAGGTGGAAACAGAGCAGCCTGAAAGCTAGTGATTTGCTCCAAAACAAACTCAACTCTCAGATGGAGTGGTCCTAAGTTCTACAGCTAACCAATGACTGGTCTGGCCATAGTGACACATGCCTGAGTTACCTCTTCTTCAGATTACTGTAACATGCCCTGTATGGGGCTGCCTTTGAAAAGTGCTCAGAAATTTCAACTGGCTCAAAGAGCTGCAGCCAAATTGTAGACCAGGGCTGGTTACAGGTAGCATATGATTCCCTTATTAGAATAGCTCCATTGGCTATCAGTCTGTTTCCATGCACAATTCAAAGTGCTGATTATGACCTATAAAGACTTACATGATTTAGGTCCAGGCTATCTGAAAGAATGTATTCTCCCATACAAACTTGCCCAGGCTCTGAAGTCATAGGGGGCAACCCTTCTCTCGCCTCTCGCTTCCCGCCTCCCGCGCAGGCACACTTCTCGGTGGCTGCCCTTAGACTCTTGAACTCCCTCCCTGCAGAAACCCGATTGGTCCCCTCCTTGTTCTCCTTCTGATGGCAGGTGAAGACTCCTGCAGGCTTCAGGGAACTGACAGCTTTTAAGGAAAGGGCTTTTAATAGTGCTGTGCTGTTATTACTATCTATATTTTAATAATTTGTTTTTTATATATTTTAATTCTATAATAGTTTAATTACTTTGTAACTATTATATATATATATTAGTTTTCTGTATTTTATTTGTGTTTTAATTTTTGTGAACTGACTTGGGTCTAGGTTTTGGGAGAATGTAAGTAAGTAAGTAAATATGTAAGTAAGTATTGACAATAGTTTGACAACTCGAACAAATTCCTTAGAGGAGAGTTATTCTAGCAGAAGCTAGGCGGCTACCTGTTGGGGATGCTCTAGAGCAGGGTTTCCCAGACTTGGTCTCCAGCTGTTGTTGGACTACAACTCCCATCATCCCTAGCTAGTGGGACCAGTGGTCAGGGATTATGGGAACTGTAGTCCAAAACCAGCTGCAGGCCCAAGTTTGGGAAACCCTGCTTACAGCTTCAGATTACCTCCAGGGGGTTGGACTAGATGAGGATTAGCTCAGTTGACAGAGTATGAGACTCTTAATCTCAGGGTTGTGGGTTCAAGTCCTGCATTAGGTTAAAGTTTCCTACATTAAAGGGGGTTGGACTAGATGATCCTCATGGTGTCTTCCAACTCTACAATATTATGTTCCTGTGATCTCAAACAACCATTCCAACCCTATGGGTGGTATTCAAATAGGTTTTATTCAGAGCACACTCGCTGAAAGGAATGGACCTAACTTAGTCATGTTCATTGTTTTCAATGGGTCTACTCTGAATAAAGCTCAGCTGAATACCACCATTTGATTCTACATCCAAATAAACCGTGGCAAGCTGCGCTGCCACTTCCTCACACACATAGGAGCCGTGAGGGCTTCAGCCTTCACAATAAAATATTTAAGGGGGTTGAGCCTCCACAAAGTTAAAAGGTATTCCCATTCAAATGGTGTGGATGCACTGCATCATGTGATCAATTATCAGGGGCGGGGCTTTCCTGGGCCCCCACAATTTATTATTCAAATTGGCACCTCTGTTCACACAGAAGCCCTTGGGGAGGTTTGCATGTCAACAGATGACAGTAAAGGCAGAACTGAGGATTTGCAAGGCAGATAATTCAATCTCTTAATCTTCCTCACATTCAAACAAAATAGCTTTCCAGTAACTCCAGAACAGAAAGTTCTGTACTAGCCAAGGAAGGGACCGTACTGGAATCAGAGGCTTTACAAAATGCTCCAACACAAAACTTGCTTAATTTCATGGGTGCAATCCAGATGAAAGCTGTACCCTCTTAATTGCTGATGGAGCCAAGGGCTCTTGCTTATATGTCAGCATAACCTCTGTGCTTAATTTTCTGGGGTGACGGTGTGTTGCACTGTATGACTGAAAATGTGGCTCACAACAAGGGCCAGATGTTGCCAACCCCTGGCTTAAAAAATCCTATCTTTCCTCCACCTGGCCCTTTTCTCCCAGAAGGAAACCCACACCATAGTCTCACATGTGTATGTGTATCTGTATGTGCATGTATTTATTAAATGTGATGGCAAGATTATGTGTCATAGAACTGTGGTGGGTGGGAAACTGATTCATGGCTCTGTAACTTTGAGAATAAGCGCCTTCCCAGCAAAGGATTGGGCTGCATACTCTTAAGACATCCAGAACCTTGAGCAGCATTTAAAAAGCAAGCTTTGGGGAAAGGGTTGCAATTCAACCAACTTTTATGCAGATTAGACTGACTGAAATTAATAGGCCTAACTTAGGCATGTTCATTCATTTCAATAGGTCTACTCTGAGCAGGCCTGGCACTGAATTCCACCCAAAGGAAAATAACATACCCTCCAACATTTCTCACTCTCAACTGACCTTCCTCGACTCCCCCTTCCCCCCCTCTGCCCCCACAGAAAATTTCCTATTAGAAGAAGGGCAAGCGCCGCCACCACTTCACCAGTGGGACACAGCACACACACCCTCCCCCCTTAATCCCTTTGCACTCTGCTCTGCTCTCCATTTCTTCCCGCCCAGGGCGGCCCTCTGCCTGCCCCTCAGAAAAGGCATATCACATAGGGCTGGGTCTCAGCGTCGGCAGCCTCTCCTCCTTCTCCAGCAGCCTCTATGAGCTGCCCAAGGGAGGAGGCCGGCAGCAGTGGCCATGGAGAGGCAACAAATTGCAGCCGCTGATACTCGGGACAAGCGCCAGCTCATCCTCTTCCCTGAGCTCGGCGGTAGAAGCACTGGCAGGGGGAACAGGGATGTTCCAGGATCAAATCAGAAGCCGGGATGGCTTTGTAATGCTGGGACTATACAGTGGACGCGCGGGTTGCGATTTGGCACTTCTGCGCATGCGCAAAGTGCGATTTAGCGCTTCTACACATGCGCGACCGCCGAAACCCAGAAGTAACCTGTTCCAGTACTTCCGGGTTTTGGCAGTCTGTAACCTGAAAAAACGCAACCTGAAGCGTCTGTAACCCGAGGTATGACTGTACCTGGAAAATCAGGACACTTGTAGCGTATGAAATAGGCCCTCAACCAAGTCAGATCATTGGTTGTCTACCTGGAGATGCCATTAAAAAAAATATCGTTTATGTAACCAAGCATTTCAGTTTTTAATATTTCAGTCTCTGATGTTGCAGCTCCTTTGCTTCTACTCTTTTTTGTGTGTTTAAAGTTTTGCTTTAGTTCTTGTGAAGTGATGGCACTTATTTCCTGCCTCTTTCATTGTGGTGCTTTGCCTGGCACATGGGGCACCTTAGACGGGCAGGTTCCTTGTGCAAACGTATCAGGGCCCCATCTTCCCTACACACCGAAGGCCGTATCACACCATGTAAAACAGTCCTGGCTTCCCCTAAAGAATCTGGAGAACTGTAGTATGTCAAGAGTGCTGAGAGCTGTTAGAGGAGACTCCCTGCTCCCCACACAGAGCTACAATTCCCAGAGTAAGTTAACAGTCAAGCCCTCTTCCTGGGGAACTCCAGGAACTGTAACTCTCAGCACCCTTAGCTACAATTCTCAGAAGGCTTTGGGGGAAGCCAGGACTATTTAAAATGGCGTACTACTGCTTGAAATGTACAGTGGTACCTCAGGTTAAGTACTTAATTCGTTCCGGAGGTCCGTACTTAACCTGAAACTGTTCTTAACCTGAAGCACCACTTTAGCTAATGGGGTCTCCTGCTGCTGCCGCACCGCCGGAAACTGATTTCTGTTCTCATCCGGAAGCAAAGTTCTTAACTTGAAGCACTATTTCTGGGTTAGTGGAGTCTGTAACCTGAAGCATATGTAACCTGAAGCGTATGTAACCTGAGGTACCACTGTATAGTGCAGATGGGGCTCAGGTAACAGGCAAGCAGGGTGAGGTGGAGGGCAAGCAGGCAGGGTAAGGTCAATTAGGCAAAGTGTGTGTTGAAAAGGAGGGCAGCCAAGGGATTAATCCGGTTTACTTTTGGTGTCGTACCTGATGATAAATTGATCTGTACATTCATTTTCTTTTGAGATAGGAGCTCTCTAGTAAAAGTTTATCATCTCGGTATGCCTTGGAAGGAATCGTGCAATCTCCACCAAAATTAATAACTCCTAAATGAAAATTATCTGGGGTTGGAATCTGAGAGCCTAAGAGTGAGCTACCAGCTCCAATTCAAGAATGCCTTCCCGGGTATTTTCCATCTCGGGCCCTACAATCAGCAGGGGAGAACCTGGTGATGGTGGTGGTTCCCCATTTGAGGAACACCCGCCCTGGTGGGGTGCATCAGCCCCCCATATTATTGACTTTCAGGTCAAATTTTTAAACATTGCTGTTCACCCAGGCATTTTGATGGTTGATATTGCTCCAGGCTACCTTGAAATTGTTATAGTGTGTGAGTCTTTCTTATTGCTTTTAAATCATAGAATCATAAAATTGTGGAGTTGGAAGGGACCCTAAGCGTCATCTAGTCCAACCTTCAGCAACGCAGGAATCTCAACTAAATCATACAAGACAGATGATCACCCAACCTCTGCTTAAAACCCTCCAAGGAAGGAGAGCCTACAACCTCTCATGGAAGTCTGTTCCACTGTTGAACAGCTCTTACCCTCCATCTTTCATGTGACAGCCCTTCAAGCTATCATATCTTCTCTCAGTCTCCTCTTTACCAGTTTAAACATACCCAGCTCTCTCAACCATTCTTCATAAGACTGAGTTTCCAGACCCTTGATCATCTTGGTCACCCCCTTCTGCACATGTTCCAGCTTGTCAATATCCTTCTTAAATTGTGGTGCCCAGAACTAGACACAGCATTCCAGGTGTGGTCTGACCAAGGCAGAATAGAGTGGGACTATTATTTCCCATGGCCAGGACACTAGAATGCAGCCTAGAATAGCATTAGCTTTTTTTGCTGTTGGATCACACTGTTGACACATATTAAGGTTGTGGTCTCATAAGACACCTAGATCCTTTTCACATGTTTAATTTATTATTTATTATATTGTTTTGCCGCCTCGTTGTTTCATGGCCTGCGCTAATTCGGGAGGGAGAGCAGGACAGAAATTTAATAAACAAACTAACAAATGATATTCTTTTGACTCAAAGCAAAACTCTGTCATTCCTTGTGCATTTGGGAGAGAAAAACCATTTTGGCTTGCATAAAATTTTGAAAGGGAAGCCGCCCTCTCCCTCACCATCACCCCACAGCCCCAAGAGAGAATAAGATTATTTTGGCTAAAACACTCCCTTTTCTCTCTTCTTCTATCACTACTTCAATCTAATATTCAAAAAGCAGAAAAAGACTGACGCAAACTTGCAAGGTGGTGTGGGGCAGAGGGAACGCAGCTAACAGCCGTTTCAGCGAACAAAAACCTGGTCAGATCATGCTGACCTGCTATGTTCTCTTGCTACTTAGGGAATGAAACACAATGCAGCCGTTTATACAAAGCCGCGTTTGAAAAGAGATCTTTCCTTGCTGCTACTGTGGGAAGCTGGCATGTTTCAATATATATTTGTTAAACTTTCCCTCTCCCTACGGCGAAGGCTCAGACTCACACACGTAAACACGCCTGCTCTGAGGCTGCAGCTTCTCAGGCAACCGCAGAGCTCACATCCTTGGAAACAGCAATGCCATACAAGGTAAAGGTAAAGGTAAAGGTAAAGGGACCCCTGACCATTAGGTCCAGTCGTGGCCGACTCTGGGGTTGCGGCGCTCATCTCGCTTTATTGGCCGAGGGAGCCGGCGTACAGCTTCTGGATCATGTGGCCAGCATGACTAAGCCGCATCTGGCGAACCAGAGCAGTGCACGGAAACGCCGTTTACCTTCCCGCCGGAGCGGTACCTATTTATTTACTTGCACTTTGACGTGCTTTCGAACTGCTAGGTTGGCAGGAGCAGGGACCGAGGAACGGGAGCTCACCCCGTCGCGGGAATTCGAACCGCCGACCATCTGATCAGCAAGTCCTAGGCCCTGTGGTTTAACCCACAGTGCCACCCACGTCTCTTGCCATACAAGGTACTAGTTCACATTAGTTTAATGTCTCGGCCGCTTGTCAGGAAGGGAACCAAAGGCCTTCAAGTCAGAGTTGGCTTCGTCGGGCACAGGGGCGGCCTGTCCAGCTTTGCTGCCTGAAACAAAATGGGGCCGTGCCACCCCTGCCCTCCCTCAGTGGTGAACAGTACCACTTCTGCAGCTGCCAGAACGCCCCCGTCTCACTGAAACTCAGGGAGACAAGAAGCATTCTTTCATGGCCTTGCCATGTGTGCTCTCTGCAGGGTGGAATGCCCCCCTCTCACCGAACTCAAATCCCAAAAAATCCCAGGGACTGTGGTTGGTTCAGGGTGCAGGGAACTGTAGCTCTGTGAGCAGCAAACTGCAGATCCCTGGGGTGCTTTGGAGAGGGGGAGTTATGACTGTCAAAGTGTGATAAATATGCATTAAATGTATGGTGCAGATGTGGCTTCTCCCTCTGAAGTGGGTGCCGATTTCAGGAAGAGGAGGAGAAATGGGCATTACTCAGGGATGGGGGCCCACTGCAAGGAACTTGACCAAGCTCCCCCCCCCCCCACGCAAAGAAAAAAAAGTCTGGACTTAACAGCACTTATTCCAGTCTATAAAAGCTCCACTGCCCAGTTGCTAGGGAAGGGTTGCAATTCAGTGGCAGAGAAGGTGCCAGGTTCAATCTCCAGGTAGGAAAGTTTCCTTGCCTGAAATCCTGGGTTTAAAAACTTGTCAGATCTGCTACTTCCTCCCATTCTGAGTCATAGGCCACTAGGGTGTGTAATTTTTTTGGGGTGGGGTGGGAGGAGAAACTTAATTTTTGCAAATCTATTCAGTCAGGGCTCATAAAAATATGTTTCTAGTTGTGAAGAATTCATATCTGCTATTATATTTGTGACGGGGCAACATTTAGCAGGTTAAGTCTACGTTTGATCAAGAAGTGCATAAACTGTTTTCGGAAAAACAAATAATTTTAATTTTATCTGAAAATGTCAGGTAACACTAAATAAATAAATTAATAGCAGCAGCAGCAGCAACATCATCATCAAAACAACAAGAACAACAAAATATAACATACCTGCAAGTCCTTGGCAAACATTTTTAATTCTTTCTCTGCAATTTTACAGGCAAACCCCCCCCCCCCCAGTTTGCGTTCCTTGACCCTGCACGCATCAGCAGTGTGCAATAAGCCTGCCCCGCCCCGTTACGCCCCTGTTAAGCCCTGTCCCTATTATGCCCCCATTCTGTTGTCTTCCAGGTCCAAAATGACCCATGTGTCAGCAGTCGCATGGCAACTGAACATGCTCAAAATGTTTGCAACCTGTACTTACTGAGCAAAACTGAATTATATTAACTTAACCAAAATATCTTTTGAATTCCCAAGTCATGCTACAAGTTTTTAGCACCTTTCATTTTGGGAATTTGATAGCTGAGAAAGTCAACACGCCCTGGTATAGGCTTTTGCAGCAAGCTGGTTTGTTCCATGAACTGCCCAGCAAGATGCCCCACCCACACAGTTCCTGATCCTCCAAGGTTCGTGACTGGCGCTCGCTGCAAGCCTAGGCGGGTGCCTTGCGGGGGGAACGTGTGCGCACCCCACGGAGCACATGCAAAAGCTCACACGCACCGAACCCTCTTTCCCCACTGCTGCCACCACCACAGTCCGGGAACTGTCAAGAGAACATGAGCAAAAGCTGTTTCTTGACAGCGAGTCATTTATATTTTAGCTTCGTTCCATTATCCTAACGAAGCCTTCATCAGCAGATGCAATATTAACAGCAGAAAAACCAGCTCATTACGTCCGGGGGGAATTCATCAAGACGACAATCATGCATGCTATGTGCGCCCCTCCGCCCCGAAAGGAAAAAAAAAGCCTTGGAAGAGGCCACTGGCGCAGTTATTTATTTATTTTTCTGCCTTCCTCCACTATCCCATTGCAAGCAGAAAAGGCAAAAAAAGCAACAGATGCTTCAGATGCTTCAGACTAAAAGCGCCACCCAAACCAGCCAGTGCTGGCTGGGGCCAATGGGAGCTGTAGTCCAAAGCACCTGGTTTAGGCTTTAGGCATAACCTGTAGAGCCAATGGCTGCACAACAGACCCCGAATGCGATCCGGGTTCTGGAAGGCAGCTATCACTTTGGGCAGGTTGTCAGCCACTTAGCACCTTGGGTCACCTTCTCTGGAATAGGGTGGATTGGGCCCACAGGCTTTGCATAACTAGGACTGGTTAGCAAACTGAACGACTGATTTAGGCCAGTGCAGAAGGAGGATGAGCAAAGTGGCACCTTCTCTCTTCCCTGCTATACAGAATCTGTCTAGCAACATGCCATGGAGGAAGATTACAGTGGTACCTCGGGATGCGAACGGGATCCGTTCCGGAGCCCCGTTCGCATCCTGAATAGAACGTAAGATGTGACTACACGTCTGCGTTCGCAGGTCGCGTTTCGCCGCTTCTGCACATGCGCGTGACATCATTTTGACCGTCTGCGCATGCGTGAGCGGTGAAACCCAGAAGTAACGTGCTCCGTTACTTCTGGGTCACCGCGGAGCGCAACCCGAAAATACTTATCCTGAAGCATATTTATCCTGAGGCATGACTGTATACAGCTTCAGATATGGTTAGGAGCCTGGAGTTCACATTCCTTAGGGGAGGGGGCTTCCTGGGCAGCACGTTGGTGGTAGGCGGGGCCAAAGTCAAATGTAGGCAGGGCCAGGAACAAAAGTGGGAGGAGCAACATGGCTCATACCTTTCAACCACGCAAAAGCAAGCGGCTTCTACCTTTCCATCTTCCAACCAGGCAAGAAAGAGGTAATGTCGCAGCTCAAGGATGAGTCCCAGAGAGCCAGTGGGGCACAATGGTTAGAGTGCTGGACTATGACCTGGGAGACCATGGTTCGAATCCCCACCCAGCCATGAAGCTCACTGGGTGACCTTGGGTCAGTCACTGCCTCTCAGCCTAATCTACCTCACAGGGCTGTTGTGAAGATGAAATGGGGAGGAGGAGAACCATGTACACTGCTTTGAGCTCCTTGGGAGAAAAGGTGGTATATAAATTTAATTATGATGGTGAAGTCTGGGAAAAGCACTCAAGGAGGGCAGAGAGCTTGGGTGGTGAGGGAGTGTGACCTGGGAAGACTCCCGAGGGCCTGACAGAGGTAACTGGGAGGCCACATTCAGACTGGAGGTTTTCAACTCTTGTGATAAGGAGTCATGCCAAACTGTTTACAGTCACATTCAGAAAACACATTTTTATTTTCCTCGGGGGTGGGGGTGCCAAGGCGCAGAGCCCTCCAGACAGATGAGGGCGTAACCCTGTCAGCAAAGCTGAGCGATAAAGAACGGCACGGGCCTTGCTGCTAGACCAAAAATCTCCGCTGCAGCATTTAATTTTCCGCTAGCCACAGCCTGCTGCTCCGGAGCTACTTCTGCCAAGCGCCTGGGCCCACCCACATGCTCCCAAACTCCCTCTCAGGCTTAGCAGCTTCGACAAGGGCCAACCACCACCATCAACCCCCACCCCCCACCCCCGAAGCTAGAAGTGGGCTTTGACAAGCCTCGTTTGAACGATTATTTCCATCCCCGGCAGGGACGGGATTTATTTATTTGCTCAAAAAGAGGGGAATTGGGTTCCTGGGATGTCAAGTCTGATCTCGCTTGCGCTCTGGGGGAATTAAGGAAGACCCCCGTTTTGTCCGACAACATCCCTAAAGTCTAAGGAATTGGGCGGGCAAGCTCTCTAATCACGCCGCCTGCAGGGACAAAAGCTCTGGCTGACCCTGTCAGCTCCGTTTACCCTTGCTGCCTGTCTGGCTCCCACGCCCCCTTTCGCCACCCCCCTCCCTGCCACATCTGGGCTAATTCCAACTCTTCCAGCGTCCAGCACACAAATCCTCTTCCAGAGTAAAAACTGCCCTGAGAATTTAATTTTTTTATTTATTAATTATTATTATTAGATTATCAGAGACTGGCAAACTCTGGGCTGCTTGAATTAATCCTAATCAGGAGAGTGATACCTATTGGTGAGCTTCATCAAAGTTGCTGATCTGTCCCAAGGACCCATTTTTGCTCTGGCCCTCCCCCCACTCACCCTATTTTCATACACAGGTAGCAAAGGAAAGAGTTCCTGGTTTTGAAACAGTTCAACTGCAGACAATCTAATCCCTGTTATTGTAAATTAATAAAAATCAGACCCCCTCCTCCTTCCTTTCATCAGGCTGCTTGCAGCTGATCCCCAAACTGCAAACCGGATATTTTAGAGGTGGGAAAGTTGCATAGAAAAGGGCAAACAACACTGTGCAAAGCGTTTGGGAACTCTCACAAGGAAAAGCTAAAGTGCAGGTGTCAGCAAACTTTTTCAGCAGGGGGCTGGTCCACTGTCCCTCAGACCTGGTGGGGGGTGGACGCGGACTATATTTTGAAGAAGAAAAAAAATGAACGAATTCCTATGCCTCACAAATAACCCAGAGAGGCATTTTAAATAAAAGCGCACATTCTACACATGTAAAAACACACTGATTCCTGGACCGTCCGTGGACCGGATTTAGAAGGCAATTGGGCCGGATCCGGCCTCCGGGGCCTTAGTTTGCCTACCCATGCTAAAGTGGCTAATATTTGGCTCAAGAAAATAAAAGATGACATTGGGGGAGTATGCATGATGTAGCTATTGGTCTTCTTCTTGCCTAATACTCAAAGAGAAGAACTAGGCCAGCGCACCCATGAGGCAAGGTGAGGCAACTGCCTCAGGTGGCAGGATCCAGAAGGGCAGCAGATCCAGCCTCCAGGGAATGCAACTCCTGCTGCTGCAGCCACAGCTTCAGCGTAGGAGGTAGGATCTACTGCCTCTTTGGCAGCCCCCCTACAATGCCGCCTCTACAGTGGCCTCTTGGAGAAAGCACTGCTGATCTCCTCTCATTCCTAGGGAGGAAATGGCAGAGGCTGCCCTCTGGGGTTTCCTGGGTTCTGCACTCACCCAGCATGATTCAGAGTATGCACCTTTCCCCCACTGCGTGATGACCTCTGATTCCCACTTCAACTGTTGCTTCAGGTTGATTTGATTCCTCCCCTTGTTCCTAATGTAGATCTCTATTCCTCGCTCACTCCTGGTGTAGATCTTCATTCATCCTTTCTTCCATGGTGGTGGTTGGGGAGGGGGCAGCATTTTGTGGTTTGTCTCAGTTGCCAAAATGCATTGGGCAGGCCCTGGCTAGGTGTGTTTGTCCATTTGGTTGGGAGCCGCCTAAACTTTCTGAGAGTTTGCTCACACTCAATTTGAGTGTTTGCTCACACCTTGTGACATTTTGGTTGATCCGAACAAAGGTTTTACCCAACCATAGCATAGCTTTTGGGTTTTGCGCATAGAAAGCTGAGGGATGCGGGTGGCCCTGTGGGTTAAACCACAGAGCCTAGGACTTGCCGATCAGAAGGTCAGCAGTTCAAATCCCCGTGACGGGGTGAGCTCCCGTTGCTTGGTCCCTGCTCCTGCCAACCTAGCAGTTCGAAAGCATGTTAAAGTGCAAGTAGATAAATAGGTACCGCTCCGGTGGGAAGGTAAACGGTGTTTCCATGTGCTGCTCTGGTTCGCCAGAAGCAGCTTAGTCATGCTGGCCACATGACTCAGAAGCTGTACGCCGGCTCCCTCGGCCAATAAAGCGAGATGAGCACCGCAATCCCAGAGTCGGCCACAACTGGACCTAATGGTCAGGGGTCCCTTTACCTTTACCATAGAAAACTGAATTCAGGATGTTCCACTGAGGCAGACAGGAGACACTCAGGAGAGACAAATGGAAGCAGTAACTTCAGACGCTGCGTTTACAAACGCGCAGGTCACAAGGATATCTGCTGCTAGCTTAGACAGCAGTCCTATATGTACCTGGGAGCAAGTCCCAATGAACTCAGTGAGGCTTGCCTCTGAGTAAATATCCATAGGACTATGCTATGCTCTTTTAAAAGGGTATTAAGATGGTCAGCTATGCCTGTTCTCTCTGAGCAACTTTTGCTTTGCTTTGCTTTGCTTTGGAGTTTAATGGTAGTTGAGAGTACAGCCATCTCCGGAGGGCAACGAGTTCCAAACCTCTAGGGCATAGGATCGCAGGCCTACCCTGAAACCCACATTTGGATTTTGGATGCCAACAAACTGAAGAGAACCCCTCCCCAACAAAGCAGGTGGAATCAGTGTCTGTCTCCACCAGTCGTTGCATGACACTTTGTTAAATAAACAAACAAGGACTGGTCAAAACTGAGAGCGAGAGACAGACAGGACAGACAGACAGACAGCGGGGAGAGGAATTTCTCCACTGTGAATAAAAATAGGAAACGTTGAACAGCAAGCAAATCCTTGTTATCAGTTGTCTCAAAGTGCAAGCGCAATCGGGGAAGGTGGGGGAAACTGCCTGCCTGCACCAGTTTCCTACCCCCTCTTTCCTTTCTTTTGCCATTTATCAACAGATTGCACAGAGCCAAATGGGCACTTGCCTCACCCTGCTAAATAAGGCATTGGTATTTCTGATAAAGCCCTCAAATTCCTTATCAAGCTGACACAAGAAGAATATGCAAAGAGAAAGAGAGGGGGCTGCACAGTCTCCACGGGTCCCACCACCTCGTCCTGCCATTCCCAGCCACCCCAAGGGAGCAATTCTGAGCTTAAAAAACACAGAAAAGATGTTGGGTGTGTTAATGACCTGTTTTAAGCTCAGAGGCAGGGCTTAAGTCAGCCAGGGACCAGAAAATAAAGTCATGTGGGTGGAAAGGCTTTACGGTGGTCTCCAACTCAATCCTGCTCAGATAAGACCCGCTGAAATTAATAGACCTAAGTTAGTCATGCCCATTGATTTCAGTTGGAACAATTGAGGGATTTGGGGATATTTCGCCTGGAGAAGAGGAGCCTGAGAGGAGATGTGTTAGCACTCTTCAAATATCTAAAGGGCTATCCCATGGAAGATGGAGCAAGTTTGCTTTCTCTTGCTCCAGAGGGTAGGACCAGCACCAAAGCAATCAAGTTATAAGAAAGGAGATTTGGACTAAACATCAGGAAGAACTTTCTGACAGTAAGAGCTGTTCGACAGTGGAACCAACTTCTTCAGAAGGTGCTGGACTCTCCTTCCTTGGAGGCTTTTAAGCAGAGGTTGGATGGACATCGCTCATAGATGTTTTAGTGGAGATTCCTGCATTGCAGAGGGTTGGACTAAATGACCCTTGGGATCCCTTCCAACTCCACAACTTTATGACTCTATGATTCTATTGCACACTATAGGCTCTGGCCCTGCCTGCCGCTGGCCTGTGGCCCCCAGAAGGTTGCCTGGTGCAACTGGAGCATGGAGTGCTGGGGAAAAGCTGTTCAAAGCAGGGGAGCAAGGCAGGCTGTTGTGCCAGGACACTGGAGCCGCAGCAAGCACCCAAGGGTGTCGTCTGCTGACTGCACCCCACTGCCAGATGTATGCACAAACCGGTCTCTGCTCTTCAGCTCCCACTTTGGTGAACTCTTCACTGTCCTCTCCGCACACCCCCTGCCCTGCATGTCACGGCAAAACAAAAGCCTTTCCAACTCCGAAGTGGCATTCCTGCATGCCTGCCTCCTCCAGCAGGCCTCCTCTTCCAGCCACCGCACAAGCTGTTGTTTAACCTTCAAATTTATTATTTTTAATTATTTTGATTTATAAAAGCATGAGGCAGTTAAACCCACATTAAATAAACTCTGCATTACGGTGCTTAACAAAACACTGCAGAACTCCGGACGTCCGAGGACTCCATAAAATAACGGGCAAGATGGATGGATGGCACCGGGACAGCTCGTTACCCACCGCCTTTGGCAGAACACAGATTCACTCCGCTTGCCCTTCCACCACCCGCCTCCTCCCTCCAATGGGCGACTAATTAAAATGACAAGACAGACACCATCTCCAGCGAGCGGCCCACCGATTTACAGTATCCCAAATCTTTCCAACAACGGACGTCTTCCTCCTTTTCTCAGTGGGTTTCAACCTAAACACAGCCGTCTGCCGCCGTCTCCCGTGTAAGCCTGAAACGATGACGGATACGCTTTTGGATATTTGTGCAAAATTAAACTGGGATCGGCTGTCAGGGCTTTTGCACTGACGTGAATGTCAAACATGAACCAAACGGAGTATTGCGTGCTGTAACCATGAGGACTGCCAGCTTGGGGTTTTGGAGAAGATCCTCGAGCGCTTGAGGATTCTAACAAAAGTTTGAAGGCGACGCACTCCACAGCTCCCTAACTCTGCACACACTGCCACCTCTTCGCCATTTGGGTTCCCGCCAGCAACTTGCTTGTGATTCCATCAACAGCCTGGGTTCTTTAGGGATCGATATAATAGTATAATAGCCCCTTCCACCTTATGACAAGTTCAGCCTGGCTAATGATCCTGGACTCAGAGAGGGCTTCATTTCCACCATTTATAGTCAAATCTCCAGCAGATCAGCAAGGATGTTGACACCCAGTTGATAACCCAACAAAATGGTTATTCCCCCCCCCCCCCGTCAATACCCCCGACTAAATTATAGAGCTGAAATGAAAAAAACCGGAGGGCTGGGGCAGGACTTGTTGGCTGAACTTCAGAAACATAACTAAGACTTTCCAGTCCCAGCAGGCATTTTAAGGTAGAGTTCGGGGTTGTTGTTTTTTAGATGTCCACTGTTTTAATGCGCCATTTTCTGTGGATTGTTTTTATGTACACTGCTTAGAAATGCAAATAATTAAGCAGTATATAAATGCATTAAGTAAACAAACAAACCCGGAGTGGATGTTTGTGTTGGACGACACTTAGCTCAGTTTTGCCCTGCTACTCAGAACATACTCCTGGGATTGGAATTCTTTGATCTTAAATGCACATATTTTGCACCAGACTCTGTCTAGTGAATCTTGGGGTTCCAGTAAAAAAATTAAAAAATTTAAAACAGTAGATCCAGTGAAGTCCCCCACCCCCAGCTTAAGGGGTATGATGTGCTTGTGCCTCTCATCTGCTTTTAGGACAAGGCACTCTGGTTGTTTGGGTTAATCTGGGAAGGGGTGATGTGTGGAGGCTCCCTGCCTTTCAATGGGGTAGAGGACTTGAACCCCATGAGCTTCAGTAGCCCTGTCGATCTATGGCAGAGGGGGTTGAGCAAGGGATGTCTCCACTCCCTCATTTCCTCTTGCATTTCCCACTTGGGGAAGGAAAAACTTAAGTGATTTACACAGGAAATAGGTAAAGAGCAATTATAATTGATTGGGAATCATTTCCTGATGGTGCTGGCGGATGATTGATAGCGCCAGCTGGCTGCTAAGTGAACTGTGTGTTCATGAAAGCCATTTTTAGCTTCTACCTATCCAAAGCCAAGCAGGCCACAAATCACCACATCTGCCCTCTCTTGCTAGGGAATCTGGCTTGTGGCAAAGTGGGTCTCCACAAACAGGTTCAGTCATGAATGGAAGGATGGAGGGAAGAAAGGAAGGAGTATTTCCCAAGGTTTTGGATTACAATTCCCATCATCCCCAACCAGCACAGTCATGTTTTGGACTACAGCTCCCATCAGCCCCTTCCAGCACAGACGTGTTTTGGAAAGCAAGTCCCATTAACCCATGGCCAGAACAGCCATGTTTTGGACAACCACTTCTATCACCTGATGGGACTTGTAGTCCAAAGTGCACCTAAATGATGCCAGGTTGGTGAAGGCTTCCACAAGCCACACTGAAGCTAGGAAAAAGGACAGGGCTATATATATATATATAACCACAGAGCCTAGGACATGCCGATCAGAAGGTCGGCGGTTCGAATCCCCGCGACGGGGTGAGCTCCCATTGCTCGGTCCCAGCTCCTGCCAACCTAGCAGTTTGAAAGCACGTCAAAGTGCAAGTAGATAAATAGGTACCGCTCTGGTGGGAAGGTAAACAGCGTTTCCGTGCGCTGCTCTGGTTCGCCAGAAGCGGCCTAGTCATGCTGGCCACATGACCCGGAAGCTGTACGCTGGCTCCCTCGGCCAATAAAGCGAGATGAGCGCTGCAACCCCAGAGTGGGCCACGACTGGACCTAATGGTCAGGGCTCCCTTTACCTTTATAATACTGAAAACAAGCAGCAGTGGGGGGAAACCGCACACACAACAGAACCACCAGATGCCAAGGTGTGACGGTGAAATGCTGGAAGGAGCCCTCTAAAAACGGGGATGCAAATCCCATGTAAACACCAAGCGGCCAAGGCAAGGGTACCTTGAAACGTGGCACAATTTAAAGGCTCTTTCCCATTCCAGAGATGGTTTCTGGGCTTCTGTTATTACGAGCCAAAAGGAGGGGAGGGTGAGAGATGTTCACACCAGCCTGTCAATAAATTGTGCCTTCCCATTCCTCTCCGACGGGGATTCATTCCCTAATAAGGGATTGGCAGCTTTCTGGGTTATTTCGAGTGTGTGTGATAATGTTCCCTGGATACCAATGGCTTCCAAGGATCAGATAGAAAAGGGGGGGATGTTATATCTCATGAGGTAAAACATGGAATAGGGAGAGAGATTGCAGGCTGAAAGCGTGTAGAAAGGGACACCCCAGTAATATCGAGGGGTAGATTTGTGTTTTTTAAAGATGACTCTGGCACGAGTCTTTTAAAGAGCATAAAAGGTCCTTTTGTTGCAGAGAATCTCCTCGGGAGATTACATGCCAGGAACGCAGCACTGTCAGCAGCTGCCTTTGGTCACAGACAACTTTGCTGTTATTTGGACTCCTGTAGACCCAAAATGGAAGCCAAATTTCCATTGCGTTACAGCGGCGTGGTCTGCACAGGAGCTGTGTGTGGCAGGAGCTCAAACAAAACCGCAAATAGCAAAAGCCCGTGCTGTGGGCTACTGATGCTCAGCACAAGTTGTGCAAAGCGAATGCATTTCATTTGTTTTGCTGCTGGCTCAGGACTGCCCAATAAGTGAGAGCACCAAATTTAAGAATGTAGGAAGCTGCCTCATACTGAGTCACGATGCGTTCATCTAGCTTAGCTTTGTCTACTCTGACTGGCAGCAGCTCTCCAGGATACCAGACTGGGGACATTGCCAGCCCTGCATGGACATGCTGGAGATTGAGTATGGGACCTTCTGCGTGCCAAGCAGGTGCTCTGCACGTCCACTTACTCTTCCTGAGTCTCAGTGTTGCCCTTGTAGAGCTCTGCAGGCAGAAGTTAGATGGGGACAAAACTGGATCGAGTTGCCTCTGCCTGTCGTTGGTTCTGGCTCCAGCTATCACGGTCTCTGGCTGTTGGGTTCTGGGCCTTCCACCTCATCAATCCAGACAGACACCCGCCACCTCACAGAACAAGGCTTTGGAGAGCATTACCAGATCCTTTCTTGCTCTTCTCATGCTCCTATCCTTCAGCTTTTTCTCACAGGAAGCTTTCCACACCCCATATTCCTGCATCGCAGGAGGTTGGACTAGATGATCCTTAGGGTCCCTTCCAACTCTTTTGATTCAATGATTTTATTATTCAAAGCCTTGTGAGGAATGGCTGAAAGATCTGGGCACATTCAGCCCAGAGTAGAGAAGCTTAAGGCTGCCTTCAGACAGCACTTTATTCTGTTCTCCTGACTTTTCCTTGGCTGATCATTTCCACTTTTTATCGCTTTTGGAAATTTTGGAAGTTTGATGTTCATTCTTGTGTTGTTTCCTGAAGAAAAATCCATTAACTTGGGAAATCACAGGAGTTTTGCACAGTAGTTTCTTGTGATGTTGAAATCTGGAGCAGTATCCCAGCACTCAGTTCTTTCCTGCCGTTTACAATAAGCGCAACATGGCTGCATAATTGACCAACAAGCCACAGCTCTGAAATGCAACAGGTACCGCCATGTAAAAGGAATGTTAGAAACCAAGAGGCAGTGCAACCAGTAAAACTAATGCAGTAAACCTCACATGTGAATGTAGCCTGAGGAGAGACATGACCGTCTTTCAGCTTATCCGGGCGCTGTCATGAATGAAGATGGAGCTGACTCGTTCTTTTCTGCTCCAGGGGGCAGAATTAGAACCAGTAAGTGGAAATCACAGGGATTGGCTAAACTGGAAGTTCAACTCAGCAGTGGAACTGTCTGTCTCAGGAGATGGCTTTTCTGCCCTGGTCCTCACGGTTGGACGAAGAACTGAAACGCCCAGTTTTGCTTCTGCCGAAGCCTTCAATGAGTAAATCAGATTGATACATAGGCAAAGCACCAGGTACAAAGTACAACAGGTGGAAGAAAGGTTTAGATGCACATTTGGTGCAAGCGAAAAAGTCGATCCAACAAGCAAAACACACCCTGCATCTTCCTTTTGAAGAGCAGGGCAGATGCAGTGCTTAGTGTGGCAAATGGCCAGAGTTCCTGGACTGGACAAGCAAATGGACACGCCTTTGAATGGGTTGGGCCTGCAAAGCTTGCTTGCCTTGGTGTCTCTGTGTCCGTGGAAGTGATGTTGGCACCAGCTTAACATCCAACTCACTCTCAGCCACCTCCCCAGAAGGAGGAGGCTCATTACCGACAGGAGAAGGTGGCAGAGGTGGCTGCACAACAGAAGATGTCTGATTAGAGGTGACCAATGTCTCAGGGACAGGACACTTCTTGATCCATGGATCAAGCTGTGCACTCTCTAGTTCGCTGGCCCCTTCTTTGGGTTCTGACTTGGGGGGGCATTTCATCTCCCCTAAATCACAGTAACCCTCCCCCAGGTCAACAAACTCCCCTACCTCCTCCCATTCTTCCTCTGGATTGGATCATACCCTCCATGACATGTCCACAGGACCCATAACACTTCTGCAGAGGCTGAAGGGCAACTCATCAGGGGTGCTGGCACTGTAAGCTCACTGCCCCGGGCAAAGGGGACAAGCCAGGAGAGCGCCAATGTCCCTTACAACGCTGTGAGCCTATGGATCCCTGTGCGTTACCCCACTGATCTCTTTGGGATGATCCGGGAGAGCCTACAGAGAGCTGGGGTTATCGTTAGGGGTGTGCCTTTATGAAAAACCCATCTCTTGGCATGTGGCAAAGGAAAATATGACTCCTGGGCTTGCTTGCTTTATTTATTTATTTATCTGCTCCCTCACCCAGTGGCAGATTTGTGCCGAGCCACAAGGGGTTAAGCCCACCAAGCTGCTTTCCCCCCCCTCTGCCTTCACTCTACCTCAATTTCACTGCTCCCATCACCTTCCTCCCCCACCCCCTGATCTTACGGGCGGGGGGAGGGGGGAGAAAACCCATCAAAATAACTATTTTATGTCTCCAAATATGCAGATCATTTTCTTTAATGAAAGATGCTTGACGTCTCCGATCCAATTAATATGCAAATGCAGGCGAGGATTTATTTGTGACATTCTGTCTGGGTGAGAGAAAACAAAAAAGGCCTGTTAACCAAAACACTAATTGCTGTGACTGATTGTCACATATCATCATTTTCATAGGGTCTCCTCCATCCCCGGCACTCGGGAAGCCGTGATCCAGGACTCTGAGATTAACAGACAACCAAGGAGAAACAGGGCAACCGAGGCCCTACCTGTCTGGCACGCTCGGATGAGCCTGCGTGCCCGTCCGAAACAGCTGCCAAACCCTGGTGCGGGGGGAAGCATTTGTCTCCCCAGCCCAGACTGGTGACCCTTCCGCTGTGGCAACGAGCAGAGAAATGCCACCACCTTTGCGGGAAGCTCCCTCCTCCCTCTTTGTGTTGGGAGCCATTTCCTAGGCAAATCAGGCCGGATAGATCCTTTCCAGAAAGAACCCAATGTATCAGGTGAGTGGCCAGTCTCATCCAGCATCCTGCTCTTGCCCTGGCCAGCCAGATGCCTCTGATAAGCCTGTATGCAGGACCCGAGCGCCACAGCAACTCTCTTCTCTGGCAAATGGTATTCAGAAGCACACTACCTTCCCTTTAGAAGACGGCCGTCAGGGTTAGTAGCCACCAACCGCTTGCTCTGTGCATTTGTCTCCCAGCCAACCTAGCAGGCCAAAGTTCCTCAAAAGCCCAAGGAAGTAAGCAACAGAACTTCCCAATGGGCTCCCAGCCAGCTCAAACATTCAACCATCTTGCCTTTTCTTTCAAGCCTGCCAGCCGCGGCAGCTGTTGGTCCCCTTGCTCCTGATGTCTTCCGTTTGCAGAGAGAAAGCAAGTGCAGCAAGTACAACCAAGAAGGAGAGAGAGAGAGAGACAGAGAGAAAGTTGGGGGGCAAGTCCAGGAAATCAGTGTCAGTTAGAGGGGCCATGTGTCCTGCTTAAAAGAGGACAGACCTCGGTTTGAAGGCATTCCGAATTTGAAGGCCTGTCTAGTCCATGTTTGGCTGAAAGGCAAAGGAAGTCTAAAGAGGGGTGCAGCCAGAAGCTTTGAAGTTGCCCGTCCACAGTTAGCCCCTGAACAACAGTCTGGGCAGGTGGGCACAGTGCTTTTGATGGTGAGGTGTATTTAATAAATAAACAAATCTATACTATTTCTAAACATGGGGGGCGGGCAATTACTTGGCCACCCTTTGCAGAAGAGGCTGAAAGACTCTGCTGCGGCTGGCATTCAATGAGGCATGCAGTCAACTGTAATTTTTACTTGGGTGCTCTGGTTTGTTGAGTGCAATAAAATGCTGGGAGTGTGGGGTGCTCTTCTTCAGGGTTCCAGCTCCCCTTTTAAAACCACCTAAGCCAGCAACGATATTGTGGCAGGAATTTCCACAAACTAATTCTGCATCCTGTGAAGAACTACCCACCTGTGTGTATGAGCTCCACAGTGCTTAGTTCATTTTTTGGTTGCTATTTTGTTAATGTTGTTTTATAGATTGTGAATGCTGTAGTACTTTGTGGATCCTATAACATGGCTTTTATGATATGTGTGCTGTTTAGCTTTTTAAAAAAGTTGTTTTGTTAATAGTGCTTTATAGATCGTAATCGTTTCGCCAATGATTTGTTAATTATTCTGTATGATATATGCCGTGTTTTTGGTGTTGTATTATGTGATTGTTATTTATTGTTTGTAAGCCACTTGGCGATTCATTCGAATGAAAAGCGGCAGAGAAATATAATAAATCAAATCACATGCATTTCTGCATGAGGCTTTCCGACAGCTGAGGCTATTTGCACCAGCTGATCACACAGAGAAGCAGCGGGCACCCTCTTCTGAGCCAACCAAAGCCTCCGGACATACAATTTGAGAATTCCTGTTACGCGACTCAGAATCATCATTTCCTTTGACCAGGTTTCACAGATGAAACATCCTTGTTTCAGGTCAGACTATTTATCCATCTAGCCCAATAGAGCCTGCTCTGACTGGCAACAGCTCCCCATGTTTCCATCAGAAAAGGGACCTCCTCGCAGCCTAAAAGTACCCTGAGGTGTCAGGGAGTGAACCTGGGATGTTCTGCATGCAGTGCAGGAGCTGCTCCCGCGTTCCACCTGACGGCCTGCACTTCTCACTGCCTGCGTCACTTGGCAAGTCCTCGGGGCAGATGTGGAACCAGGCAGATGTGGGGCCTGCCAAACGCCCCCATTCCCAGCACTTTGAAGAACCGTGTGTTTTGAATTTCATCTCGGGAGTTTTTTTCTCTCTCCGAGACTTCAGCAGATTAAAGTTGAAATAACCTACAAATTACTTAATGTGTTGTAAATCTTCTGAAATTAAGGTCTAATGGGGAACACATGTCAGCAGGCAGAAGACAGTGCAAGGAAGTCGGGTTTTTCTCACAGCGAGGGAGAAACACCAGAGGGGGGGGCAGCGGGAGGGGGGTGGGAATGGAGGAGTATTGGCTCCTGGCGCCCTGCCGCATCCCGGGGAACGGGTGGCGGTGGCTGGAAACCAACAAGCCTCCATCACAATTGCACTTCCAGGTTGGCAGCCCTGGGGCCGCTGATTTTACCACTCCCTGCGTCGGCAAGCAGTCAATGAGGTTAAGCAGCTGAGTAAACCAAAGGCATCAGTCCCTGGGTGGCCGAACAGTAGTGGTGTACGGCAGGGAATGGCCACAGCTTAGCTGGGAGAGCATCTGCCTCATATGCAGAAGGCCTCAGGTTCAATCCCCAGCATCTCCAGGTAAGGCTGGGGCTCCTGCCTAAAACCCTGGAGAGCCGCTGCCAGTTAGTGTGGGCCAATGATCCCCCATCCTTGGGTCCCTAGGTGTTTTTGGGGACTACAACTCCCATCATTCCCAGCTAGCTTAGCCAGTGGGACAAGGATGATGGGAAATGTAATCTAACAACATCTAGGCGCCTAAGGTTGAAGAAGATTGAGGTGGAGAATTTGGAGCTGAACAGGCCAATGATCCAACTCAGCTTTCAATGGGGAATTTGTAGCTCTCCAGATGCTGGACTGCCAACTCAGACAGCAAGGAATCACTCAAGCGGACAAGTTCATGTGTGAGCTGGCACACACACCAGGGGCTTATCCCTCAGGAAGCTAGCGGTAAACCGCCAGGGAGCAATCACCCATACAAAACCAAGGCACTTCTATTTCAGCCAACTTCAGAGCATGACAACAGCCTTACATTTTTATTTATATAGGGGTGTCTGTGTGTACTCAATTTCTGTTGTCTCTATTTGTTGTGCTCCTTGCAGAACCTGTTAGGGGCAAGAGGATGGCAGTATGAAAATGTGGCTCACACAGGTAAGGGCAGCTGCCATGCTACCTTCTCCTCTCTGGCCTGCACCTGGTTGCAAGTAGGGGTGAGGGGAAAACCCATTTCCCAAGCCACTACATGAATCAAAACCCAGATACCCCTCAAAATTATCTGCATTCCTCAGTGCCGCTCTCTGACCCAATAAACATGCACAAAAATGCATAAAACAAGGGGGTGCACATGCAAAACATGTGTTGCATTAGGCAAAGTGTGCACAGAAAACGTGCAAATCAAGAGAAGCTTGCCCAAAAGAGCATAACGGATTTTCTTGTGGACTTCTTTTTTAAATGCAAACTGATGCAGAAGTGGGGTAAACTGAACTGAAGATTGGAAAAGCGAGAAACTGGGAGAAAGCAAAATGGATGGATGTGCCCAACCCCTTCCTTCCAAGGGAGGCTCATCACTAGGGCAAGGTGGGGCACAGCAGTACCATTATTTTTGTTTTTCACCCCAAAATCCAAAGCCTAGCAGTCCTGGGTATATGTGTCCCACTCATGCCACCCCATCCCCAGAGTCGTAGTCACAGATTTATTACCACCCAGAGGCTACCCAGAGTTTTGTCTCCCTTTGTGGATACAAGCAGAACTGGGGAATAACAACATAGGTACATCTAGGGAGCACATGCTGACTCCTGCCCAGTGCTTTTGTATTGAGAATTGCACAAGTGTCTGTTGTATTTTTTGCAAGGAAGGAGAAAGATGGGAAGGAAACCAGAATACGTTGGCTCTGCCTCTCAGTCACTACAGCCTCCTTCCCACACGCTCAGGACATGTACCTGTTCTGCTCTAAACAAGTATCTTTCCTTCCTTCTTTCCCAAACTACGCGGAGCAAGCTTGCCTGTTGCCTCTGCCTGGCACACAGTCCCCCCTTCCTCCCTCCCTCTCCCCTCCTCTCCTTTTCAGCAGATTTCTCTCAAGTGCGCTGCCATATGGTTCCAGTTAAGGCCCATATTTTTTCCCCTCACCAATTGAAAAGACACACTTTCCTCTGTGCCAGACAGTTTTGCAGATCGCTCCGCTGGCTGAAGTTCTTATTGGATTTCTCAAGGAAAAGAAAAGAGAAAACACACACACACACACTCTCACACTTAGAACCCAAACCAAACAAAAACCCAAAACCCTGACATTTTAAATTAATGCACAGCCACAACAACCACCTCAAATAAAATAAAACAGAATAGCTCAGAATTTTAATGGTGTTGTAAGTAATTTTTAACTAATCCAATCCAGATTTTCATATTAACCTTTGGGATGGAGTTCATCTGGCTACTATGTTACTGGGATATATATATATTTGTTGGGCTGGCCTGGGCAAGGAAAATTAAAGGGTAAATAAAGAGAGATATGAAGGGCAGGAGGCAAACTGTTGCAGAGACGTCTAGAAGCCAGGGAGCTGGAAAAGTGTGAATTATACAGGCTGGGGTTCTTATCAGTGACAAGGCTTACTCTGAAGCAAAGCTCAACATTTTGCACCCCATGGTTCAGCCTTCCAGTACACAAAGTATCAGGAGTGCCTTTGAGCACATAGTGAGTGCATTTCCTATGCCTCCCCAAAGTGTTCACATGGTGCCCAACAACCCCTGTTTACAAGCTCGTTTGCCAGAGACAGTCCTGATTATTTGGTGCTGGTAAAAGAGCGGAAGAGCCTTTAGTAGCTGTTGGGGTGGGGAGCGAGGCATAGGCGTCTCCTCACAACTCTCATTGACAAACTACCGTTCCCTGGATTCTTTGGGGGAAGCTGTTTAAAGTGGCATAAAGGTAAAGGGTATAAAGGGACCCCTGCCCATTAGGTCCAGTCGTGGCCAACTCTGGGGTTGCGGCGCTCATCTCGCTTTATTGGCCGAGGGAGCCGGCGTACAGCTTCCAAGTCATGTGGCCAGCATGACTAAGCCGCTTCTGGCGAACCAGAGCAGCGCACGAAAACGCCGTTTACCTTCCCACCGGAGCGGTACCTATTTATCTACTTGCACTTTGACGTGCTTTCGAACTGCTAGGTTGGCAGGAGCAGGGACCGAGCAACGGGAGCTCACCCCGTCGCGGGGATTCGAACCGCCGACCTTCTGATCGGCAAGTCCTAGGCTTTTGGGTTTAACCCACAGCGCCACCTGCGTCCCACCTCCCGCGTTAAAGTGGCATGGTACTGCTTTAAATGCATAGTTCCCTGCCGAGAACTTGCAGTCCGGTCTATTAACGTGCTCAGCAGAATGGTGGTACAAATGGCCGAGTGGGCAATAAAACATTTTCTGAACACTGGCCAACATCTTAAAAAATAGGAAACCAGCACTCAGCAGAAAAAAGCTGTATGCCAGAACCTTTTGTCCTGAAGTACTAGTGTTCTATTTGCAGGGATTAATTAGAAAAAAGAAAGAAAGAAACATGGGAAGTCTGCAGAAATAGTACTCCTCACCTGTAACTCAAAGTCCATTCTATCACCTCATTATCTGCGTAGTCCTCTGGCAATGTAAACTAATACAAGAATACTGAGTGAGATGGATCTCAGTCAGGGGTGCCAAATTGAATAAAATATTGTGGGGGCCCAGATAAACCCTGCCCTGCATAATTGATCACATGACATGGTGCACGCATACTATTTGAACAGTAATGCCCATTAACTTTGGGGGGCAGCCCCCTCAAATATAGGAGTTGGTTCCTATGACCTCAGCTATCTTTTCTTTCAGGAAGACATACTGGTTTGAAGGATCACCAGGTTTTGGATGGCAATCAAACTGGTTCCCAGGTGATACGCTATCAGGTCATCTATCCCTTCCCCACATTTATGAATTATTATTATTATTATTATTATTATTATTATTATTATTATTATTCTGTAATGGGCAGCCACATTGAGTTGAATAACTAGTTAGAGTAATCAACTGAAAAATAAAACTTTTAATCAATTGAAAAAGTTCCCTTAAAATTAATTGAGCAGCAGGGGTGGGTGTTTGAATCTGTGTGTGACTCTCTTGCAGCAAAAATAATCGAAAGTCTTTAGGCACTTTAAGGTAAAGGTAAAGGTACCCCTGCCCATCAGGGCCAGTCGTGACCGACTCTAGGGTTGCGCGCTCATCTCGCTCAAGAGGCCGGGAGCCGGCGCTGTCCGAAGACACTTCCGGGTCACGTGGCCAGCGTGACTAAGCTGCATCTGGCGAGCCAGCACCAGCACCGGACACGGAAACGCCGTTTGCCTTCCCGCTAGAAAGCGGTCCCTATTTATCTACTTGCACTTAGGGGCACTTTCGAACTGCTAGGTAGGCAGGAGCTGGGACCGAACGACGGGAGCTCACTCTGCCACGGGGATTCGAACCGCCGACCTTTCAATTGGCAGGTCCTAGGCTCTGTGGTTTAACCCACAGCGCCACCCGCGTCCCTTTAGGCACCTTAGAAATCACCAAAAGTGAGCTCAAGCCCACTTTGTCAAATACATGAACTGAATATATCAGGATGCAGTGAACTTACGTCCGTTCAGTTCAGTGGTTCTACTCTGAGTAAAAACTTCTACAACACATTATTTTTAATTATGAGTACTTCTAAAAACTGGAGGTGGCAAGAATCCTCTTAGAAGAGATCAAGAAGGTTACTCAAAGGACTGTCTTTAGGGAGCACTTCTTGTGATGCTGTTTGTGACAGCACCGAGGCAAGGATGGTGTGTGACTTCTGGCCAGATTTTGAGCTGCATGGGTCTGTTTCAAATCTATGACCATATGAGCTGTTCTAGCATGGTGGGTAGAGTGTCAGGCTAGGTGTTGTTGAGACCAAGGTTCATCCTTATTCAACAAGGAAGAAATCTGGGGGTCTTATTCAATGTTAGTCTTATGCAGAGTAGAGCCACTAAAGTTAATAGATATGATTAAGTTAGGTCCATTAATTTAAATGTGTCTTCTCTGTGTAAGATGTAGGTGGATAGACACCTCGGTTATTTTGGGATGTATTATCTTTCAGCCTAGCCTACCTCACAGTCTTGTTGTAAGGATAAAATGGGGGGAGGAAGACAATACTCACCATCCCAAAGCGGGACAGAAACTGAATGAATGTATGAATAGTTCTTCAAAGCACGCTCAAAGTGCTACACATTATTATATTATTAAGAACTGCCTCTACCAAGGAAGGCGAGTCCCTTCGACTGCTGAACAGCTATTACCACCAGAAAGTTATTCCTGATGCTTCATAGTAATCTCTTTTCTTGTAACTTGAAAGGCGATTCCGACAAAACCTCAGGAAGCACTTTCTGATGACAACAGCTGTTCAACTGTGGAATGGACTACCTTGGAAGGGAGTGGACTCTCCTTCCTTGGAGGCTTTTAAGCAGAGTTTGTATGGCCATCTGTTGTGGATGCTTTAGTTGAGATTCCTGCATTTATAAGGGTTAGGCTAGATGATCCTTGGGCGTCCCTTCCAACTCTACAATTCTATGATTCTATGAACCACCACATCATGCAGGTCAGTATTATTCTCTCCATATTGCAGATAGAAAATGAAGCCCCAAAGTCTCTTAGCATGCATGCAACAACAACAACAACAACAACAACAACAACAACAACAACAACAACAACACACAATCCTTGCAGATCAATGATTTCAGAAGACCCACAACTCTTGCCATCTCCCCACCCATTCTATATCCTCCCGAACCCAACTGTGGCATTCATTTAAGCTCTCAACATGCCCATAAATTCCTTGTCTCTCTTTCTGGGCAACATTCCTTCTGTGCCCCTCTGGACATGCATGCTGGCAACCCATGGTAAACAAGGGGGAGGAAGGGGGTGGCGGGAGGCACAGAGACCCTTGCCAACAACTTTGTTAAGCATTGGCACGGCAAACAGAAGGTGGATGGGTGCAGTGCCAGCTCTGTACATGAGTGCATTCTTAACATTCTCGCCCTCCGAGAGCTTTTCCTCTCAGTCGCCTGAAGGAAAGATGGAGAGGCACACGGGCAAAGATGCAATAAGCACCACCTGAGAACGACCTGTTGGTAGATAATCCACAGCAGGAACAGGGGAACCCTTGGCTGGGCGTTGCTTCCAAGTACAGCATGGAACAGCAGGATAAACTGGGTATATAGAGCATTGGGAATGGAGTCAAGAACCCCCCTCCCCCCGATGAAGCATATGTCATATGCAATATTTCTCTGCGCACATTTACAGAGAGGGTGTGTAACTCACTGATGGGATCCAATGAAACTGAATACTGGAGGATTCGGGCCAGGCAAAAGCAAGGAGCTTTTCACACACTGCATAAACTATGGAATTCTCTCTGAATACCAGTAGCTGGAAATCAAAACTGGGGAAAGCTGCTCTTATGCTCAGGTCCTGCCTGCAGGCTTCCTACGGAGGCATCTGGCTGGCCACTATGAGAACAGGATGCTGGGCTAAAAGGGCCATTGGCCTGATCCAGAAGGCTCTTATGTTGTGGGGAACCATGGACATCTGGAGGGACCATTTAAAAATATAGTATTGTATCCAATGTTAATCCTTCTCAGAGCAGACCCCTTGAAATTAATGGCCGTGACTGTTTTAGGTTATTTTCAATGAGTATAACTTAGTTGGGTGCAAATGGTTGAGAGAGAACAAGAGAAGATCATCCACAGAATACTAAACCCATCACAACATTATTCTGTTCAAAGATATTTGGATTCCATTTGGAGTCCTGAGGCACTTTTACTAAGGAGTAAGCTCCACTGAACAGAGCAGGGTTTGCTACTGAGCAAATATGCAAGCAAGGAATGCAAACAAAATACAATCTCCTTTGAAAGAGGTTCATCCCCCCCCCCCCCAGTAACAACTGGCCTTCATTGGTAGCATTTGAGGGCATAGAAACGTTGTCCGTCTTTCAGAATGTTAAAACTTCCAACCAGCATAAAGCTTTTTATGTTTAATTTGCTAACTGTTTATCACAGTATTAGATATTTTAAACTTTCATTAAATGCTTTACCATAAAGGTAAAGGTAAAGGGACCCCTGACCATTAGGTCCAGTCGTGACCGACTCTGGGGTTGCGGCGTTCATCTCGCTTTATTGGCTGAGGGAGCCGGCGTACAGCTTCCAGGTCATGTGGCCAGCATGACTAAGCCGCTTCTGACGAACCAGAGCAGCGCACGGAAACGCCATTTACCTTCCCGCCGGAGCGGTACCTATTTATCTACTTGCACTTTGATGTGCTTTCGAACTGCTAGGTTGGCAGGAGCAGGGACCAAACAATGGGAGCTCACCCCATCGCGGGGATTCGAACCGCCGACCTTCTGATCGGCAAGTCCTAGGCTCTGTGGTTTAACCCACAGCGCCACCCACGTCCCTATGCTTTACCATATACCTACATAAATTACTACCATGTACGCAAACACAAGAAACTCTCTGCCAACTGCTGATCAGGGGAAGGAACATGGTTCAGTAGCAGAGCACATTATGTGTGTGTGGAAGGCCCAATGCTCAACCCTTGGCATCTTCAGGTAGGGCTGGGAATATCGCCTTACTGACACCCCAAAGAGCTGCTGCTAGGCAGTGTTGACAATATTGATCTAGATGGAAAAACGGTCTGCCTCAGTATAAGGCAGCTTGCTCTATTCCTCTTGCGAAAGAACACACATGCAGTGAAGAGAGTGAAGTACATGGGGTTTGCTTTACAGGCAATTAGGATGACGTACATGGAATTATTCTCCTACAGCTTTGCCAGCATGGGGAAAAGTCATGCATGAGGTGGCTATGGATCAATATTTGAAACACAAGGCAAGCCACCACCTCAGCCCCAGTTCCCAGTCATAAAATGAGTGTACCAATCACATAGCCCAGAAGAGCGTTGTGAAATGGAGGTAAGAATGAGGAAGACCACTGGATATGCCAGAACTATAACCACACCGGAAAAGTGAATGATAACCACCAATGCATGCTTAACCCTTCCACCAAGATGCAGAAGACTGTAGCTGACCTGGGAGATGGTAGGGGAGAGAGCCAGAAGCAGATCCCCACACAGCCTTGAAGCATGCAGGGAGGTTTTTTTCCAGAAAGCAAGGCCTGCCTCTCACAGATTCAAAAGGGGAGGATACACCTTGCCAAGCAGATTGAAAGGAAGACTGTAGATCGGTGGAAGAGCACCTGCTCTGCATGCAGAAGGTCCCAGGTTCCCTCCTTTCCATCTTCAGTTTGGGCTGGGAACGTTCCCTGCCTGAAACCCTGGAGAGTTGCTGCCAGTCAGTGTAGACAATACTGAGGAACGTGGAACATTGACCTGGCTTTGTGCAGGGCAGCTTTCTCATTTCCTAAACCTAGCACAAATCATGGCCTCATCTCCCCAGGGCGGCTGCCAACCAGGTATTGAACAAGGTTGCCAGGGACAACAACTAGGTGTTGCTGCCACGGCAGAGAGAGAGAGAGGCTGTACATTGCACCCTGCACCACCGGCTTCAGATAACCCACAGGCACTGAGCCAAGCAGCATGAAGGAAGTTGAACACCCCCTGGGCACCCTGCCCGGCAAGAGGGAGGGGTCAGAGAATCAGGAGGCCTCTGGACGCCCATGCCAGGCACTGACATGGAATTGAGATACACACTTCCCCACCCGCCCCCACGGGCACGGTTCCAGTTTGCTTGGCAAATCCAACTCCCCACAAACTGAAAAGTAAAAGCGCCAAGCCAAGCGCCGAGAGAATACAATGTGTGCCCCGTGGGCAGAGGGCCAAGGTGGCACACGGTGGAATTCAGGGGGAACATGCCAGCTGCTTTGAAGGGGCGAAGGTTAAGAAGGCCCAGGGTGGCACTCCGTGGACTTCTGCCAAGAGTTAAAGGGTTGTTAGTGCAGGTGACCTGCAGTTTTGGTTGCCAACTTAGGGACTACAGGTGAAAAAGAGGCGCTTTTCTCCCTGCACCAGTCCCTGATCTGGCTCAAAGAGAAAGAAGGAACAAAAAGAAGCAAATTGGGTAGCAGTTTAGATTTTTTATATATTTAAAAGGAGACTCTCGGGAAATCCTGAACCCAAGCGGGTGATATGGGTGGCTGAAATTCATAAATGCACGTGCTGCCCCCCCCATTTTGCTCCCAACAAGTGATTGACTAAGTTGCCATGGGGACCACCAGGTTTTTTGCCAGGATGCAAACTATGCCCGTGTCGTCCTTCCAACAGTGGGTAGGGTTGCATGAGCAGGAGGCGGCTGGAGGCCACGGCAATGGCGGTGGTGGCGGCAGGGGGAGAGAGAGAGAGAGAGAGAGAGAAAGCGCAGCCGGCACAAAAGGCAAATGGCTTTTTAATGGAGTGCCCTGCCAGGGATTGAAGACTCAATAAGGAGCAGCGGAAGGCTCTGTGTGCGGGGCTGGAGGGGGGTCCCCTTTGAAGTGCCGCAGGGCCCGTCCAGGCTGGGAAAGTTTGGAAGCGGTCAAAAGGAAAGCTCCAGGCCTCCACGCGCCCCACGTCCCGCTCTGCTTGACGGCCTGCCATTGAGAACGGCTGGCTCCGTCGGATGAGGAGGCCGGCAGAAGTGAAGGCCACAGGGCAAAGACAATATGAAAGCTTTTTTGCCCGTCCTGCTCCCAACCTTAGCACCAACCAGGCACACAAGGGAAAAAAGCAGCCCAGGCTTAGTGGGGGCAGGGGGGAGCATGACCTCCTGGATAACTGTCTGCAGAACCAGGCTGCTATTAAAAAACCTGAGAAGCTGGGCCAGGAAGGATGTTGGCAACCTAAGGGAGCAGGGCTGGGGGAACACAGATAGGAACAAAGGAAATTCCTCAATATTGTCTACACTGACTTGCAGCAACTCTCTGGAGGAGGACAGACAGACAGGAGGAAAATGCCAGTCCAACATGGAGATGCCCTTTGGGACTGAACCTGGGACCTTCTGAAAGCAAAGCAGATGCTCTACCAATGGCCTCCCTTAAGACACAGGAGCATAGGAAGATGTCATACTGAGTCAGACTGTAGGCCTATCTAAGCTTAGTTATCATCTATACTGATTGGCAGCAGTTGTCCAAAATTTCAGGTGAGGCTCTTTCCGTGCCCTACCTGGATATGCCAGGTATTGAGACCCCAGGACCTTCTGCAAGCAAAGCAGGGACCCTTCCCGATGCCATCAGATAATGCAATTGTCTGATGAGCTTTAACAGCTTCCTCCCTCACAGGAAAGTATGAGGTGAGAAAGCTAAAGAGATCTGAACACGTCTCCTGAACTGTTTCTAGGGATGCCCTCGCCCCGCAGGATTTCTGTGCTTTTAGCAGCGGGCAGCTGAAGCAGACATTCAGCTGGTCAAAGCTTCCTGCTCTACAACACTACAGCTCATAAGAACCCAATATGATCAGCCCCAAAACCCATCTAGTCCAGCATCCTGTTCTCACAGTGGCCACCAAGAGATGCCCATTACCGGGAGCCCACAAACAGGATTCAGGCGCCAGAGCACTCTCCCCAGCAACTGATATTCAGGAGCGTACTGCCTCTGATTGTGGTGGCAGAACCACAGGTTTAGTAGCCACTGATAGCCTTATCATCAATGAATTTCTCTAATCCTCTTTCAAAGCCATCCAAGCTAGTGGCCATCACAGCGGGAAGAACTCCTTCCTTTTGTCTGTCCTGAATCCTGAATAGACTTCTGAAGTGCTGAGTTGCTTGCACAGTAATTTTTAATCTTGCAGATCTTATTATACCGCCATAGACCCGACTCTTCCCCCACCTCTGAGCCTTGGCACTCATGCGAGAGATGTGGAATTTCCCAAGAAAACTTGAAAATCGGCACCAGGGAGGGAATAAATATTTCGGCTCAGCCTCAAGGTGAGGAAAAACACACAAATGGGCAGTAGTGGGATGGGTGAGAGAGCACGCCCCCTATTTTTAACTACCGTATTTTTTGCTCTATAAGACTCCCTTTTTCCCTCCTAAAAAGTAAGGGAAAATGTGTGTGCGTCTTATGGAGCGAATGCAGGCTGCACAGCTATCCCAGAAGCCAGAACAGCAAGAGGGATTGCTGCTTTCACTGCGCAGCAATCCCTCTTGCTGTTCTGGCTTCTGAGATTCAGAGATTCTTATCTTCCTCCTCCAAAAACTAGGTGCGTCTTGTGGTCTGGTGCGTCTTATAGAGCGAAAAATACGGTACCTGTTGCTGGAGGAGGGAGGGATAGAATAGGGAGAGAGGCTAGTGGAGTCTGGAGAGGCTGTAGTGCAATGTGCTCTATGCGGGTTTCCCTTGCACTTGATCCATGAAGGCTACCTTATTTCACCTCAGGCAAGGCCTTGCCACCCCAACGCATGGCATGTACCACTTCTGAGGCGATGGGATAAGGGCAACTGCCAGCCTAATGCCCATGACAGCCAGAAGAGAAGTGCAGACTGCAAGGGCTGCAAGTCAGGTTTTGAGATGCTCTAAGTATCAAGTACGGGTGGCGCTGTGGGTTAAACCACAAAGCCTAGGACTTGCTGATCAGAAGGTTGGCGGTTCGAATCCCCGCAACGGGGTGAGCTCCCATTGCTCGGTCCCTGCTCCTGCCAACCTAGCAGTTCGAAAGCACATCAATGCGCAAGTAGGTAAATAGGTACCGCTCTGGCGGGAAGGTAAAGGGCGTTTCCATGTGCTGTTCTGGTTCACCAGAAGCGGCTTAGTCATGCTGGCCACACGACCCGGAAGCTGTACACTGGCTCCCTCGGCCAATAAAGTGAGATGAGCGCCACAACCCCAGAGTTGGCCATGACTGGACCTAATGGTCAGGGGTCCCTTTACCTTTTTAAGTTTCAAGTGCTGAAGAGGCCAAGACAGGGATGACCCACCATCACAGTCTGTTCAATACTTGAGAATGGGAGGAGTGGAATGGAAGCACCTATAGGTGGGGCTCCAACGCATTTGGCCCTTTGTACCTTGAGCAAAAGAAATTGTGCAAAGAACACATTATGGGAGCCTCTGAGGGAAAGGGCGGGATAGAAATTTAATAAATAAATACATAAAATTAATACCTAAAAGAAAAATGGGACAGAATGGGATAAATTAGCATAATGTATATAAGCCGCGGAATGCTGATGTCTCTATATACACAGACATAGATAGCTACACCTTACTCATTCATTTGTTCATTTATGGCAGTACCCAGTGCTAGACCTGCTCAGAGTAGAGACCCAATGGAGTTAACGATCATGACGAACTTAGGTTCATCAATTTTGATGGGTCTACCCTGAGTAAGACTTAAGTTGGTTGCAACCCAGAATATATTAAGAGAGTCGTTATAATATTGCATGCATATTTTTTACAAATGATATTATTGTGGCATTATATAAGCACATACATTCTGATGTTGTACAGAGTAGAATGTTTCCAATTAAAATGGCTTAGGAAGCCGGCTTTTTAGAAACAAAAACAAGAAAGTAAAAGGTGTTAATGGAATAAACAAATAAATTGGGGAGATGTGGGAGAAGCAGAAGATCAAGGGGGAGATAAAGAGTCAAATTAGCATGAGTCAACAATGTGATGCAGCAGCAAAAAAAGCTGATGCTATTCTAGGTTACATCTACAGAAGTATAGTTGCCAGATCAAAGGAAGGAATAGTCCCGCTCTATTCTGCTAAGTCAGACCACACCGGGGGTACTGTGTCTATTTCTGGGTTTCACAATTTAAGGAGGATATTGACAAGCTGGAATGTGTGCAGAGGAGGGCACCCAAGATGATCAAGGGTCTGGAAACCAAGCCTTATGAGGAATGGTTGAAGGAGCTGGGTATGTTTAGTAGGGAAAAGAGGAGACTGAGGAGATATGATAGCCATCTTCAAATATCTAAAGGACCATCACATGGAAGATGGAACAAGCTTGTTTTCTCCTGCTCCAGAGGGTAGGACCCAAACCAATAGCTTCAAGTTACAAGAAATGAGATTCCAATTAAACATAAGAAAGGACTTTCTGATGGTAAGAGCCATTTGACAGTGGACTCCCTCGGATGGTGGTGGACTCTTCTTCACTGGTTTTTAAGCAGAGGCTGGGTGGCCATCTATCATGGATGCTTTAGTTAAGATTGCTGCATTGCAAGGGGTTGGATTAGACGACCCCCTTCCAGCTCTACTGGAAGAGTACGGGAAGAACATCAGAGCCCTGCTGGATCAGGCCAGCCAGTGGCCTATCTGCTCCAGTGTCCTGATCTCACAGAGGCCATCCAGACCCCAAGGAGAAGCCCACATCAGTGATGGGTTTATGGTGGTGCTGACTGTTCCTCTGCACAGGGCATTGAGCTGAGAAGGTGCCAAATTGAGAAGGCCCATAATTGAGAAGATCCATTTGGAGGTGCCGAATTTTGGCCTCGCTCAGGGCGCCTTATTGCCAAAGATTATCAAAGTCCACCCTTCCCTGCCTGTTGGATCTGAGCGCAGCAGAGCTCTCCCACCCTGCAGTTTCCAGCAACTAGCATTCAGAAGCGCATTCGCTTCAAAAGCGGAGGCTGAACATCCAGCTACGGGCGTCTGGAGCCCCAAACAGGCTTTGTTTTGATACACTCAACCTTTTAAGCCTCTGACCTTCACCCCAGTACTCGTCCATTGAAGATGCTTGGCCTTCTCATTTCTAAACATGTAACAAAAGTTTTGGAAATCATCATCATTATTATTACTATTATTTTAAAACTGCAGAAATGGGAGCTGGTGCCAATTTTTGCTGTTTTGACAAGACAAATAAATTATTTAAGCAGCGCCACTAATTGAGCAATGCTTTCCAGGAAAGCGCGGGAAAAATACATACCTATCACACACACACAGACGCAGGCACACACACTTTTAAATATATATATGTTTTTCCCCTTTCTTTTTTTAGAAAAAAAAATATCTCTAGGAAAACATAACGCACTGACATCGTTTTATTTTGTTTTTTTCGGTAATTATACTAAAGATGAAAAACTCATAATAAACATCTCCCAGTCCCCACCTGCTAACAGTAATTATAATAGACTCAACAATAAATGGTAAAGCAGAGCAGAGCTGCATCTCGGGAATTCTCCAGGGTCTGTGGATTAGCTCGGAAAGCCTGAATGATTAAAATACACTAATTAAAATTTTGTGTTCCTTAGTAACTCGTCTGCCTGGGCCCCTGGTGTTGGCAAAATGGGAATTAACGTGACAAAAGCAACACAGAGGGTTTTTGTTTTAAATAAAGAAGGGGGGCAGGAAAGAAAAAAAAATCTATATAAACAAGTTCTAGATCTGTGAGCGGAAGAAAGAAAACGGGAGTTTGAGGGGAGGGGTGTTAAAATGTATTATATAAAGGATTCGGAGGGATGCAGAGTCGCCGGACAGGTCAGGACAGGTTATTTCTTGAGGTCGCGGAGCAAAAGTCTTAAAGTCAAACATTTCAATGAGAAGTAGCAAGTGTGGCTGGGACAAATGGTGGGTCACATACACATTCAATGGGGAAGAAAGCGTTTAAAAACAATTACAGAAGCCAGCAAGCTAGGAGGGAGGTGAGGAGAGAGCAAGAGGGAGATTCAGGGAGAGGGCCCTCTCTCTCTCTCTGTCGCCGCACACTTTCCTCTGAGACGGAGACTCTCGCAGTGCGCCCCAGCTCCCTTTCCCAAAGAAAAGAAAACAGGACTTTGGGATAACGGCACCAGAAAATGCCTTCTGCCCCACTGCAGCTACACAAAAGAAATTGGAAGACTTTTGGGTTGCCCTGAGCAACCTAATTGCATCAGTACATTGCACACAGGAGCCAAACTAACTGAATTTTGATGAAAAGACGGTGGTAATTTACGGCATCACGAAATTAGTTGTCATAGCGACGGGTTAATTACATCTCAAATTAACAATGCAAGTGTGGTGAAATTAAATATAAATCATATTTTCTGCATAAATTATAGGGGTTGATTAGACCGGGGCTCGGGGAGAGGAAAAGGTTGAGCCGCCGTGGGCCTACACAGCTTTTCAAGCCGACAAGAGTCTCTTGGAAACACCGGGAGAAAGATGGGGAAGGGGGGGACGCTGGAGAAGCAGGAGAAGGAGAAAGTATCAAAGACAGCACAGCGCACAGCACCGTCTCCTCGGCGCTCGTTTTGCGTATTTTCTTGACCTTGCTACCTTGGGGCTCCCAAAGTTTCTACTTCCAGAGAATCTAGCGGCAGCGCCGAAAAATAGGCACTGTTTGGTCCGGTGTAGGAGGCCAAAGGCCTAGCTCTTCTCCAAAGCAAGGCCATCACCCTCAGTCTTGGTGTGGAAGCATCCATCACAGGAACAGTCCTTTAAAGCAGGCATGGGGAACCTTTGGCTTTCCAGGTAGTGCTGAACTGCAACTCCCAGTGCCCCATGGCATGTGCTTGCTGGGGCTGGCGGGAATTGTAGTTCAGCAACATCCTCAGGGCCAACGGTTCCTCCACAGTGGCCTTGCAGAGACGTCCAGACCACATTCCTCCAATAAAGTTGTGAGTGGCCTTTGTGGCGCTGGAAATTAGGATGGAGGAGGCCAAGCTTCCCTGCCAAATAGCCACATTTCGGTGGCAACACCATTCGTCCTTGATAAGAGATGGTGCTGAAGTGGCAACTCTGCACTTGCTCACCTGGGAGTAAGCACCACTGAACACAGTAGGACTCCCTTCTGAGCAAACATGCACCAGACTAGGTCATTGCGTGTTTGCATCAAATTCCTCACCGGCACTATATTACATTCATGCTTAAAGAGCTGCACTGGTTGCTAGCAGTTGGGGTCTGGGCACAATTCAAAGTGGTGGTTTAAACCTGGAAAGCCAGGATCCTGCCTGCATAAAGGGTCACCTCCTCCTCCCATTAACCCCTCCCTGTGCTTTAAGATCCCCCAAAGTCTTAAGGTCCTGCAGGCTCATAAATGCCTAAATCAGGATTTTGACATTACTGCGAAAATTCTGTACGTTTAAATGTTTCAAACAACTGCTTTGGAAACAGCCCAACAGGTAGCACTGAGATCTAAGGCCTTCTCGGTGCCCAGAGAGGACCTGCTACCCACAGCCCTCTTAGCCTTTAGAATAGTCTCTAAGCTTTTCTTGAGGAATTTGCCAAAGCTTTAAGCCATGCTTTATTGCAATTACCTAAAAGAAGTGCCTTCTCCTGCATGGACCTAGCAATGGTGCATGAACTATTTGCATGCACAAGGCCACAGGTTCAATTTCCAATGGCATCTCCAGGTAGGCCTGAAGCCCGGTAGAGCTGCTGCCAGTCAGTGTTGGCAATACTTAACTAGATGGACCAATGGCAGCGTTCTATGTTCCTCCCTGTCTGTTGAGATCCTCCTGAGAGGCCTTCTCTGGGCACTTTCATTTTCTGAGGTCTGGGAACTGGCTCCTGAAGAGAGGGCTTTTTCTGGGGTGGTGCCCAAATGAAGAAAAACTCAAGCCTAAAGACGTCTTTGCTTTTTTTCTTCTCTAGGCATCTCTGGAACACCGGGCAAAGTCCTCCCTGCTGTCTTGTTTCAGGGGTTCTGTGTTTTACACTGATTGGCTTTTGACAGTGAACTCTTCCACAATCAAGCCCCATTGAGTTCCACAGAACTTCAGGAAAGCATGATAAGAACTGCTACCCTTTGCAATGAAACTTCAGACACTGCAATATGCAGATTGCTCAGTGGATACTGTTAACAGAAAATGGCATTTGCAAAAATTGTACTACTGGCTTTGGCAAACACAGCTTTGGAAGCATGGGCCCTGGGCTCAGATGCTGCAAAATGCACATTTTTTAAAAAAGCACACCACACATAAACCTGGAAAACTCAATATAAAGCAAGAACAGGGAGGGAGGTTACTTATTAAAGTAATTAATACAAACAGTAAAAAAAGAAGAAGTAAATAACTACTGTAGGTAAGAAATGATGATAAAGAAGCTCTGAACAAGGACAAATATTTGACTTGCTCAAAGGTTAAAACAGTAGAGTTCTTCAAGGATTACACCAGGAGAATGGTTTTTCTCCCCATACTTTCATTAGTGACCTTGGAGAAGGGAGGAGGAGTGTAAACAGGAAGCTGCTGAAATCTGCTGACGACACAAAAATGGAAGGAATTGTCAATGCATATGAGGATCAGAAAATTATATGGCATGATTCGGATGACCTCGTTGGAGTGGCATGTCAAAAACAGGATAAAATAAGGCAGCAAATGAAAGTGAGGGGAAAGGTTTGCCTCTAGAAAAGTAAGAACAAAAGCCCATTTTGAAATGGTGCCATTATATGACAGAACCATTTATTTATTAATGGACCCCACTACCTCTGCTGGTGACACACACAGTTAGGATCCAAAACTCTTCCTTTCAGAAGCATTTGTGTGGTGAGACTGTGCCACATTTCTCCCCATGTAGGGCATGTGTGTGGGAAACCAGCACGTCAGAACTGGAAACCAGCCAGATTCTTGCAGAACGTATCCACAAGCAAGCACCCTACGTGCTCACGTGATCTGCCCAGAAAAAAATTGCACAGGTGCCAGTTTCTGACACAGCCATCAGGAACAAGGCAAACGCAGCATAGCAAAAGGCCCTGTGCGTTTCAGAGATTCCACAGGACCCGGGGAGGAGGTCAGCGGCTGCACCCAACAAGGAGCCATTGGCTGCTCTATTAAACTCTCGGTGACCCTTATGGAACACAGGAGCATTGCTCCTTCACAATGGAGGCACAATTAACAACAAGGGGGGGGGGGGAGAGAGAACTAAAAATAAAACTGTTATGGTGTGTATTATGCGACACCGTCCCTCCCTCTCCCATGGGAGCTGGGATCTGCAAAGGGCACGCAGGTCCGTTTCCCTAGGACTGCCTCTGAATCTCGGGCCCCAGCCACCAGACACAAGACAGACCATTTCAGCATGTTGTTCACGGGACATGCCATTCCTTCTGTCTCGCGCCTCCTTCAGATTTGATAGCACTAGCCATCACGGGCTAAAATGCCCTTGCCTTCTCAAAAGTTACAAATTCTAAAAGGGGAACAGATCCACTGACTTTGTGATAGTCTGATACAGTATTACTGCTATGTTTACTTACTCTTTTCTAACATCGCTCCTGAATTTATTCATTTGCAAACTCTTTCTTAGATGATTATTCTTATTATTAACATTATTATTATTATTACCACAGCTCTTCACCAGAAGATTACAGCAATATAAAATACAGCATTAAAAAAAATTACAGTAACAACTAGTCTCTCTCTCTCTTTCAGATAGATAGATAGATAGATAGATAGATAGATAGATAGATAGACAAACAGGATAAAGAGGTGCATTTTTAGCATATGATGAATGCTGTACAATGAAGGTGCCTGATGGACCTCTGTGGAGAGGGAATTTAATACTTATGTGCCACTTTCTACAGAGAAATCTCAAGAGGCTCACTCGAAGAGGCTCACGATATGCAGTATCGATAACCATTTCATTTTAACCAACAGTACTGTATAACACAATCAAGAAATAAAAACTTTGACTTAAAGAACAAACTTAGATAATAAAAACCAAGATGTTACCAGGAAGTAATAATCAGCAACTATACTATGCTTTCCAAGTGCGACACATACATTAACTTGCAAGTAATCCTTAAAACTATCCTGCAAGGTAGATCACTTATTTCCCTCGTATCTGGGACAACTCAGTGAGATGTGCGAAATATAAATTAACAACAACAACAACAACAACAATAATGGGATTTCATTGTAGGGGGCATATTTGAACCGGGAGCTTACAGACTCAATCTCTTCGTCCGGTAAGCTACCATCAATTATTGCGCAAGGTTTAACACACTGATTCCCCAAACACAAAACTGGGAGTAGTAGCATTTGTGATGGTGCTGTAACATTTTCTGCCAGGCACCCCTTTCCACTTCCTGCCTGCGCTAAAGGATAAAGACATTGGGGCTGGAGCAGCTCTCCTAAAGGGAAGGTTACAATGCTCAGTCTTTTTAGGTTTGTTTTTTTAATTGTATGGAGACGACATGGCAGAGGTGCATAAAACAATGCACAGTGTGGAGAGAGTGAAAAGGGAGAGGTTTCCTTCTCTCCTCATAATACTAGAACCCGGGACCATTCAATGATGTTGAATGGTGGGAAATGCAGGACAGTCAAAAGGAAGAACTTTGCCACATGACTAGAATTACGGAACTGTAGAGTTGGAAGGGGACGTGGGTGGCGTTGTGGGTTAAACCACAGAGTCTAGGACTTGCCGATCAGAAGGTCGGCGGTTCGAATCCCCGCGATGGGGTGAGCTCCCATTGCTCAGTCCCTGCTCCTGCCAACCTAGCAGTTCGAAAGTACCTCAAAGTGCAAGTAGATAAATAGGTACCGCTCCGGCGGGAAGGTAAACAGCGTTTCCGTGCGCTGCTCTGGTTCGCCAGAAGCAGCTTAGTCATGCTGGCCACATGACCTGGAAGCTGTACGCCGGCTCCCTCGGCCAAGCGAGATGAGCGCCGCAACCTCAGAGTCGGTCACGACTGGACCTAATGGTCAGGGGTCCCTTTACCTTTACCTTAGAGTTGGAAGGGACCACAAGGATCATCTATTCTAGTCCAATCCCCTGCAATGCAGGAATCTTTTGCCCAGAATGGGGCTCAAACCCATGAACCTGAGACTAAGAGTCTCACGCACTACTGACTGAGTTATCCCACCTGGGACATCTGATCGGCATCTGGTGGGCTACTGTAAGAACAGGATGCTGGACTAAATGGGTAAGGTGTCTTGAATTTCCCAACTTTCAAATTCAAAAAATGAGGGGTGCTAAAAAGTTGTAACAAGGCTTGGGAATTCAAAAGATATTTTGTTTAAATTTACATGATTTTAGTTTTGCTTGGTAGGTATGATGTGTGTAAAATTGCACAGAAATCATTAAAAATGATTGGCAAGTAGTTGCAGTAATATGTTAATCTTATTTTTTATTTATTATCATTATTATCATTTAGCATTACCTGACATTTTCAGAAGGTAAAATTAATATTCGTTGGTTTTCCAAAAGCAGTTTATGTGTTTCTACATCAAATGTAGACTATCCAAGACTGTCCAAATGTCCTGTCCTATCACAAAAATAATAGCTGATCACATCTTAAGTTTAATTTTTAAGACCCCTTACTGAAGAAATTTGCAAAAATTACGTTTCACCCCCTAAAATGGAATGCCTTCCTAGATGGGCCTTTAGCTGAATCCAGCTTCTTATGAACAAAAGTAAGGGAGAACTCTTGCCTTCATGCCCTGCCTGTGGACATCCCTGAGCCACCTGACTGGCCACGGTGGGATTGTTGCTGGAATAGATGGGCCTTTAGTCTGACCCACCCTTTTAAACTTTCTCTGGGTGTTTTGGCTCACTCCTGCAGCCCCACAATCCAGAGAGAGTGGTCAGAAGAAGTCAGACATTCTTTGCAGCATGTTCAAACTGCACTGATTCTGGTCAAAGTGTGCTGTGCTTTGCTTGCTTAAAATCCACCCTCGAGGAGATCGAGGGTAGGGAAAGATCTCCCGCTTAAAGGACTCCGGAAGGCCCCCAACTGACAAACACCCCACCGATATTTCATTTTTGCCAGCACTGGGGATGGTCTTTAAATTGCAAAGTTCAGGCAGTCCCATCCTGAGAAATTTCTCAAGACGCAGTGGGTTCTACTTTTTGTTCCTTGTTTCCTCCATTGCAACTTTCTTCATGCTTAAAAAAAACAACCATAAAAAGCTTACGTGAAAGTGGAAAAAGGAGAAGAAATGCCCCCGCGGTTCAGGCAGCCGTCATGATCGATGGTGGTGGATTTGCGTGCCCATTTCATTAATTTTTCAGTATGCATTTTATTTATCTATGCGCCGTACATCTGCTGAAGTTTATACACTCGATCATATATATAAATATAGACACGCGGCAATCAATACAACATCCGCTTCGACTGAAAACAGCTTCCATTAGCCCCCTCCCCGCCCCATTCCCTGCCCCCCACCCCCCTTTGTTTCCACAACCTGATGGCTGAGCACCTTGCACCGTTCAATCGGCTTCCGATCTTCATTAGCGGTGATGCACGGGCTCCTCCCCTTGCCCAGCACTCAACTTTTTCATTCATCCCAAAACATGAAGCCATTAACCGCACCCACTGAGTTCCAAAGCACCCAGCAAGAGGGCTAGCCTTGGTTTCTGGGGACTGAATCTGGGACAGAACTCGGCAGCCTGGGAAGCAACTCAATAATACTAATACTAATACTACTACTACTACTAATAATAATAATAATAATAATTTATTACTTATATCCCACCCATCTGCCTAAGTTTCCCCAGCCACTCTGGGCGGCTCCCAATCAAATGTTAAAAACAATACAGCATTAAATATTAAAAACTTCCCTAAACAGGGCTGCCTTCAGATGTCTTTTAGAGATAGGATAACTGCTTATTTCCTTCACATCTGAAGGGAGGGTGTTCCACAGGGTGGGCGCCACTACAGAGAAGGCCCTCTGTCTGGTTCCCTGTAACCTCACTTCTCACAATGAGGGAACCGCCAGAAGGCCCTCGGCGCTGGATCTCAGTGTCCGGGCTGAATGATGGCGGTGGAGACGCTCCTTCAGGTATACAGGACCGAGGCCGTTTAGGGCTTTAAAGGTCAGCACCAACACTTTGAATTGTGCTCGGAAACGTACTGGGAGCCAATGCAGATCTCTCAGGACCGGTGTTATGTGGTCCTGGCGGCCGCCAGTCACCAGTCTAGCTGCCGCATTCTGGATTAATTGCAGTTTCCGGGTCACCTTCAAAGGTAGCCCCACGTAGAGCCCCACTCTCAGGAATTCAGCATGAAGCAATAAAAAGGGAGAGGGCCTCTGACTGTGTGCAGAGTTCTTCCCCCTCACTAGAGTCAAGGGCAATCTTTTCAAGAGGGGCAGGACAGCTAAGCCCCAAGATTTATTTATTTTCACTCACCGGCTTACAGCGTAATCCTTCCCATGCCTGCTCAGATGTACACAGGAGGCTGCCATACTCTGAAACCGGTCATTGAATCTATCTAGGTCAGCAGCACTGTCTACTCTTGACCTGAAGCAGCTCTGTGGGTAACAGGGTCTTCCCCATCACCTGGCACCTGAGATCTTTTTAACAGACAGGAGGTGCTGGGGGTCGAACCTGAGACCTTCTGCACGCAAAGCAGGTGCTCGACCTATAAGCCCCTCCCAAATTCAGAGCCGTGCTGAGCTAAATGAGACTCACTTGGAGGTTAAGCATGCATATGACTTAAACCTTGGGTGCAGATGACTGGCCTGCAGCTAGATTGCCATAAATTGGTCCTGTGACGAGAAACAAGGCTACATCCTTTACCTCTGCCCTTTTTCAATCACCCCACAGTATACCCACTTAGCCAAATGCGTTGCTGTGCATAGTCCACTGCCAGAGTTAGGCAAACTAATCAGAGATTTATCTGAAGTATAAAGTTTCTAGACTTTAAGGTTATGAAAGAAGTGTAATATACTTTAATCCCCAGTGTCTCCCTATATACTACAGAGATAGATAGATGATAGATAGATAGATAGAGAGATAGAGAGAGAGAGAGAGATGATAGATAGATATAGATAGATAGCGTTCAGCTAAGCTTGGGAAACTCTCACAATTTTTATTTATTTAAAAGAGTTTCAGGCCACCTTGTCAGACAAGGTCCTCTCTTTGACACCCAGGTGGAACTATGCAAATGGGTAGTTTGGCTGTGCAAGGCAATTCTTTCTGGCTTATACGAAGTGACTGAAATTCTTCCATCAAATGAGCTTTTGAAAAAGATCTGTCTTTTCCATAAAGCCTCGTGAAACATGCATCCAAACAGTCTTTTACTTTTCTCTCTCTCTCTTTTTTAGAAAAATCATGCACAAATCCAACCAAGCAAGGGAAGGAGATGAGTTTCTCCCTCCCCCTCAAGAAAAAGGAATAGAAGGTTGGCAGAAAAATAGGGCAATGCTAGGCTTTTTTGATACCTTAACAAAATATATTAAAAAAATGAGGAGCCTGCGCCTTTAAAAGATTTTTCATTTATAGGCTCTTTGCTCATCCACCATTTCAGTGATCTATATGCAAATATGCTAATACATGCAAATTAAGACACCACTTTTAGTCCCAATTTAATAGAAAGCATTAAAATACCATTTTTTCCAGCAAAAAAACCTCCATATGCATGAAGCAAAGGCTCCCCACCCCCACTGTCCTTCCTATTTTTCTCTCTGTGTGTGTTTTGTCGTTGTCATATTCCATCAGCACAACACAGTTTTGCAAACCCAACTATCTTTTTTCCAGGTGCTGCTACTTCTTTACATTTCCCCCTCAAGGAATTGCATTTCTTTCTTTCTTTACTTTAACAGCGCTGGAAAGGATTGGGGCACGTTTTCTTTTTCTTCTAATCCCACCTCCCTTCAGTAGATACACAAAGAAAACAGAAACGAGATCTACAACCTTTTTATAAGCCTGTTCACAATGAGGAATTCCAGAGAGTCAAAAATAACAATGGTGCGTCTCAGGGCTCCTCCCACAATCTCAGAGACTCCACCCTTGTCTCCACCCACTGACCTTGACTGAGGAGTCCATTAGCTTTAAATAGCCTGTGGCAAGTTAAAAACATCTGCCTCTGCCTGCCTGCCTTTCTGGCGAGGTAGAAGTGGTTAAAGCAGCCTTGTACGCTAGACCAGCTCTCTTGGAAGACTATCAAAAACAACAACCAAAATTTCTGCCAAGTGGACTGGCAGAGAAAAGATGGGTGACAATGTCTTTCTGCTGCCAGCTCATTTGGGTTTGAGGCTGGTTGAAGTGGAAGGGGCTTGTGCTAGCATGCCAAGAGAACAAATGGAGCGGTCCTTCCCTCTGCATTCTGCCAGTCCACCATTTGACCATGCTGGCCAAGAAAGAAGGAGCTTCTCTTCCAATATGGAAAGCAAACAGGCTGGTGGGAGCAATCTGTCTCTCTTCCACCAGCTCACTCGCTTGCCTGCATAGAATTCCATGTACTCACCTACATAGAATGTCTTGTCACCTTTGGTGACTAAGCAAATGCTGAAATACAGGCCTGGGAATGTCAAGACTCAGGATTGAGTGATCCAGTTTCAAATGTCCTCCACTCAGCCATGATGCTCAGTAGAGTATCTTGGGCCAGTCACCTTCCATCAGCCTAACCTACCTCGCAGGACTGATAGGCCAAACTGTAGTCTACCACTAAGACGCCTGAATGAGTCATACACCAGGCTAGTAAACAACGCTAGCACCAGTAAGAAATGAGCTTTGCAAATATCTCAGTTTAATTTGGGTTGGCCACTTACATGCTCTGCCCATACTGAATTTTGGATTACAAATTCCTGGTACTCCATAAAGTACAGTGCATACTGGTGGCACAATATAAATTGTAGTAATTATTATTATCACCAAAGAGAATATGCAGAATGATGGGGTGATAAGAGAGACTCACTTTGGTTTAGAAAAACAAATTCTCCCGGCCACTTTCAGGATGAGAAAGACAAGCACCCTTTCTTGGAGTGCAGGCAGCTATATGGACTCAAGTGTTTATCATGGGAGCAGGGAAGCGGAGCATCCTTTAATTCCCCCCTCCCATGACTCCCTGCTGGGTGCCCTTAAACAGATAACTAGATCTCAACCTAACCTACCTCACAGGGTTGTTGTTAGTGCTGCCATTCCATCCTGGGCATTCAGTTGGGGCTGTTCTCTCTGAAAGGGAAGGGCATTTGCCCTCTTATTTTTCAAAACTACTCTGCTTTAATTAACGCAACATTAATGCCATTTTCCCTTAATTTCTTTTTTTAAAAAATTAATTTTTATTGAATTTTCAAATTATAACAACAAATTTTACACAAATCTTAATTTAACAATTTATATATCCATATTTCTCCCCTCCCCCCCTTTGGCTTCCCGCGTATTTCCGTATTGATTTATTAAACAAATTCTATACCCTGCTGGTTTTACCTCTTATATAGTTGTGAAAGTTTAGTCAAAACCTGCCAACGGGTCCAAATCTTTATACTGTCTTTTTATATAGTTTATAAATGATTCCCACTCCTTTTTGAAATCGATGTTGTCTCTCTCATGTATCCTCTCTGTCAGCTTAGCCAGTTCCGCGTAGTCCATAAGTTTAGCTTCCCATTCTTCCTTTGTTAGCGTTTTCTCTGTTTTCCATACTTGTGCTAATAAAATTCTTGCTGCTATGTTTTTCCTTAATTTCTTGAAGTGCAATCAGGCTAAGGGCAATGTTGGGTGGCAAGCTAAGTGGGCACTCAACTTCCGGGCAAGGAACTCATCTTGGAAAGTGATGAAACAGGGTTTGTTTGTTTGTTACCATTCCAAGGTCAAAATAAAATGGGGCCACTGCTCTGCATGAACTCACAGGGTTATTGTGAGCCCATTATGTAACAGGTGTCTCAGGTCTCCATATGTCACCAGGGCTGCTAGTTGGAGGATGGAACTACAGGCCACCCCAGCCCAAAGCTTGACCTACCAGCCCATGATCCTCCTAGCCTGTGAAGTCAGGTGGTGCCAGGAGGGCCAATCAGGTGAGATATAAAGGCTCGCATAGCTGCTGAGCACCCTCAACTCAGGCAACAAATTGCTGATGGAAGTCCCCCTGTGTCATCAGACATCTGCCTTGGACACCTTGGCCCTGAGCTATGGATACTGCCAATGACCAAATTTAATTACATTGAGTCAAACTATGGGCCTACTTAGCTCAGTATTGCCCACACAGACTAGCAGGAGCTCTTTAGGGTTTTGGATGAGGAGTCTTTCCCAGCCTTTCCTGGAGTTTCTGGAGATTGAGACTGGAACCTCTTGCATGCAAAACAAGTGCTCTACCACAAAGCTAGGACCCTTTCTACCCTTGACTAGGAGTAGTGGCAGAACAAATTAAACACACACACAAACACGGCCTTTGCTTATTTTGCATAATGTATGCAAGTTGCAGAATTTTGCTTTTTAAAAAATATTGGAGTGGGGAACATTCTACATCACCCCCAAAATAGCTTATGGAACTCTACAGCACCCCGACCCCACCAAACACATGTTTTTAATCTTCCTTTTCAGCAGCTCAGAGTATTTCCAGCTATTTCCCCCCCCCCCTAAGATGAAAGTGTAGAAAATGAGCTGCAACAACACGACTGGGCAGAACACTGAACATAAAACAGTACAGAGCAGATACTGATATATTATTACGAAGCAAGAAATTTTGCCAGCGCCAAGCCCCACAATTTTATGGTTGGAAACTGAGAAAACATACCACACAGCCACACACAGTCATCCAAACTCATCTTCAGGTGGAGAGATTTCCCCGCCAAACATGTTTTATTGGGTAGAAGTGCCTCCCTAATTGTACCAAGCCAGAGGTTGCCAGAAGTTTTACATCCTGCTTTTGCAACATGTGTGGGAATCTTTACATAAGACCTCCCCCCTCCTCCTCTCTCTCTTCTAATTCCAAACCTGATTTGAATTTGTTTTGAAAGATTCCTCTATGCCTTCTTGTTTCCCTTTTATGGAGCTCAAAGTTCTGTGACAAAACTGAACTTGAGAGAACATCCTCCAGGCTGGAAGTGACTCAGGTTTGCATGCTGGATACACTGCATTCACACAGAGCTCTCACACCTAAGCCAGGTGTGGAGAAGCTGTGGGCCTCCAGGTTTTGTGGGACATTTCCCATCATTTTCACTGATGATGCTGGCTGCAGCTGATGAGAGATGGTGCCCAACAACATCTGGAGGGTACCAAGTTCCCCAGTGCAGTTGCCACAAGAAGCACTGACCCCAGCAAGTTTGCTGCTCAAGACAAGAGAATGAGGCTCATACCTTTGTAAGTGCAGCCTGAAGATGAGGCTCCAAAACTCTGGCCACCTCATGAGAAGAGAAGACTCCCTGGAAAAGACCCTGATGTTGGGAAAGATGGAGGGCACAAGGAGAAGGGGAGGACAGAGGACGAGATGGTTGGACAGTGTTGTCGAAGCTACCAGCATGAGTTTGACCAAACTGCGGGAGGCAGTGGAAGACAGAAGTGCCTGGCGTGCTCTGGTTCATGGGCTCACGAAGAGTCGGACACGACTAAACGACTAAACAACAACAACCCCAGCCTGACATATTCAAGGAGCAGGTTACCATACCTATTCGATCCCACAAGAGGCAGTGATGGCCATCAACTTGCAGCGGCTTAAAAGGAGATGAGACCAATTTATAGGGGTTAAGGCTAACAATAGTTTGGGAGGGAGAAAGAAGGTGACACACACAGAGAAGGCGTTCCTCTCCCCACTTTTGGCTCTGGCCCCTGATAAGGTATTCCTGAAGGAACAAGGCTCTTGACATGGAAAAAGAATATTCCCAGTCCCAGATTTAGGAAGTATATGTGCAGGGTACCCACCCCAATGCAAAGTCACTGCCCAAGAGCTGTTCCACAACTGACCCACAACATTTAGGCCCAACATGCATTTCCTTTGGTTTATTCTCTAACCCCCACCAGGCATGAGGGATGAGCAAATATGGCAACTTCAGTTTCACCCAGTTTCTCATTTCCCCACCCTTAAGTTCCGCCGTCCAAATTTCCACAACAGTTTGTTATTTTTCCATGAAAATTCAGTAGCATTGTAGTGCAACTTTCTCTTGATATACACACATTTCTGTGCAGTTTTGTCTAATATACACATTTTTACAAAGCAATTTTCCCCAATTTACTGCATTTTTGTATTATTGTATTATTATTGTATTTTTGTATTTTGTACAAAAATATGCATTTTTGTACACATCACTTGCCTGGAGAACCACATTGCAAATTTGCAGAAGTGCAAATTTCAAAGGATGACTGGGCATTTTGTTTCGGAAAGTGAGGATTTGGCTAAGTCCACCTTCGAATGAGAAAACAGTATCAAATTCCCCTCCCAACTCTACCCAGCACACAGCCGTGATCTGTCTGACATCACCTTTTGGCTCACAGGCATGGCATGCTAGATCCACTGGAGGGTGAGTGGAAGCTGGAAAGCTTTATGAACGTAGTGTTTAAAAGAAAGCACCATAGAATCATAGAACTGCAGAGTTGGAAGGGATCCAAAGGGTCATCTAGTCCAACCCCCTGAAATGAAAGAATCTCAACTAAAGCATCTATGACAGATGGCCATTTATCATTTGCTTAAAAACCTCCAAGGAAGGAGAGTCTACCACCTTTCGTTGAAGTCTGTTCCACTGTCAAACAGCTCTTACTGTCAGTCACAGAGCAGTGTACAAGTGTGATGGTTTCATAGAACTCTTCAATGGGCTCAATGTTATTAAACATTCGACTATGGAGAAAAAGGTATCGGCAGAAATAACATCTTCAAGATGTTGCATATTAAGAATTGCAAAGTGGGTTTCTACCATGCCTCTACAAAAACATCTTTCTTTCCTCTACAACATTCTTTTTAAAAATATAATCAGGTCTCGGGAAGAGTTATGTGAAAGCAGAAAGCTCAGTGATTTTCAGGTGGTCCTAATAAAAATGTTACTGGACAGTTCCATGTTCGCCACCAATTTCCTTTCAGCAGCAAATATCTCCTGCAGACTGCGGGAGCAAGAAAAGGAAGAGAGAAGGAGAGAGAAGAAATTCCACTGCTGTGAACACTTAAAGGCTGAAAACCTTCAGAGCAGCAACTTTTCAATTCTGAGGAAAAGCAGGGAAGATGACAGACGGATGGAGGGAAGGGAGAACAGGAGGAGGGGAATGGAAGGTGTCTTACGGGGGAGAATATGGATCAGCCTGTCATCTGGAGACCCATCTTCATCCAGAATTAATGCACTAAAGTTCTTTGTTTTCCCTCTAAATGGTTTTAAAGAGACAGTCGGGGCTCTGCGCCGGACGCTCCGCGCGGCGTTGGTTCAGCAACTTCAGCTGGCTCAAGCATTTTGAAAATGAAAAAGCAGCACATTGGAGGATGCAGGAGCTGAGATCGCAACAAAGAGCTGGTCCAGGGGGTGGTGTGTGTGGAGAGAAAAAGAAGACAAGAGAGCGGAGAGAGAGCCCGGAATGATTTGCAGAGGGGGCAGAGGTGTGCTTATCATTTAGTGCTACTTTGGAACATGCTGGATGAGCTCCCGGACCTGCAGTTTGCAGTTTCCTCCTGCAGGCAGGGCATGGGGTGGGGGTGGGGGTGGGGTGGGCTGGGGGGGTGGAGGAGGGAAGGGGTCCAAGGCACAACATGCTGAAAAAGAGGTGCAACTTTCAAGTGCAGCAAAAGCCTTTTGCAAGCTGTCATGTGGCTTGATGCCTCCTTACAAGACCAGGGCTCTGAAAATATTTGGCCTCAATAAAACTGGCTTTACTGAACTTGCCCTGAAGAAGAGCTCTGTGCAATGCCAAAGCTTGCTAGTTTGTCCTACCCATTCTAACCATCTCTGGGCAAGCTGCTTCTCCCTTGCTCTCCTATTCCATAACACTTCTGCCAAGCCCATGTTGTTCCTATTTATGTGGTTTCTCCACCCTAGAGCTGCAAGCTTTAGCTCAGGAGATCAATCAAATGAAGATTTAGCAGATTAATGGGTGGCGCTGAGAATGAAAAGCACACTTCTTTCTTTTTGGGCTACTTTGCGTTTGGTGTGTTACTAAAACTAGAAAACATTCAAGACAGCCTGCCTTTCTTTCTTTCTTTCTTTCTTTCTTTCTTTCTTTCTTTCTTTCTTTCTTTCTTAGTTTATGCTGATTAAGTTGTGGGTATTCACACAGTCCTTCAATCTCTCCTCTACTGAGGTTTCAGCAGCTTGCCAATAATACTTAAAACTGGATTGGCAGATCAGATAAAAAGGCAGATTGACCAGACAACAAGAATGCTCTGATGCTGAAATGTTCACCACTCCCTATAACTTGCCCTTCTCTGGCCCAGTAAGCCACTCTCCTCACAAAAACTACTTCTTCCACAAACCTTTTGGGGAACCATATCAAGCTATCTTGATCTGGACCCAACTCTTCCCACTTCTCTAGCCCCTAACCCTGTTCCCATCTTGTCTATCCAATATAGTCTACGAAATGGTTCGGACACAGACTGCTGATTTTGTGTTCTGTCTAGAAGGTAGATGAGGGTCTCCTGGTAGGTCTCTAGGTGACGGACAACAGATTTGCCAAGGTTTCTGACTCCCAATAGTTTAACCAACAACAACAAGAAGAAGTAGACTAAACCTTCTCAAATATTCCTGCATTGCTTGGATGGGGAAAAGCAAGAGTGGATTTTTGTATCCAAGCACCATGGGCACAATTCTGATATGGAAAACAAATGACTGGGCCCAGCATCTTAGTTCTTAATTAGCGTAAGAACATAAGAAGAGCCTGCTGGATCAGGCCAAGGTCCAGCATCCTGTTCTCAGGGGTAATTCAGATACTTATGGGGAGTCTGCAAGGAGGACCTTAGCACAACAGCAACTATCGCTTTTTGTGGTTTGCAGCAACTAGTATTCAGAAGCACCAGGCCTCCGACGGTATGTTTCCCTAGTTTGAGTTAGTTTCACCTAGGCTGAGTTAGTGTTCAGTGCACTGTTGGCTGCAGCTCCCAGGCAAGTGCAATTGTGTCAAAATACAGGTAGGTAGCCGTCTGCCGTAGTCGAAACAAAATAAAAAAATTCCTTCCAGTAGCACCTTAGAGACCAACTAAGTTTGTTATTGGTATCAGCTTTCGTGTGCATGCCTGAAGAAGTGTGCGTGCACACGAAAGCTCATACCAATAACCAACTTAGTTGGTCTCTAAGGTGCTACTGGAAGGAATTTTTTTTATTTTGTGTCAAAAGAGACACTTAGAATCATAGGATCATAGAGTTGGAAGAGGTCACGAGGGTCGATCCCACTGCAAAGAAGGAATCTTTCGCCCAACTGAGCTATCCAAACTCACCCAGTCTCAACGATCAAATACAATATGTATACTTAGGTGCACGCACCATTTTTTCTGCCTAGGTATTTTATCTCTACATGAAGGGAGGGTGCTATGCATGATGCAGCTCTTAAGACAGCAGACAAGCAGTTACCATGTTGGTCCCAAAGAGAAGAAGCATAAAGTAGGCTGTATAGAAACATAGGAAGCTTCTTTTATATTGAGTCAGACAATTGATCCATCTAGTTCAATATTGTCCACACTGACCAGCAGCAGGTCTCCAGGGATACAGACAGTGGGGGGGAGGCATTCCTAGCCCTGCCTGCCATTGAGGATCAAACCTGGGACCTCTGCTCTGCCACTGAGCTACGGCCCTTCATCAAATGTACGGCTGCAAAATGCAAGCTGGTTAAAAAGCGTGCAAGCTTTCTGGTTTCACAGGTTTTTTCATCAAGCTGGAGGGCCATTGTTCTGTTCCTCTGGCCAAATCGACCTCCTCAGGTTGCCTGTCAGATATCAGACAGGTGGTTGGAAAGCCAGGTTCACTTGCACGACTGGCCAGGCACACACCCTGCAACGTCCGAAGCTAGTCTCAGGGTGGTGGATTCAGCCCTCTCTGCCAAATGTAGCCCCAAAGAATTGGTACTTCCTTGCCTTCAAATCCTGCCCCCCACCCCCACCCCGTGAGGATTGCTGGAAAGGATAGGGTGAGTTGAAGAACTGAGAGCAAGCAGCAACAGGAACAGAGTTGAGCCATTTTAATTATTCATATGCCAGATGGAGTACTTTTCAGCCCTTTCCCCTCACTTTCAAAATTGTATGTGTGTGTGTGTGTGTGTGTGTGAGAGAGAGAGAGAGAGAGAGAGAGAGAGAGAGAGAGATTGAGAGAGAGAAAGAGAGAGAGAGAGTGTTCTCCTGGGGTGAAGAAGACCTATAAGAAAGGGGGGGAATACCCAGAGCAACCCCCCCCCCAAGTTTGGCCCATGAGGAAAGCTGTCAAGATATTTGCAAATTCCCCTGGTGAACATCACTGTAGCTGGTTGATTATTTCCTGCACTCAGTGAATGGGAAGAGAGAGGGAAGGATGGAGAGAGTGAGGGATAGAGAGAGACAGAGAGAGACAGACACACACACACACACAGAGAGAGAGAGAGAGAGAGAGAGAGAGAGAGAGAGAGGAGGAAGGAGGGGTAAAGAGAAGAGGGCTTTGACCTTCTGTGAAGGATATAAAAAATCCACCAGCCTCAGGGGACACCCAACTATCTAGCATATTGCTGTTAAAATGTCTGCAAAATTTAATACACTTGGCATGCCATCTAATCAGTCCTTGGAAACCAGAGGGGTTTTCCCCCTCCACCTCTCCCTCCTGTTTTCTGACTGCTTCAGACCTCCAGCTTTGGGGCTGCCCACCCCCCTAATGTAAATGACGAACTTAGTTCATGTGGGTTATTTAATTTTAATTTTAATTTTTTTGAGAGAGAGAGAGAAAAAAAGAGAGAAAGAGAGAGAGAGAGAGAGAGAAAGAGAAAGAGAGAGAGAGACAGCTGTTTCTTGCCTTTGAAAAAAAAGTTTACAGATACTTTTTTATTCCATCAGGCTGCTGTCTAAGTGAATGGAGTTAAAGCCAAGTGTGCAAGATCATGGGGTGCACATGAACAACAACAAAGTAAAAAGTCAGGGCACTAAGAATATAGGACCCACTTGAATTAGAGTCTCCTTTCCAACAGTGGCTATCCAGGCGCTGGTAGTATTAAGCACTGTAGTGAAGAACAAATCTCTTTGTTCAGAGGTAGTATATCTGATTGCCAGAAGCTGAATGCTCATGAATGGAAGTGGAAAGTTATCCCACTGCTGCTTGAGCTCATGGCAATCAGATAGACTGCTTGATAGCACAGAGGTGTTATTCTTATCTATCATGGTTAATAGTAGGACCAGCTCTAGCTTAGTTACTTATTATGATTATTTTTAAGCTTACATATAAACTGTTCATCATCCAAAATAAGAACTGTAAAGGAATGTACAAATAAATTCTAAAATCTACACTATCGTATAAACATCACACCCAGCAAGAGAAATAAAACCACTCAACCAGCTAAAAATAACAACCACTTTCTGGTTGTTTTTCACTGACTGATAAAAATATTTTTATTCCGGCAGCCCCTAAGGTCACTTTCACCTATGATCTTGTGTCATTGCTGCTTTCAGATGGACCTTAATGCTGCATATTTATGTATTTTTATTGTTCCAGTGTTTTATGTTCTTTGCATTTTGTTGCATTTTATCACATCACGATTTAAAATTGTTGCAAGCCACTCTCTGCAGTGCATGGCAACTAGAAGCGCAGAATAATATATATATATATATATATATATATATATATATATATATATATATATCGAATATTTTTAAAACACCACCACCACCATAATCTAAAGTACTTAGGCAAAGAAAGCCAGGCACAGAAAACAACACATTGGCCTCATCTGCATGCAATTTAAACTATGGTTTAAACAGGAATGTGTAGCAATCTAGTGCACACTGCTGCAATCACAGGCGTTTTGCTTCTCCCTCGCTCCTGCTGCTGCTGCCCTGTCGTAAAACAGGCCCATGGTCAGTGTTGACCTGAACCTGGCCTCTGCTCCAAACAAAGTAGGAGCAGTAGCCAAGATTTCCTCTTGGCTTACAAGGCCAGATATGCCTCCCATGACAGAATCTTCCAGAGTCAGGGCTCAGTACCTATTTGGTATACGTCTCTTAAAAGATGGAACACAGAAAATGGCCCTCCTCTGACAACCTTAACAAATGGGCAATCTGCGTTATCTCTGGTGGGCTGCTTTGCAGGAAGGTGGTGCCAGGTTCAATCCGCAATGGCATTCCTGCCTGAAATCGTAGAGAGCTGCTGCCAGTCAGTGAAGGCAATACCGAACTAGATGGACCAATGGTCAGAATTAGCATAAGGCAGCTTCCTATGTCCACTGAACAACGACACCTGAATCGGCTTCTGAGGAGCAGGCCTTATTTCTGCGGTTACACTTTGCACATTTATCTGTCTAGGGCCGATGTGAGTTGTAGTGAAAGGTGTCTGGGTGGAACAAGGTTGGCAAAGGCTGGGCAAGTGGCTGGACACAGGCACAGAAGGTTCAAGCCCCCAGCTCACCTAAGAAAGGCCCGGGCACGCCACAACCAACTTGGGTCACAGGCTTGCTTCAAGACTCTAGAAATGCCTCTTGAGAAACAGGCATGAAAAAAACAAATAACACGCACACACACAAGTACGCTTGTGTGTGTATTGGAATTTTCTACCCTCAATAAACTCCAAAGGGTTACAGTGGTACCTCGGGTTACATACGCCTCAGGTTACGTACGCTTCAGGATACAGACTCCACTAACCCAGAAATAGTACCTCGGGTTAAGAACTTTGCTTCAGGATGAGAACAGAAATCGTGCTCCGGCGGCGCGGCGGCAGCAGGAGGCCCCATTAGCTAAAGTGGTGCTTCAGGTTAAGAACAGTTTCAGGTTAAGAATGGACCTCCGGAACGAATTAAGTATTTAACCCGAGGTACCACTGTACATCCATCTAAGTCCTACTCAGAGCAGACCCGCTGAACTTAATGAACCTAAGGGAGTCGTTTTTCAAGAACATGAGGGATATACTGTTTGATTGAAAGAAAATACAGATCGGTTTACAAACCTAAAATGCATCACCTTCAATGAGTGCACTATGAGTACGAATAGAATGGAGTGCAACTCAAAGTTCAATCAGCAGAAACCCCAAAGGCCATAGTTGCTTTCTTGTGTGTGTGTCACAAGTTTGCTCTGTTCAACATCAATCCTCTCCTGCGCCTTACATGCAAAAGATGGCAAGAGAAGGAAATGAAGCGGGATGCCTCCTGCGATTTTTTTCAAGACGTCAAAAATCCTTAGCTGCGTTGCACACTTGCAAACACGCGGGTCTGAGACGTGCCGCTTCTAAATGGTTAACTCTGCTTGTGACTTGTGGCTGCTATTCTTCCTGCTTTGGATCCCTGTCTCCCCCCTCCCCTCCCCTCCCCAAAAAACAAACATCTAGCGAGAGTGCATGCATTGGGGAGGGGTGGAGAGAAGAGACAGAAGGGAAACCCATCTGAGCTGAGGGGGGAAGGAGGTGCTTCTACGCTGACACTCCTTATTGAATCGGACAGCTGCCTTAGCTACCACACGGCATGAAAGGAAACTGCTCCCCAGAGAGCATACACACCCAACAGTTGTTGCCTTGTTTGCGTGTGTCACCAGAGCTCAGCTGCTCGGCTGGAAGACAGAGGAGGAGAGCGTTTACAAATGGCAACTTCAGTCAGGAGCCTTATCCTGCACCAGACCCCTTGTCCACCAAGCTCAGCACTGCCTACACTGACTGGCAGCAGCTCTCTGGGGTTTCATGCAGGGAGTGTTTTCCCAACTGTACCTGGAGAGGCAGCCAGGGATTGAACCTGGAGACTTCTGCATGCTAAGCACCTGCTCTGCCACTGAGGTCTGGTAGAGTATGAGCCTCTTAATCTCAGGGTTGTGGGTTCGATCCCCACATTGGACAAAAATATTCCTGCATTGCGGGGGGTTGGACTAGATGACCCTTGTGGTCCCTTCCAACTCTACAATTCTATTATTCTAAGACAAGACACAGGAACACGGGAAGCTGCCTTTGGTTCATCCAGCTAATTGTTGTCTACACTGACTGGTAGTGGCTCTCCAGAGTTTTAGGGTTAATTTAAATTGTTAGATTCCTGGGCAGAGTGCTCTCTCTCTCTTTCTCTCTCTCCGAGTATTTTAAAAAGTTTTTATTAAAATGCAAAACCAAGCACAGAATAAAATCATCAAAGAAAACAGGTTATGAAATATTGAAGCAGAGACAGTAAGGGGGCCAGCAATACATTCCAGATTTTTGATATAGTAGAAATTATAACAAGTCTATAAAAATAAAAACACCACTAATGTGGACATATTTAGATTTTTTTAGTATCTCTGTAGAGAGCTTTGTATAGTGATGGTGCTATATAAACCAAAGAACTCCTTTCTGGGCTCACAATTCTACATCCTAAGGCTCTCAGCTACCATTAAAAGATAAGTTTCTAGCCCTTATGAGGAAGGAATGCGGCAGTACCACATAAATCTCAGGCAGGGGTGGGGTGAATAAGGTTTTCCGTGTTTTGAGCCTTCATTTCCTTATGAGTAGGAGAAGCAGCCGAAATTATGCAAACTATGCAAATGCCCTTTTATCTGCGTCACTGAATAGTCCTGGAATTTATAGAGTACATAGGCTTACTTATTTATTTTGTTAAAATACTATTTATTTTATAAGTACAAAATCCACACAGCCTCTGCTCTTAAACTACCACTTCGGCTCCTATTTTCATGGAGGCAATTCAGACCACGATTGCGGGGAGGGATAAATTAATCCAAAATGGGGATACCATGCATTTTAGAGAATATTTCTCTCTGTTTTGTTTTGTTTAAAAAAACAACAACAAATGAATAAACCACACTTCCTTTCCTGGATAGAAGGAAGGAAGGGAACAGACAATATAAGATGGGGGTTTATGTGCTGGACTGCTAAGAAGAAAAGGAATAAAGGGTCAAACATACATCCACAGCCGATGGATCAAGAGCGCTGTGATGAAAATGAAAAGTCATTCCTAGATCCTTCCCAGTTCCACCGAAACTACATGCAGAAGTTAATTGCAGAGGAATCCAATAAAAGGGGAAAACCCTATAGGTGCAAACCACTCCAAGTCTTTAATTATCTTCAGGATACACACACACACACACACACACACACACACACACACACACACGAGTTTTGGCAGAGTAGGGTGGAGGGAGGAGTGTCAAAGAGCAACAGTGAACTTCCTGAAGGATGCTAACTTGGCATTGAATAAGTTGCTGAGGACCCCGTCAGAAATACTTGTACTATAAACCCTATTTTGGGTTCCCCTCCCAAAACATGAATATAATCCACATACTCTTTGACACTCTCTGTCTTGTGAGATCTGTATTGTGCGGGTTTTCTCCACCCCACCCTGCTGCACCTTTCCAAAAGGAAAAGGGTTCTCTCCAATGCTGCTGCTCCTCAGAGTAGACTGACTGTAGTTAATGTACACAACTAACTTAAGTTCCGTTAACTTCAAGGGGTCCACCTTGCTAAGCTTTGAGGGGTTATCTGTTGAGTCCATATTTCCTCAAAGGCAGTATGTGGGGTTGGGTAGGATGCCATTGTGGGTGGAGACTGAGATGGCAGTGGGTGGGGCAGGGATCACACACCCCCACTCTCTGTGCCACCCTGACCCATTTCCTCTCTATGCCCATCCTGTGCCCTTTGCCCATCCTAACTCTCCTGCCACTGAATGAGAAAATAAAACTATGAAATGCCTAAGCTACGTTAGTCTACAACAACCTCTCAAAACAAACAAACACATAAAGTGTTCGGGGAAAAACTTAGCACCCCCAAACACCCTTAAATTTCATTTTTTATATATATATAAATGTGGTCATATCTCTTCAAGAGCAATGAAGCAGTTTGTGTTTTTGCAAACATTTCCCTGCACATTCTGCATGTATAAAGTAGTATTAATAATCCAAAAAGACGGCGGAGGGGGGTTATATTTGCTTCATGTGAACTTTAACAGGAGTTCTTAGTCCAAACGTATGACACTATTTGTAATGGCATGGGGGGGTTGTCACTTGATTGAGTTACATCGGGCCCCTTCCATAGTACACTATAGGCCCTTTTTCCTTTTTTGCATCCTCTTCCATTAACGTGAGGGGGTCCAGGTCACCCCAACATTTTTCATTTTAGTTGACATTTCTGGCACACAATACCAATAAAATCTGATTACGTTCCCCCGCCCCCGTGTTTAACTGGAGTCCAGTGGTACCTCAGGTTACAGACGCTTCAGGTTACAGACTCCACTAACCCAGAAATAATACCTTGGGTTAAGAACTTTGCTTCAGGATGAGAACAGAAATCACGCAGCGGTGGGAGGCACCATTAGCTAAAGTGGTACCTCAGGTTAAGAACAGTTTCAGGTTAAGAACAGACCTCCAGAACGAATTAAGTTCTTAAACTGAGGTACCACTGTAGTTTTGAAATTAATCATGAACTTCAACTCCAGCAAGGATTTTAAAGGGGTTCTGTGAAATCTACAACTGTGAGATACTAAGAATACAAGTTTCTGCGCTTTCCAACAAACAGGAGTTTGGGAGAAACTAAAGAACGCATGCCTGCCTGCCGTGACAATCATCTTGCCACTTTGCGATGCCCTCACTTGCAACTTGGTCCATAAGCAGACTCTCACAGTCTGCTTTAAACTCCTCGTGGAACAGGCATCAGCTCTGCTGTCCGTTAGGTATCTCTTCCGTATGTGCTTTATTTAGGAAGGATCCTGTAATGAAATGTGGTACTGGGAACGTCATGTAGCCGGCTGCTCAAGAGCCTCAGCATTCACTTTACGGCAGGGGTCAGCAAACTTTTTCAGCAGGGGGCCGGTCCACCGTCCCTCAGACCATGTGGGGGGCCGGACTATATTTTGAAAAAAAATTAAAATGAACAAATTCCTATGCCCCACAAATCACCCAGAGATGCATTTTAAATAAAAGGACACATTCTACTCATGTCAAAACATGCTGATTCCTGGACCGTCCAGGGGCTGGATTTAGAAGGCAATTGGGCCGCATCCATCCCCCGGGCCTTAGGTTGCCTACTCCTGCTTTACGGGGAAGAGAAAACTTTCTCGCCCTTAAGGTTGAGAAGAGAGGCTTGAGCATCTTCACCTGTTGAAACTGCAAGAGTGTAGGAGTGTGTGTGTGTGTGTGAGAGAGAGAGAGAGAGAGAGAGAGAGAGAGAGAGAGAGAGAGAGAGTAATTATGTCTCCTTTGGTAAGCGAAGCAGAAGCAAATTCTGGAAACCTCTCTTTTGGACATTTCATTTCCTCTTCGTCGGTTTTTTTAAAAAGAGTGGAACTGTGTACATAAGGGGAGTGCATGCGAAAACAGAAGAGGATTTAGGCACACCATCCTGCTTTCATTTTTGTTCATGCAGCCACAGTTGACAGGGGGCCGATTCACAAATGCAAATCTCCATGCTTGACTGGGGGAAGGACCTTTCGAAAGATGGCTGGCAGGGACATGAAGCAGGGCCTTTGGGTGCCACAGGGAAGTTGAGGAATTCCCCTCCTCCACCACCAAGAGGCTCATTTAGCCCTTGCACTTCAGGCTTTCCAATAGGCCATTACAGCAGTACCTCGGTTACATATGCTTCAGGTTACATACGCTTCAGGTTACAGACTCTGCTAACCCAGAAGTAGTACCTCAGGTTAAGAACTTTGCTTCAGGATGAGAACAGAAATCGTGCTCCGGCGGCACGGCAGCAGGAGGAGGCCCCATTAGCTAAAGTGGTGCTTCGGGTTAAGAACAGTTTCAGGTTAAGACCAGACCTCCGGAATGAATTAAGTACTTAACCCGAGATACCACTGTACCTGCATTTAACCTCATCAGACTTTTGGCCTCGAGCGACCCCAAGCTATTCTAAAGCTTGCTTTCCTCTTCCCTCCTCATTCCTTTCTCCTTTTGTATTGTACCCATTAGATTGTGGGCCTGTGAGTAGGAGCTGTCTTATCTTTTAAAATACATAAGGTGCTTAGAAAATTTGGAGCGCTTTATAAATGAACAGGGAAAATAGTAAACTTGTCTTTGCTCTGGCTCTCCACTGCAATGTTACGATTGTTGAGTTCGGGGAGGGTTGCTGGCAGGGGAGGACCTGACTTTATTTTTCTTGTGCTGTGCTATTATAATGTATTATAATAGTTTATTAAAAGCCGTAAGCCGCTTTGAAGGTCTGTGGTTAGGGATATATTATTATATCTACAATGTCTTTCACAAAGTTGTTTGTTTGCTATGTATGCATTTGGACACGTCTTAAGATACCGTAACGTAACCAAATTTTGCATGTTGGTGCCTGAGAACAGGGAGCAGGTCTCTGTCTTTGTTGGATACACTGGGATGCCATTTTGAATCAAGATAGAGGACTGAACCTTTCAATGCTGCACTTAATTTAACCACTGGTTTCAAAACTGCACCAATTTTTTTTTTTTGGCTTCTTGGAATTCCCAAGCGACATTAGCATGTTAGGCTAATGGGATTTTAGTGGACAATGGTGTGTGTGTGTGTGTGTGTGTGTGTGTGTGCAGCAATAACCTCTAGGTGAGAGCTTACTGCTGCACAATAAGAGCCAGTGTGGTGTAGTGGTTAAGAGCGATAGTCACGTAATCTGGGGAACCGGGTTCGCGCTCCGCTCCTCCACATGCAGCTGCTGGGTGACCTTGGGCTAGTCACACTTCTTTGAAGTCTCTCAGCCTCATTCACCTCACAGGGTGTTTGTTGTGGGGGAGGAAGGGAAAGGAGATTGTTAGCCGCTTTGAGACTCCTGAAGGGGAGTGAAAGGCGGGATATCAAATCCAAACTCTTCTTCTTCTTCTAGGTGGTTCATTCCAACAAGCAAATGATGTTAAGAGAGAACATGTGGCAGACATGGATGTGCAAACTGGTGGCTCAGGACAATCTCAAAGAGGTTTGCAAGATGTGGTGATGGATGCCATGGATGCTTTAGCTGAGATTCATGCATTGAAGGGTGGGACTAGATGTCCCTCAGGGTCCCTTCCAACTCTACATTTCTATGATGAAGTCCCCTTGGATAAGCTGAAATCAAGCCCCTCAGAATGCTTCTCCAAACCTATTGTTCCCAAGAGGAAAATCTTTGACAAGGGAGGGCCCTCCAGAGGAATTTCAGCCCTTCAGCTTGTACATTAACTCCTGTGAGAGATAAGGAGTTTCTAAAAAGAGGGTTTTGACACCTGCCCTGGCTTCCCTCAAAGCCGAGCCTGCCTATTCCAAACCCTCCCAGGTGGAGAGCGAAAGGCCAGAGGACCCGATTACCAGCTTTAACAAGAAGCACCGTTAATGAAAAGAGCGAGGCCCATAATGGGAGACAGACCCGTGGGAGAGAGGAGTGGGACAGCGGGTAAACACAGACATTTTACGCAAAGAGAAAGGGACAGGGAAATATTTTAGTGGGCCATAAATTTGGATTTCTAATTACTTCCTCGTGTTTTTCAGCACTCCTCAGTCAAGTTTGATTAAAATTCCTTTCAAAAAAGGAGTTGTCTTCTTGCGGGGCCTCCTGTCAGGGAGCAAGTGCCATGAAAGCCCCAGAAGAGGAGGTGCTGCAAGGAGGCACTCGCATACGCAACCCTCCCAGCCAGGATTCAGTCTTCCAGTCCAGTCGTCAGGAGAAGAGGATGCCAAACCAGGAGAATAATAATTTTAAAAGTGTAAGTGGTTAGCACTTCTGCTGTTATTTTCCTGCTTTCTAGAAGTCATCTTCTGCCTGGGGCACTCTGCACACGTTCAGATGCTGCATTTTAGCTCCTCTTGCTATAGTAAAGAAAAACTTTGTTCTTCTTAAGAAAGTTACTCTGCGGGTGTTCAAAGGCCCTTGGCTCGAGGTGGCAGATTGGTGTGTGTGTGTCTGTGTGTGTGTTGGAGATTCTTCATCCCTGGTCTTACTTGTTGCTCCCCTCCCATCTGGAAATCTGTTGTAAAACTTATGAAAATGACAATCAACGCTTCATATGCCTAACTCTGCTCTAACACATTTCAAGTACCTCAAAATGAGTGCAAGAGCCCTGAAAAGAACATAGAGCTGGAAGAGAGAGTGGAGGAAAGCGCCACTCTTCCAGCTACCTTGCCAATATCCTTCTTAAATTGTGGCGCCGAGAACTGGACACAGGACTCCAGGTGTGGCCTGACCAAGTCAGAATAGAGCAGGACAATGACTTCCCTTGGTCAGTACACAAAAGTGAATGGGAAGGCCCGTTCTCTGTACCCCATCCTGGAACCTAATACACAGCTCTCCGTCTTACAATCTCCTGCCCCCCCTTCCCTAGTAGCAAGAGACCCATCCACAGAGGAAGAGCTGATGGTCTGCCTCTTTCTGCCAATCCCCTCTCCCCCCCCCCCCCCGTTCGACCCATGCATGCGCCCCCACCATGCCAGCTATTCAATCTCTCCTGGGGCAAGTCAAAGGGGTTAAGAACAGCCAACTGCCTCAACTGCTCCGGAGAAAGCACTTGCTTACACTGCAGCCCGCTTCCCTCTTTATTAATATGCTATTTATCACCAGCGCCAGCTTTTAATACCGTTTTGGCTTAATGTCGTTAATGAAATATAAATACCCTGCGCTAATGATGTTGGTCAGAAGGCAGTACGGGCAATTGGCAGGATTGCAGGAGGCAGCCCAAACCACTTTGCCGTGCGTGCCTGTAAGTAAGAGGATGCAAAGGCACGGCTGATGTTGCCTGTTCCAGGTCAAGAAACATCCAGCGCCGCAGGGAGCCGCTGCCTTATCTGTGGGCCACCCATGCAAGTAGGATGAGGTTGCAGGGTGGACTGCACTCCTTCAGAAGGTAGCGGAGTGCATGGGTTATGGGCAAATTTAATGTTTCCCTACGTTAAAAACTCCCTGCAGGCAGAAAGCCAGCAAAGCAGGCGACAGACAGGAGCACCACCAGCCCACCTTGTATCCTTGATAGGCTAGGTTGCTATTGGCAGGGAGTTTCATACATCAGGGAGCAGAAGGCAGCTTTCTATGTTCCCTGAAGAGTGCGCTCTTCCCTTCCCATGGCTGTGGCAAGGGCCCAAAAAGACTGTGTATGTGCACCCACCTTACACAGAACAAAGTTACCGACAGTGGACAGCCAGATGCCCAGAAAGGAAGCTCACAAGCAAAGGACAATGGAGAAGCAGGCAGTACAGGGGGGCAAAGATATACGTGTTCACAACACTGCTCAGCCACTGGCGCCGCCTGAGGCAAGCCTTTCTCTCTACCCTGCCCTGGCCTAAACCTACTTCACAAGCTTGTTGCAAAGCAAAAATGGGAGAAACAATTTCACACCCAGCACCCACCAATTCCTCAAAGGACGGGCAGGATGCAGGTGTGAGGAGCAGTAGGGTGTAAATGTAGACTGAAGAAGGCACCTTTTAGTTTGGCACAACCTTCTCTCAATGCTTCTCATAAGACACAGCTCCCCCCACCCATGCACCCTCTTTTCAGGTGCCGCAAATCCACTTCAGAGTTTCCCCACCCCTGCTGTGACCCCTTCTCTCTCTCCCCCCCCCCAGCTTTCCCCAATGTCACCCCCAGAGCCTCTGGGGAGCACGAGACTCATTTGCTGGGGGTTTGGCCTGACTAGTCTCGGCGGCTAATCCCTCGGGTGTCTCCTGTCAGATTATTAATTAGCTAAAGCGGATCGGCCCTGGAATAACATGCAGCGGGACCTCAGATAAAGCAGGCTAGCAGGAGGGCCGGCATGTGGCCTGCTTAAAGAGACAGGACTATTGTTTCTCCCATTATGGGATACAGAGCACCGCCTCTTCCAGGCTATCACCTTCACTAGGAACAGCAGTCCTCTGCAGGCACCTTTCCGTCCACAGCTCCAATAATGCACAAGTAGGGCTGCAAACAAAAGCAGGGTGTTTGTGGGTTTGCATCAGACTTAATGCATGTCCGGAGACAGGCAAGGTATGCCCCTCTCTGCCTGCTGCTGCGCTCCCATTACTTATTTATTTCTTAATATCTATGCACTGCTTGGCTGTAATGAAACTTCAGGGCAGTTCACCAAAAAAAAGGGGGGGCGATACAGTACAAGAATGAAAGGTTAAAAGCAACTGTTCCCAAAATAATTAAAATCAGCAATAAACTAAAAGCGGATTAAATATACATCAACATTATATATATCCGGGTCGGGTATATAAAACAGAAGGCACCTGCTTGATGTTAATGGATCTGCTTGGGGTTTCCTTATCGCTCACAAGTCTGCTCCCTACATCTCCACATTTTTCTACAGTACTTTTCGGAATATAAAGTCAAGGTTTAGACCACACCTGGACAGACCACACCTGGAATACTGTGTCCAGTTCTGTGTGCCACAATTTAAGGAGGATACTGACAAGCTGGAAAGTGTGCAGAGGATGGCAGCCAAGATGATCAAGGGTCTGGAAACCAAGCCTTATGAGGAACGGTTGAAGGAGCTGGGTATATTTAGTAGGGAAAAGAGGAGACTGAGGAGATACGATAGCCATTTTCAAATTTCTAAAGGAATGTCACATGAAAGATGGAACAAGTTTATTTTCTCCTGCTTGCTTGGGAATAGAACCCAAACCCATGGCTTCAAGAAAGACGATTCTGACTAAACACCAGGACAGTAAGAGCTGCTCAACAGTGGAACAGGCTCCCACAAAAGGGGGTGTACACTCCTTCCTTGGAGGTTTTTAAGCAGAGGTTGGATAGCCATCTCTCAGCTGAGATTCCTGCACTGCAGGGATTGGACTAGATAACCCCCAGAATCCTTTCTAACTCTATATTTTTATGATTCTAACTCCTGAACCTGCAACATACAATCCTGGATCCTGATTCTCAATGCCCCAAGCATGTTCAGAGCACCTTTCCCTCACCACAGCATACAGCTTGCCCCTTACAAATCAAGGATATAATTCCCAGAGTGGTTGAAACAATCAATCCTTCTTTTCTGGGAACTCCCAGCACCCTTAAACTACACGTCCCAGGATTCTTTGGGAAGTGGTACAACAGTACTTTGAATGTATCGTGATGACTGGCCCCAGATACAATGTGGGTAGGAGAACCCACAGAAAAGGTGGGTTCAGAAGGAAGCCAGAGAGAACTAGTATCACACAGGTGTTATGAGAAGCAGCTCATAAGGGACATCAAGGGAGGGAGCAAGAGATGGGTCAGGGATGGACAACCCAGGCCCCTCCAGAAGAACTATAACTCCCATCAATATGCCCATGCTGGTCGAGGTTGACCACAGCTGGACATCTGGAGAACCACAGGTTCCCCATACACAATCTAAGAAATTGGGAAATGAAGCCATCTCAGGAAATCCTTTTCTCCCTGTTACAAAGTGCCAGGCCACCAACAGGCCACAGCGTGCACAACAGCCGTGGGAAATCCTTGAGAATCTGGGATCCTTGCCTACGGGCGAGGCAGCTGTGTGGGCCCAGGACCGTTTGCAGGGCTTTGTTTTGCATCCACTCGGCATTTCCCCATTCCTCCTCCTTGCTGGATTGGCTCACTTAGGCTGTTTGGAAACAGCAGCTTTTTGAGAACTTTAAAATGTGGAGCCACACCGAAAAAACGTGCTGATGGAAAATAAGGCAGGAGGAAGATGGTAAGCCAGTCATGTGTGCTGCGTTCACACATGCAATCACCCAGAGGGGAGAAGTCGCTTCCCCATTAGTGCATGATGCGCACTGTTCCCGGGTTGCCCAGAGCAGCAGAAGCTTCTCTGACATGTCTTATGCTTGGGGCACCACAACCTCTGGCTTGCAGAGGGTGCAGCCACTTCTGGGGATCAGCATTTCTCTCTCCCCACCAGCCCTGTCCTCAGAGTCCCGGTTTCAGATTTGTTTTGATTCACACTGGTGGAGCTCAAATACTGAGTTATACGGGCACTAAACCTTCATTACCAGCTCTTAACACAGATTACTTAGGAAGGGGGGGCGGGGAAAGAGGGGCACTTTAATTGCTTTTCACCATTAGCATTTCCGGAGGACAACACACTGATTAATTTGAAGAGGCGTTCTGTGGCCACTACCATTGTCATACTCTCTCCTCGAACCCCAATGCCCTGCTTAGTTGAACATGGTGCCAGCCTATATGGCCTTTTCCCAGGTGCTGGAGATAATATCACAGCACCTGATGCAGTAAGACAGGAGCCCCCAGAAGACCCCCACCCAAAGACCACCAGGGAATGTAGGGTTAGATATGTGAGCTAGGCACCAAATGGCACCTTGGTTACAGTCACCACAACAGAATGCCTGTTCCCCATGGGGTTGGTCTAGATGACCCTTAGGGGTCCCTTCTAATGCTACAATTCTAAGATTCTATGATCTCAGCTGCGTTGCCTGACTGTAGCTTGCTTTTACAACAATTCACTTGTCCCAGTATGCAAGGAGAAACACACACAGTGGAAATGGTGTTAACTATGGGCTAGGGCAGAGGTTTTTAAACTGAGTTCCATTTGGGTGGCTTGTGGAAAGGCTATAAGGTAAAGGTAAAGGGACCCCTGACCATTAGGTCCAGTCGTGACTGACTCTGGGGTTGCGGAGCTCATCTCGCTTTATTGGCCGAGGGAGCTGGCGTACAGCTTTCGGGTCATGTGGTCAGCATGACTAAGCCGCTTCTGGCAAACCAGAGCAGCACACGGAAACACCGTTTACCTTCCCGCCGGAGCGGTACCTATTTATCTACTTGCAATTTGATGTGCTTTCGAACTGCTAGGTTGGCAGAAGCAGGGACCGAGCAACGGGAGCTCACCCCGTCGCGGGGATTCGAACCGCCAACCTTCTGATCGGCAAGTCCTAGGCTCTGTGGTTTAACCCACAGTGCCACCCGCGTCCCGGAAAGGCTGTAGCACTGTCAAATACCTCCGTTCTCAGCCCTGCACTCATTTTCCTTGATGTGATGATGGAGGACTGTGTGCGAGTCAGCTGGCTCGATGGAGATGTCATTGCCAAACTGGTGCCCAGAAATCTCCACGTATTCTCAATTGAATCCGTATTAGCAGGAAAATGAGCCTGGCGCCTGAGGATGCCTCCCATTGCACACCATCAGTCCAGTGGTGCCAGGAATGCATCAGGAAAGATGCTAAGGAAGAAGGCAGAGTGCCCATTTTCAGGGAAGAGGATTGGCCCTTTAAGGCTCAAATTCTCGGAGAGGTGGTGGTGAAGCCTGGAGGAGATAGTCTGAAGGCAAAGGCAGAAAAGGCTTCAGTCTGTTTCCAATAGTTGCTGGAGAAAGTTGTTCCCTTGGAGCCATCTGCGGTCCATCAAGCTATGCCTTTCTCCCAGCCTCGCTGCAGCTCCTGGCATCGGACCAGAATGTGTCAAAGCCCCTGAGAGGTTTTTGAGGATCCCCAAAGATCCCAGTTTGAAAACCAGTGCCTTAGATAAGTCAGGCTCAGGGGAGGGTCCTAGCTTTGCATACAAAAGGCGTCAAGGTCAATCTCTGGCATTTCTAGGTAGGGCTAGGAGTGCCCCCTTCCAGGAACCACAGAGAGCTCCCAGCAGCCTGAACAATACTATGTTTCTAGGCATCTGCAAAGGAGACTCTGCAGATTCCACATTAAAAGAAAAAAGAAAATCCTGCTTGTCATTACTCTGTATTTCTTGGGAACATGACGGAGATGAAGAACAAGTTCAGCAAACAGCCATAAAGGAAATCCTTCTCTGAATCAGATCCTCAAAGCTGATGGGGTGGGGGGTGGGGAATCAGCCTGTCGCTATCTTCAGGACAGCTGGGCTGATTTAACCAAGTTTTTACAAGGGTTCAGGGTCCCCCCCCCCCGCTTCAACTTTTTCTTTTTATAAAAGCAAATGAACCGCCACTGAAAAATCTAAACAACAAAATTAAAACGTTAAACTTGCTTAAGAAAAGCAGCCTGGGGCGTAAATGGAGTAAGCTATTCTTCCAAAGCAGTTAACAGACTGATCTGCTAAAAAGTAAGGTTTGGGGACACATCTTTAAGATGCGTACCCCGCCTTAAATTAACTCATGCAGGAATGCAGCAGAGAAGAGAATGAACAGGAACACACACAGAGAGAGACACCAAAGATGGGTTTTATTTTTGCTTTCTGCTTTCATCAACACATTCCTCAGAATTGCATTTTTAGTAGCATCCTGTTTCTGAGAAATGTGTCTTGCGCACTTACATTGGTCCAAATGAGGGATTGTTCAAATATGTAAAGGTGGTTTACATATTTAGGAATGCTAAATGAATGTTCACTTTACTTTTTTGAATTTGGGTCCAAAAAATATTTGTGTTCAATTAGCAAAACAAACATTGTTTTCTTGTTGGGAAGTGATGGGATAGTCCCAGGAAAGACAAACCAATGATCTGATTCTGTTTAAATAAGTTTTAGGTTTTCGTCAAGAGGGCAGCTCTCATGGTTCAGGTCATTTGCAGACAGCATTCTGCATGGGTAAAGACTGTGGCAGCCTAGCACAACTGCCCCCCTAGAAATTGTAATTTGTCCTAGTTAGGCACACTTGAGAAGTCTGCATTTACTTTGCAACTTCCTGTATGGAATGACCTGATATGCACTTCTAAGGCTAATGTGGAGATTGGAACTTAGCTATCCAAAACAGATTTCACACTTCTCTGAAAGCTATAGCACAGTTCTTGAAAACTTCAAAAGATACAATACTCATCTAAATCTATAGTTTGAGGGAAAACGCACATTTTGCATCTGATTCCAAGAGATAAAACATTAACAAATGTACAGTGGTACCTCGGGTTACATATGCTTCAGGTTACATACGCTTCAGGTTACACACTCCGCTAACCCAGAAATAGTGCTTCAGGTTAAGAACTTTGCTTCAGGATAAGAACAGAAATCGGGCTCTGGCAGCGCAGCAGCAGCAGGAGGCCCCATTAGCTAAAGTGGTGCTTCAGGTTAAGAACAGTTTCAGGTTAAGAACGGACCTCCAGAACGAATTAAGTACTTAACCCGAGGTAAGGTAAAGGTAAAGGGACCCCTGACCATTAGGTCCAGTCGTGGCCGACTCTGGGGTTGCGGCACTCATCTCGCTTTATTGGCCAAGGGAGCCGGCGTACAGCTTCCGGGTCATGGGGCCAGCATGACTAAGCCGCTTCTGGTGAACCAGAGTAGCACACGGAAACGCTGTTTACCTTCCCGCCACAGTGGTACCTACTGGTATTTATCTACTTGAACTATGACGTGCTTTCGAACTGCTAGGTTGGCAGGAGTAACCTGAGGTACCACTGTATTAAAATGCTATTTAAATACAGGTTTTTAATCCACAGTTTGAAGTAGAAATGCAATGAAATGGTATGCAATGGTATTATGGGCAACATAGGAAGAGCCCAGCTGTTGGATCAGACCACAGGCATATCTGGCCTGCCCCGTTTCCCATTCAGATTGCTCCAGGAAGTCCACGGGCAGGGCATGATGACAACAACCCTCATTCACTGTTAATCAGAAAATCGTCATCATAAGCTGGATCAGGCCAAGGCTTCTTCCAGTCCAGCATCCTGTTCTCACAGTGGCCAACCAGATACATTTGAGAAACCCACAGGGCTATGATCCACTGGTATTCAGAGGCTTCCATTTGCATTTATTAAAGATCTATTTTTCAAGTTCTTATGGACATAACTGGGACATTTTAGGAGCTGGGGAAAGGGCCTCAATTGCCCACACTCTAGGACATTCATGGAAACCATAGAAAGCTGCCTATACCGAGTCAGACCACTGAGTCTCTATAGCCCAATATTGCCTACAATGACTCGCCGTGGCTTTTCAGTGTTTCCAGCAGATAACAGTGGCAGTGAATCTCACACTCCAAGTAAGTGTTATGTGAAGATGCCATTAACATGCAAAAGTGACACCAACTGGAAATAGATGGATCCCTTGCTCTGTTTCAGGAACTGCATAGCTCAGTGGTATAGCATCTTCCTTGTAGGCAGAAGGACCCAAGTTCAATCCCCGATGGTATCTCCAGGTAGGACTGGGAATGCACTGTGCCTGAAATCCTGTAGAGCTGCTGCCAGTCAGTGTATACAATACTAAGCTAGATGGACCAAGGGTCTGACTCAGTGTAAAGTGACTTCCCATGCCACAGCCACAGTGTATGAACTAATTTTCATGTCTGGGTGGCACCCATGATAAGTGTTATTTACATTACAAACTCAAGGCATATGTAGGAACAGGGTGCATGCTCTTTTAAACCAGGGTGGAGAACTAGGTTATCTAGGTATTCTGAGAATCATAGAATTGTAAGTCTGGGAGGGCCCCCCTGGGTCATCTAGTCTTGCCCCATGCAAAGCAGGAATCACAGCAAAAGCATCCCTGATAGATGACCACCCAACCTCTGCTTAAAAACCTCCAATGAATGAGAACTGCAGGGTTGGAAGGGACCCTGAGGGTCATCAACCCCACCCCCTGAAATAAAGGAATCACAGCTGGAGACTAAAACTTGCATCATCATCATCATCATCATCATCATCCCTGACAATTGCCCATGCTGCTGGTAGTTGTAGCCCAACATTGGCTACCCACTGTTCTCTCCAATGTCAATGCCCTACATGATGATCTAGACCAGCCTTTCTCAACCTGTGGGTCCCCAGATATTGTTGAACTACAACTCCCATCACTCCTACTTAGCAAGGCCAGAGCTCAGGGATGATGGGAGTTGTAGTCCAACAACATCTGGGGACCCACAGGTTGAGAACTTCTGATCTAGACCCTCACTGGAAATCAGCCAGTCTACATTTCCATTTGATGACCCAACGCTCAAAGCAGACAGCAGTAGCCAAGGTCAGTTCCCTTTCTGAGTAACTCTGCTTTCAGTCAGGAAACTTATTATTATTAGCACGAAATCAGGCCTCTTACATCACGGCAATTTAAGGCTCATCCTCGCCTTTTCATTTTGCAATAACTCAGGCAACTATTCAATACACAATCAAATACCAGTTATTAATGTCTGTGGGAAGGAGAGGATCTATAGATAAGGTTCCTGGAACACACCTGTGCAATTTACATGGCACAAAATCTAGGCCAGGGAAAAAACAAGAACAGAGCTTTAATTTTACTCTAAAACAATGTCTGCATTTCTCATGGGTCAAACTGGAACACTTCCGGAGCAAAATGTAGACCCTGATGGGCACACATACTGAGGCAGTCATAGAAACCCTTTTCAGGGGTAGACCTTTCAGATACCGCTGGACTCATCAACCTCAGCCAACGAAACCAGCATTTGGAGCTGAAATCCAACCATAACTGGAGGGCTACAGGCTCCCCATCCCTGATCTAGCTCAGTATTGCCTGCACTGACTGACTGTGGCTCTCCACAGAGCAGGGGTCCTTCCCAGTTGTTGGAGATTTCACTCATGCCAAGTACGAACTTTACAACTGCAGAGTGAAGACCCTTCACCAAGTGTTCAAAGCACACATTCAGCAGCAGCACTGTCTAGACCTGCTCATACTGTCAATCCTGAGAGGAATCTGGTCTTCTCAAAGGGGTGTAGCAAAAGGCCCTGTTCTTAGATGATCTGGCGCTGACAGAGCACAAGGGCAGCTGGAGGGCTGCAGCTCAGCGATCAGAGCGGCTGATTTGCTTGCAAAAGAACCCAGGTTCAATCTCTGGCATCTCTGGCTAGGTCTGGGAATGACTTCCATTTAAATCAGTAGTCCTCGAAAGGATGTGGCATACCACACTGGTGTGGCAGAAGAGGATGGCAAGTGTGGCGGGAAGATTCAAGGACAATCAAAGAAACATTTAAACATTTCAGTGTGGTATAGTATCTATCTATCTATCTATTGCAGAATATGGAAAGATATCTTTTCAAAACGAGAGCAAGAGCACTGGCTATTCTTCTACAGTTCTCCATGACATATTGCTGTGAACAGGAATTTTCAACTCTGATAAATATGAAAGATCAGAAAAGAGAAAGGCTTCTTTGTGTTGATGAGGAGATGAGAGTTTGTTTGTCTCATATTAGACCTAATATAAATTAGATTACCCGGCAAAAGGAAGCTCACACCTGTCACTGAGTTTGTATACATACTTAAGGTATGTATGTATGAAGCTCGTTTGACATTATATTTTGGGAATGATTGCTGTTCTTCTCTAGCTGCATGGTTTTATACTTTCTGAATGTCCTGTGATCATATTCTAAAGTAGTTGTGTTCTACATTCTAAATCAAGCACTGCTAAGAGTTGTTTCATTTTCTTTTCCAATACATTCCTTATTCATTAAAAACATGGATGTGGCATAAGCAAATTTTTATTCTGAAAGTGCAGTCCAGAGAAAAAAGTTTGGACACCACTGATCAAAAGCAACAGTGCAGGCAATATGAAGCTAGAAGAACCAATGGATTAGAATAAGGCAGCTTTCTATGTTCCTGTGACAAGGACTGAATAATCTCAGGGCCTTAAGGAACATGTTGCCTTCTCTCCCCTTCCCTTGATGTCCCTCCCCTCCCCTCTGCTCAGCTCTGTGCAGCCGTCAACCAAATATCTGATTGAAAGCCTAGGGGAGGGAGTTTAGAACTGTCCGGTCTGGTTAGGATTGAAGGTCAATGATCCAATACAGACGAAGGATGTGAAAAAACAGGGGAGGGGGGATTGACAGAGAGAGAGAGAAGGAGCCTGCTCAAAGAGAGAGGATGGAGGATGCCACAAAGAGCAAGGAAGTGTCTGGAACGCAGTTTCACACTCTGAGACCCAAGGGCTGTTTTTACTCCTGTCCTTCATGCTCACATCTTGTCACACTAGAGGTCAGGTCTCCCAAGCGTTCCTGGAGAGCTGAGCTGATCCATATGGCAGGCAATATGTTGACAATATGGATTGGCCAAACGCTGCAGCAGATGGAGGTGGCAACCCGGCTTCCTGCCCAGAGAGGCCTTTCGCTTTCTCCTCGTCCTCCCTGTTGGAGCCACACCAAAAGAGAGAGCGAGCAACTCCGCCAGGAAAAGTGCCTGCCTAGGTTAAAGGCGCTGGTCCTTTCAGGGAAGGCCAGGGATAGGTTCAAAGTGAGAAGCGTCCGTCATAAGGCTCCTGCTCAAAACTGTTCATGGAAGATTCGAGGCAACTGAGCAGGCAGAGCAGAAACAGCCCTTAACATCAACAACACTGATTTGCATCCAACTAAGCCCTGTTCAAAGCAGAGCCACAGAATTGAATGGACCCAGCGTTAATCACGTCCTTCCATTTCAATGGGCCTACAATTTATTTGGATACAGCTATTTGGCTTCACACAGTGCATGTTGAGTGTTCAAAGCGTAGTGCATATGTCAGACCAGTAATCCTTATAATACTCCAGTACAGTATTTAGGGAAAAGGAAAAGGGCCTATAGGTCAGGAGCAGAACACTTGTTTTACATGCAGAGGGTCCCAGGTTCAATCCCTGGCATCTCCAGGTAATACTGGGATGAAGACTCCCTGCCAGAGATCCCTGGAGAATCTGTTGGTAGATGTTGCTGTGGAGAATCTGTTGGTAGATGTTGCTGTGGTGGACAGGCCAATGGTCTGACTGGGCATAAGGCAGCTTCCTCTGTCCCTGCAGTAGACCAGGATCATCACCGCAAAGATGCAGTTCCTTCAACTGCAAAGACCACAGAGTGAGTGTGAGGACTGGTGAAATGTGAACTCAAGTTTTCCTTGTTTCCAGTTTGCACACTCAGCTATCATGATGCCGTAGCGTAACCTGCCACCTCACCTCAGCTACAAATTCACTTTATGAGCTTGAGGGAGCCCGCTGTGCTCTCCAAACAAATTCCATGCAAAACTATGGGCCCCAACACAGTCTCTCTCACTTTGGGGCCCTTTCCCTCCAACATCTCAATCACTGCAGGATGAGCAATGGTACGTTCTGCAACGTCGTCTAATACATATATGCAGCTGGTAGTTTGCTGCTACTCCTTGTCCACTGCCCCATGTGGCACCCATGATAGTTTCTTGGGTTTTCAGATGTGTCCATGAACCAAATAAATTGGCGACACCTGGTCTAGTCAGCCGTGCTGGCTGGGACTTATAGGAGCTGCAGTGGTTAAAGAAGACCTTTTCTTTTTGACAGTCATAGTTATTATTTTGTTTTATTGATTTGAAAGAGTTTATAAACTGCTCAATATTTTAAATGGAAAAGCAAACAATTATCATTAAAAGAAGAATGCAACCTAAAACGATAAAAGCAGGAATTCAGGGGATTCAAACTTGTAAAACATAATCTGATCTTATGTGTCAGGGAAAGTCGCATGACCCTGTCCTATAACTCTGTTCCAAATAAGACACTCCCTTTGTTCCAAACAAATCGTGGAAGATCTGTGGTTTAAAACAGAAGCCATGGATCACGCCCACTTGTTCTTGAACTCTTTGCAAGATTCGGAGAGTAAGGTTGTTGAAATGCCCCGCCAAAGGTGCAACTGAAAGTTTTACTACTCTATGGTAAGCATTTTAAAAACAAACTGTTAGCTGGAGGATTCATCCATGTCAAGAACCAGCTCCATTGTGTTGGCACCTACATACCCTTGGAAAAGAAGTGTGGTACTGTAGTTCTGCAAGAAAACAAGCAGAAGATTCTTCTGCACTCCTGCAAAACTACAGTCCCCAGATCCATGAGAGTTAATCGGCTTAAAAAACCAACAGGTGAAGTAGATATAATGCTAATTGTGTGGCATCCACTGAAAATGTCTACAGACCATTTGTTAATTTATCTTGGAACAGTTATAGGCTACCTTTCCGAATAAAAAGAGAATGGTAACAAGAGAGCATCTAGTGTAACAGAATAAAATAGCTCCCTCCCAAGACTCCCAAAGAACAATTCACAAAACAAATTATATGAACGTAGCAGTCAAAAAATCAGCAGTCAAAAAATTCACAGCTTGTCTAAAAGCTCTCCCCCCCCCCAAAGCAGACACTTGCCTCCCGCCCTGCCCCAGTCCTACCTCCTTCTCCATGATGTTTAATATAACTTAAACCCGATCCTGCTGTGATGACCTCATATATTTTTTCCTGTGCCAGGAAAAACAATTCATGTGGTGGTGGTGGTGGTGGTGAGATGAGAATGCTGTGATGTCAGGACACGTGCAAATTCTCCTGCATTCTGGGTGAGGAAGCTAGTTGCGAGGATGCTGATCTCAGCAGCAACATGTTTGACAAGTCTGGAGCCCTTGGTTAGCACCAGGGCTGGCCCTATCATTGGGCAGTGTGTCTCAGCTGGGTGGGAGTGACAAAAAGCAGCAACAGGTTGTTGAGAAGATAGCAATATCAAAAGCAACACAATGGCCAGAAACAATAACAATGTGAAAAACTTTATGGAATAATTCAAAACATCAAAACTAACAAACTGAAGTCTCTGAAAGTCTCTGAAAGTCCTTAAATGAATCATGGTGCCAGACTTTACCCGGCGGACAGCAAGCTGTGAAGCTTTGTATAATCAGCAGATATCCAATTCTGATGTCCAACTCTGAACTCTGCTGAACAGTGCTGAACAGTGCAGGTCATCGTTTGAATATTTTATTTTCAGTTAATGAAGAAATTATATATCTTTCTACTTACAAGTGTTGAACTAATTGGCTGATGAAGAATTCAACAAAACAGTAGTTGTTATCCGGAAACACTGTTCAGCAGAGTTGGACATCAGAACTGGACATTTGCTGATTATACAAAGCTTCACAGCTTGCTGTCCACCGGGTAAAGTCTGGCACCGTGATTCATTTAAGGACTTTCAGAGACTTCAGTTTGTTAGTTTTGATGCTTTGAATTATTCCATAAAGTTTTTCACATTGCTATTGTTTCTGGCCATCGTGTTGCTTTGATATTGCTGACTCATATTTTGAAACACAGGGGTTTGTTTGTTTACTCATTGTTGAGAAGATAGGGCAGTGTGTGCCACGTGGTCTGCACTCTGCCGTGCTAAGCCAGCCTGCTGACCTCAGGTGCCAGGGAAGGACTGTCCCACGACAAAAACAAAAGAAATTCAGTTGCCAATCTGGACAGCTTCTGTAACTGGGATGGGAAGAGGCACCATCTTGTCCTTTGCCTCAGACAGCAGATTGTCATGGGCTGGCCCTGGATAGCGCAGATGCAGTCACAGGCTTTGTCCGTCATCTGGAGCAATGCAAGCATTTCACTTTTCGAGACGGGCGGCAGGGCACTATCAACTTATCTGTAGGATTTCTTACCTGCCCTTCATTGTAACATTCCGGTGTGGGTTACGATGACATAGTAATGCAATATTAAAATGAGCTTAAACAATTTGCATCAGAAGAATAGGGTAGGTCTTAGAAATACATCTCAGCTGCAAAAGGCCAGGGGGCGAAGAGCTACACTATGAAGGCGCCAGATGCACCTCTGTGGGGAGGGAATTCCACAGCTTCCAAGAGGGAATTAAACAGCAATGTACACAGTGTAGAACATTTTGAGCACTGCAAGATGTATCAGCCTTGGGCAACATCAGAACTTCCCTTGAGCAAGTTTTGTTTATACATGGGGCTCTAACGGAAGAAAGAAAGCAGGCAGTGCTAAGGATGAACTAGTTTGAATTAATGAAGTTCATCGAGTTAGTTCAAAAATGTCCTCAACTACACTCAAAGTAGTTTCTATAATTGCTGGGTAGATAGAACATGAATTAAATCAGGAGTGGTTTCTTGGGGGGTGGGGGTGGGCTTTGAACAATTTCTAGCTCATCTGCAAGTTCATTCTCTTACCGGTGTTTTTTACACCTCAGACTCTTTGGGCCTTTAAGTGTAAAGATCACAGTTTTGGTGGAAAAATAATTAAACAATTCACATCCACTGTATGTGGGTTGAGGTTATTTTTGGACGTTTTATTCGTCTTCTCTTATATATCTCAGCACAGCAGCTTGTAGCTTTCTGAATGTTGGAAGAAATTGCCGAAGATTACTTAGACAAGCATGAATTGAACTGTGAACTGCACATGAACCAAACTAGTTCCTTTGCCACATACTGAAGTAGAAATAGCTCCTTTTAAAAATGAACGTCCCAAGCCCTGGATGCAGACATACCTCAGCAGAGGCTTAAGAGAACCCATGCAAGTAGCTTGAGCCACAAGATCTGACTGTAAGAAAAAACAAATTAGTACCTTGTATCCTGTGTTCCCTGGGCTTGAAATCCATTCCAAATCAACACGTTGAGGAGGGGTGTCAGGATCAGTAACCCCTCCCAGGGTGCTTCAGGAAACAGATAGAGTCTGATAGGTTCCCTATACTTGTTGGTGTCTCTTTGCCCTAAGGAAACAGAGGGAAATTATTTTAAAGTAGTAATGAATTTACAGCCCCTTTTTGAGAGCAACCGCCACACAACTGCTTACAAGTGTTTTGAAAAATTACAGTTCCAATATATAAACTTTTCTGATGCGGTAGAGAGCTGTATGAATTTATCAGGTTTTATTTTACTTTTATACATAGCTAAAAAACTGTGAAAATGCCAAGCTTGCCTAATATGCTGAAGACCCATATCTTTTGATACTTTAATAGACAGATAGGTAGATTAGAGCTGTATTTTGGTGCGAATGGTGGCTTTTGGTGCAAATGTAACATGTAAGAGAGATGTGCAGCAGGACACTTCCCATGTACTATATTTATTATTTATTTCTGAAAGTGCAGAATTCCGTGGTTATAGGGTTGTATGCAATGCCAGCCCTTCTCAGAGTAAATCCACTGACACCGATGGACATGACTAAGGCCCATTAATTTCAGTGGGCAGGACTAAGTAGTTCTGCTGCTCCCATGGGACAGTTTCAATGTTGTAAGCAACTTTTCAGGTAACAAAATATATGCAAAGGTCTTTGAGCTTGCTCAAATTCATGTGTTAACCATTTTTAATGTCTTTGGGGATTTATTTCCCCCCCCCCCCGAAAAATTAAATATTGTAAGGGAAGCACGTGCTGTTCGGTTTTCTGATTATTAGTTTGCAAGTAATTCTCTATTGCCAAATATTCTCATATATATCAGGGTGGTGGGCAACATAAAATCATCAGTAACATTTCATCAACAAACACAAATAACTCTTGATGGACTCTAGATCCCATCAGCCTCAGCCAGCATGTCCAGTGCTTTGAAATGATGGGAGTTGTAGTCAGCCAATGCCCTGGAGGCTGCAGGTTCATGGACTGGACTTTTTCAGGTGAGCATCTAACAGCAGGGAGAAAAATAATAGCTTTTCCTGGTGCTGCTGGGGACACCCTCATTGCACTCAAACCCTGGTGGAAACTCACTGCTTCCAATGAATTTCTCCCTAATTCCCACCCACTCCTCATATTCATAAGCTCCCAAACCCAATGACCCTGCTTGGTGATTATTATTTTTGGAGGGTGGGGAGGGAATATTATTAACAATTAATTATTATTGCAGTTGGAAAGCAACGTCAAAAGCCAAATTCAACCCTAAAACAGGGAGAGGAGTAAACGTTCAAGAGAAAACACAAGTGTTTCCCGAACACCAACATGTGATTTTGTGATTTTCTTTTTTCTTCCGGGAGGAGAAAAGAAAGGGAAAGAGGAGGAGGAGGTGGTGGAGGAAGAAGAAAAAAGACACATGCAACCCGGGTTGTCAAGATTAATTTGCAATAGGTGTCAGGCCAAAGAAAACGCTGCCCAAAGAAGCCTAACCTCTGCAACCAGCAACCTCCTTTGTGTCAATTTAAGCAAATATTGTGGCGTTTCCATGGCAATCCCTGTTTTGAATATCTACAACACACACTTTTTCTTTCTTTTTTTTTCTTCTTACAAAAAGGGCTTTTCCTGTTTGTGCTGCAGCTATAAAACCTGTAAATATTTTCTGCCTTACCGCACGTATCCCTCTAGCGATCTTTTTTGAAGAAGAAAAAGGGGAAAGGAGTCGTTTTCTGCCTCCCACTAGTGTGTAGAACTCAGAGGTACCCTGTTTGGGATCTTCTCAAGGAACAAAACTACAACATGTTTGGGTTCTTTGGCCCATCTGACCCCAGAGAAACCTGCAACAGTCCTAACCATTTCACTGAGGAGGTCAGAACTGGAAATGCTTTCAGGCGTCAGCCCAAAACATACAGCTAACCCTAATCCTAATTAGGAAGGAAAAAAGAAACCCATCAGCTCACATTAACAATATAATAAACATCCTTCTTAATTTACACATACAGATCGCTAAAGATGCCGTCCAAATGTACAAATAGGTATCCAAACAACTTTGGCATTTATAGAAAATACATTCAAACATACCAAGGACATTAAGGTCTTCAGGCCATTGCAGAATACATGGCCAGTACCGTATTTTTTGCTCTATAAGACTCACTTTTTCCCTCCTGAAAAGTAAGGGGATGTGTGTGTGCGTCTTATGGAGCGAATGCAGGCTGCGCAGCTATCCCAGAAGCCAGAACAGCAAGAGGGATCGCTGCGCAGCAATCCCTCTTGCTGTTCTGGCTTCTGGGATTCAGAATATTTTTTTTCTTGTTTTCCTCCTCCCAAAACTAGGTGCGTCTTGTGGTCTGGTGCGTCTTATAGAGCAAAAAATACGGTATTTGATCTTCTGGGCTTGAAGTATAAGTCTCTTAGTAACAATAATCCCCATACTACAGGAGCGTAATTTAAAAGTACATGAACCTACACAGACACCAAGGATTTCATCAAGACAAGACTTATATGGACAACTTCAGACCAAAAAGGAAATATTACTGTACAAGCCCAAATCATATGCCTGAATGAGGCATTCCCAGGCTTACACCTGCAGCATCTGAGTTAGTTCCTTCTTGTAGACATGGAATTCAGTATATCCAAAATATAAATTTATGCTGAATCAATCTCAATTATAGATTGAAAGAAACATTCCACAAATATACTAAAGTAACTTTCCATTATTTAGGCTGTATGGTATATTCTAACTCCTCATTCCATTTCCCCCTAAGCTGTTGAACTTTTGCTTTACAAGCATCCCATAAACATTTGTAAATGATAGTTGTGGGTTTGGTTTTCTGTAAAGATCCAAATATTACTTCTGGCTATTTTGGGGTGCTGAAACACTTAAAGCAGAGAGACCATAAATAGACACAGACAGGTTTTGAAATGGAAAATACTGCCGTTCGGCACTCATTGGTAAATGATACCTAACCCTCAATATTAGGAAAGTGTAAAAATTCTCCATCTATTCCTATCAGCTGATCTAATGTATAAAGGCACCCGGATGTAGAAGGCTGGCCTATTCTGATGTTCATTGGCTCTCCAGGAAATCAATCAAGGTCTTTGCTATCACCCAATACTTCATCTTTTTTTTTGTTTTATACTGGAGATGCCAAGAATGGAACCTGAGACCTTCCTAATGGGACAAAGGAAGCTGCCTTATACAGAAGGTTCAAGGATCATTACTGCACTACATGGACCAATAGGTCTGATTCAGAAAAGGCACCTTCCCAGGTTCCTATGAGATGTTGAGGTCCTACACAACTAACCCTAGGCTTCCACCAGCAGCAAGGCAGTGGTTAAAAAAAAAGTAAACTGAATTTCCTGGCTGTAATGGGCTGGCGCCAGGCTCCAAACATTAGCCTAATGTGTTAACTTGGGGGAAGTCAGTTTCCTTTGGGATTTTAACATTCTCTGGAAATGTCATATCATCCAACGGGACTGTTTGTCCAGGAGACACAGTATTTGAGAGCTCAGAATGAACCAAGGGCAGTCAATGGACTTCACCTTCCAGGAATGCACATGTGCGTGTATTGAACACACAGAGAGGGAGACACACAGAGATCACACACTTTTACCCCAGATTTATTAATCTGGAAAAAAGGAGTATTCTTTTGCAAACACTATTCTATCAAGGCCAACTAAATTGCATCGACAATGCTCAATGTAAGACAAAGCGCAGAATCGCTTTCATGGAACATTTGGGCCAAATCCACACATGCAGGAAGTATGACCCACATAATCCTGACCATCTTTACAATGCTATTTCCTCCTTTTCTCTTTCTCCACCATCTGATCTGCAGTTTCATGCAGATGGGACAGAATACCTGCAGGGAGCTGCTCACACAAATAAAACTGCCCACCCCTTGCTGCTAGTATGCCGCCTGATTTACATGTGTGACTGGAACCTTATAATGGGCAAATCCTGCAAATCATTCGCAGTAGATGCAGTACTTAAAAGAAAGGACAAAGGGCTGTCTGATCACCTTTGTTAGATTAGTCAAGCAATAGGGAAGGGGAAATAATGTCACAAACTCTAAGAATGAGTTTACTTTCGGTTGGCTCTGTCTTTCTCAAGACAATGGAGAGAAGGAAACTTGGTGAAGGAGTAGCATTTACTACACCCCCTGTGCTGTCCTGGGTGAAACTGACTCTCTTCTAGGAAATAAACTTGGGGCGGGGATAATGAAAAGAAAGCCAATCCTGTCAGCTGAGCAGAGCCAGAGCTGTTGTTCAGTTATTTGTTAGGTTGGCATGAAATCACCTTGGTAATATTCAGAAGGGAGATCGGCAGGAGAACTTGTAATAACTCACACAACCCCCGAATCTAAACAAGACATCAAACAAGGCCAATGCCTGCTGTTATCTATTGAATTTTCTTCACGGGGTGGAGGGGAGGGGCAGGGAGAAAAGCTTCTCAGGAGGGTGTGTGTATGATTTTTAAATTATTATTATTATCATTATTACATTATCAATTTGATAATCTGGCCCCAAACTGTGGAAATGTTTGTTTGTTTTGAAAAGGCTAATACAGTATTCACCTCAGGGGTGTTGTTAGGGGTGGCCGAAGAGGCCTCAATCCTGGGTCTTTTGTGCAAGGCCCCAACATTATTGCCCCCCCCATCACCAGTCCTACTCAGAGTAGACCAGCTGACGTTAATGGCCATGACCAACTGAGGTCCATTAATTTAAATGGGCCTACTCAGATTCAACCCGTACATATTTTTTACTTGACTTACTGCAAAAGACCACCTTTTCCCCTCTTTTCTGCTCAGAGGAGAATTAAGCCCTGAGAACAAGAACCAACGCTGGTCTTTCCTCCCGCTGAAAGCCTGAATCTTTGCCTATACCTTAGCATATGCTGATTTGTGCTTATTTGTGCCGTGGGACCTGCGCCCAAAACTTTTATGCTCCTAGCAACACCCTTGATACACAACTCAATCACTCTCTTTAAAAAAATAAAATGTAATGTAAAGATTTAAGAATGCGGTTGCTTGGTGGACCTGGCTACCAACACAACATGTGCGCGGACAATTATGGCTTTTGTAAATAAATAAATAAGACCAGACAAATGCACTGTGTGAGGAGAGGTTCGTCAATGGCTGTTTGCCATGAAAGCTACCTCAGCAAAGAAAAAAAAGTCTATTACCATTGCACTCTGCTTGTAAAGTGTCAGGAAGCGCCAGCACAAGAACAGGAAGTCTCAACTCTAGGCGAGACTGCCCCAAGTGGCGAGCAACTGAAACTGTGGTTTAGGGGGCATATTTCAAGGGAATAAAGTGTTCTTGGGCTCTGGACTAACCCTGCCCATCTAGGGTAGCCATTGGCTTCTCCTGGGACTGCAAAAGGAGTGGGCTAGGGCACTGAGTGGGCAAAAAAACAGCCTTGAAGGCTCTGGGGTGTTATGGTTTGTTCAGTGACAGTGAATCCTGGTTTAGCCTCCTAAACATGGCCTCTGCCCTTCCAGGCTACAACCCTTTCCCCCCAACATTCCCAGTTCCAGCTGTTCCTCCACCCTGGTGGGAAGCTTCTCAGAGGCTTGGAGTTGATAGACCAGCCTTCCCCAACCTGATGTCCTCTAGATGTTGGGATTCCAGCTCCCATCAAACCTGATGGATGGCCTTGCTGGCTGTGGAGCTGATAGGAGTTGAGAGCCTAAGAACATGTGAAGGGAACCACACTGGGAGAAAACCTGAGACAGGTCCTTATCTGATCCAGCAGGGCACTTAGGAGACTCCAGCATACTGGTTAAGACAACCACTTGAATGGCTCTGAGAAGCTTACAGGCAAAATATGATGGAGAGAGCCATTTTATGGTTTATTTTGGGGTGGGGGTGGTTTGTCATCCTCTAGAGATGACAAAGGAATGATGAGAGTTGTAGTTCAGCAGCATCTGGAGACCCAAAGGTCCCCCACATCTGTCAACATTTGCTGTTCACCATGGTCTTCTAAACTTTTTTTAAAAAAGAAGAGTCATTTCAGTTACAGCATGGCAGCCCATGACCATCTACACAGAGCGGAGCATTTGCAAAAACTATTCGCCACAATTAAAATGTTTTTTTTAAAAAACAAAAACAAAATGCAACTGCAAAAAATGATAAAACACGTGTCCACAAACTTTCCAAATAGCTACATGTTTTGAAGGTGTAAATGCTGGCACACCAGTTTGGCTCTGATGAAATAACAAACGATGGAAATACCTTACAGATAAGACGATAAAAAGGACAAGTTCGTGGGAACCAATGCCTCTGTACTACTCCAAAACAAAGTACTGTCTTGTTTATTTGTTTGTTATTAACGTTCCCAATCTTGGAAGCTTGGGACTAGAATTCCTGTCAGCTTCAGTCAGCATGGCCAATGGTTAAGGAAGATGTGAGTTGTAGCCTATAAGATCCAGAGGGCAACAGGTTGGGGAAGGCTTAGATAAGCATTTTTAGGCCACATAGCTTTCGGACAGAAAAGGAAAACTCCGATCCTTGTGGGATATTCTCCAGGAGAAGAAAAAGCTAAGGAGTCAATCTTGCACAAATCTGGAGTGGAGTCCCTAAGACAGTTGGATGGCACCTTGTATTCTTCTTTCCAGCAACTCCTGCAGCCTAGCTGGTGCCAAACATATTGCTCTGCTTTCCTTTGGACCACATCAACAATATCTTGTCATCTGGGCAGCCCTGGACCTCCATACACACTGCCCAGGCTTGCACCCTGGGAAGGTCACTTTGGTGCTCCAAATGCAGCAGTCTAACTTCACCCCCAGAGGCATACTCCACTGTCACTCGAGACAAAAGGCGGTGCCAACAACAAGGCGCACTCAGGACTATCCCTGCATCAAAACTTCCAGACAAAATTCTTCCTACAGCACAGATTATTTTCTTTCTACCATTTTAAAAGCAGACATGTACACTCACATAAACAAACACTGTGATAATGGGATGCTGGCCTAGGGGGGCCTTTTGACCTGATCCAGCAGGGCTCTTCTTATGTTCTTCTGCATACCACAGTTTAAAAATGATATTGACGACTTAGGATACATGCACAGGAGGATACATGTGTTCTGGGGGGGCGCAGGGGTACACATACCCCTAAACTTTTTGTGAATCTAAGTTTGGCCTCATTGAGGGGCAATATTTCAATATGAGTAGGAAAATGAGAGTACCCCTAAACATTTTTTTTAGGAATAAAGCACTGCTGGAGATGATAAGGAAAGATTGATGGAGGTGAGTGTGTTTAGCTTAGAGAAGAGATAACTGAGAGGCAACAAGAGTGCCATCTTCAAATCTTTGAATGTTGTCACATAGATGATGGAACAATGTGTTCAAATTATAAGACAGCAGGTTTGCAAGAATGTCCTGGAAGCTCCAGCTGCTTTGGCAATAATACGGGTTGCCTCAGAAGGTGATGGGCTCTCTCTGTTAAGAGATTATTAAGTAGAGGCTACACGGCAACCACGTTACCAGGTCAGTTTCAAGGTCCTTGTAGTTATTTACATGGTTTTTAACAACCTGAGTCCAAGATGTCTTAAGGATCTCCTTATCCCTCGTATCCCGGCTCCGTCGCTGAGATATTCAGGGGAGTCATTATTGGTGGTCCCCTATGGCTCAGACACATGGCTCGTATCCATCAGAAGACTTTCCTTCAGTGTACTGGGCCAAAACCTGTGGAACTCCCTCCTAACTGAGATTAAACAGGCACCTTACTTGCTGAACTTCAAGTGCATGGCAAAATATTGTCTCATTTCAGCAGGCATTTTAAGGCAGCGTTCAGATTCTATGATGACTTTTTATTGTTATAATCATCTGTATGGTAGGGTTGCCATATTTCAAAAAGTAAAGGAAGACCCCCAAAGTTGCTGAGTTTTTTTACAAAACAAGATTTTTCAATTGATTTGCATCACCTTTTGGAAATTCCCCCCAGACATCAATTCTGCATATGAAATCCTGGTAATGTCCGGGGAAATCTAGACTTATGGCAGCCCTACTGTATAGTACATTTTCATATACACCGCTTAGACATGCTAATGAATGAGCGGTATAGAAGAAGAAGAAGAGGAGTTTGGATTTGATATCCCGCTTTATCACTACCCGAAGGAGTCTCAAAGCGGCTAACATTCTCCTTTCCCTTCCCCTCCCACAACAAACACTGTGTGAGGTGAGTGGGGCTGAGAGACTTCAAAGAAGTGTAACTAGCCCAAGGTCACCCAGTAGCTGCATGTGGAGGAGCGGAGATGCGAACCCGGTTCACCAGATTACGAGTCTACTGCTCTTAACCACTACACCACACTGGCATTGTAAATGCCTTAAAATGATGAATAAATAAATAACATGTTAGAGAAGAAGGCTTATTGGCACTGGAAAGGGTGGACCATCTCTGAGGCCCCTTCCAGTGCTAGGATTCTATGCCATCCATGTCTCACAAATGACTAGTACAGTTCTTTGTGGGCAAATTAGCTTTGGTGGCCAGCAGCTTTCACGGAATGAAAAACACTGGCCGTCACACGGGTTACTGTTATTATATTTATATTGTGCACATACTGCTCTGTCTTTATCCTCACAAGAACCCTGCAAAGAGGGTTATGCTGAGAGACAGTGCCTAAGTAAGTGCTGTGGCTCAAAAGGAATTTGAACTTGGGTCTTCCTGGCCTAAGATCAGCCCTGTAGCCACTACAGTGCTGGCTGTTTGACAGAGAGACTATCTAGTGTCTTCATTGATTAATGTGTACAATTCTACGATCTCTCACAAAACAGCATAGGTCAGAAAGGCTCTCCAAAAAGATGAATGGGACTCAAGAAAGGAAGGCAGGCTAATGTGATCTCACCACAATCATTCCGCAGCTTAAATTCCCTGTTGGCCGTTTTGCTTTCTAACCCCACCTAGAAAAAAACAGCAAGAATCCTTCAAATAAGACCATGGTGGAATTCAAGAGGAAACTCTTAATCCCAGAGGAGAATGGTGCTTACCTCCCAAAGTGAGTGGTGCTGGGGCAAACAGATAGAAAAGGAGCTGACTAACACCAAATCAGATCAGTCACCCATCCAGCTCAGTCTTGGAAAAGCAACCAAATGAAAACTTAATTTTCTGCAGATATGTTTACCACCCTGGCTAGGGCAGATGGAGGAGATACTAAGACCTTCCTTGTCATCAGTGTCTATCAAGCTAGCACTTAAATACAAGACTCATCTAAGCCTGGCATTGTCCACTCTGACTTACTGTGGCTCTGTTCTCTTATCACCAGGGGAGCCAACTTGAATAAAATGTTAAGGGAGGGTTACCCTGCATAACTGATCACACAATGCTGTGCGCACACACACCATTTGAATGGCAATGCCCATCTACCTTGGGGGCCCCCGACCCCCTCAAATATTTCATTGGGGGGCTAGAAGTTGGCTCCTATGCTTATCACTGGGCTATGGTCCTTTCCTCATCGGTTCCCCAGAAACCCAGATGTGTTGAGGCCCAAAGCAGACTAGGAAAACAAAGTTGCTTTCCTTTTCTTAACCAACAGCTACTTTCTGGCAGAGAAACCAGGATCTGCAGCTCTGACCTTGGCAAGCCCCAGTGAAAATGAAGACCCGGAGAAGAAGCTCCAACATAGGTGGGAGGAACAGCCCCCCCAAAAGCAATCCTACCTGATGAGCTTGCTGCTCCTCTTGTTCCCCTGGGAGGTAGCTGGCAGCTCCAGGGAAGTCTTTAAAGCTATTTCCTGCCCTAAGACCTATCTCCTACTGTCATCACAACTCTTATCTGGGAGAAGAAAGCATGCATTTAAGAGAGATTGTTGTTGGCATGCTATCACATTGGAGGGGAGCAAGCGATCCACACCAACCAGACAAAGAGAGAAAGAGCCAGACTAAGAGATGTGGAAGAACTTTGCTTTCTTGATTCCAGCACCCGCACCCCAAAAAGGAATATTCTGCGCCACAGCAGGCTTGCAATCCTCCCCTTTATCTCCCAATAAAGATCAAGCTGCAGCAAGATGCCTATCTCTTCTCTCCTTTCTCAAACCAAGCTTTGTGACCCATTTTTCCAAAGCTGGGTACGATGCAATACGGGCCCTGGAGTCCTGGAGCTTTCCCAAAAAGCCAGGAGATTTTGCAATGATTACAGCAACGAGAAAGGGAGAAATAGAAAAGTAATAAGTGATCAAAGGGGAGGGTGGTGAAGCTGGAGCCCGTTGGGCAACTCTGCCGAAATCCTTCCTACACGTCTGGAAACAAGCAGAGCTCCTGGTTCTACTTAAGAATGTAGAAAGCTACCTTGAACTGAATCAGGCCATCGGGTCTTCCCAGATCAGTTTTGTCTACTCTGATTAACAGACAGCTGCTTCCCAGGTTTTCAAATACGAGTCTATTCACCAGCCCAACCTGGGGAAGCTGGAGATTGAACCTGAGACCTGCTGTATGCAAAGTGGGTGTCCTACCCTTCCTCTAAAAGCAAATAAAGATTCTGCTCTTTGTGGTTCTGGGTAAAGGGCTGGCACAGCAAGCTGCCGAATACCAAGCCAGGAAAATTGGTCCACTTTTTCATGTAGGGATGGAAGAAGCCTAAGAGTGGCAGTGGACAGGATCAAGGATGTGGCGAAGGGGAAGTATGTAGAGCTATCCTCTCTTCATATAGCTCAGGGTCTTTTAGTGAAACCAGTGGGGAACAGAGGCAAAAGAAAAGGGCTTCTTTGTGTGATGCATGGTTAACCTATGGAACTCACTGTCACAAGGTGCAGTGATGGCCAATGGCGTAGATAGTTTTAAAGGGTGGTTAGGCAAGTAAGGTAAAAAAAGGTAAATTATCCTTGGACGGTTAAGTCCAGATTTGGCCTCTCCATCTGAAACCTTGGGGAGCTGCTGCCAGTCAGTGCAGACAACACTGAGTGGATCAATGGACAGATTCAGAAAAGGGCAGCTCAGGTGTTCCTGTGCTTATTTAAAGGCTTTCCAGAGGCATTCGGTCGACCACATTAGGAAGCGGAAGAATGAGCTAAATGGACCCTTAGTTGGATTCAGTAGGGCTCTTCCTTTCCTCTTACATTCCAGGAGTTTCAATAACCACTTGCTCACAGTGCAGTTCTAGAAGTGTTACTGAGCCACTGAGTTCAGTGGGACTTGCTCCTAGGTATGTGGACACAGGACTGCAGCCTCACTCAGACAGCAGAAAGAGAAGGCTTTACGGGATTTGGTTCTTTCAGAATCACCATCCTATTTATAAGGTTGTTGTACTGCCCAACTCCACAGCAGGATAATGACAAAAATTAAGCAGCCCTATTGCAAAAGGACAGGGTTCCTTCCCCAACTTCAAAACAAAAATAAAATAAATGTTTAATGATTTTCCAAGTACACGCAGAGAGAGAAAACTGTTGTGCTCAGCAAATGGGGTGAGAAAAATATATCTATCTATCTTCATCCTACAACAAAATCCCATTTGATGTGTTGTGGCATGAAAGTGTTTTTCATTGCATTTTTACAGCATGATCTCATGTATCCTGCAAAATGGGGTACGCCCAAAACAGCAGGTATTTTATGGGATACACGCAGAGCAAATATATACACAATTAAGAGGGGGGGGGGAGAGACACTGTGAGAGACAGGGAGTAAGTAGTATTGGTAAATATTCAAATCAGCTGGCAACTGTGCCAGCTCCACTCCCTGGGAGAGATTATATATATATATATATATATATATGCGCGCGCATGCAAAAAGTTAGGAGCCAGCAAAAATTTATAGGAGCCAGTTAGGGAGGAGAAACCAGATCCTTGACCTCTGCAGCAACACAGATGCCAATGACCACAAGATGCACATATTTTTAGGTGCCAATGGCAACAAAAGACAGGTGTTGTTTTTTAATATCTCTCCATGTATGTGGGCATATAATGTTCATCATCATAGTAGTGTGAAGCTGGAGGAGGAAAGTCCAAAGCCAAGTTTTTTCACTTATTAAGCAAAAGATAACCAGGACTGTGTGTATTCTGTGCCCTGCATAAATTATACAAATTAACTAAACTTGCATGAATGATGTAAAGCAAACATATTATCCTGCTACTAATTTCACGGGAGAAGGCAAGGAGCTTGGGTAAGTCAAGCAGCTCACTGTGGGATAGCAGATATTGGCCATGCTGTTTCAAAGCTCTTTGCATCCATAAGGTCTAGAAACTTGGGGTGTTTTATTTTATTTTTTAAAAGAATGAATTCAGAATGGCAGCAGTCCACACCGCTCAGATTGCCATTTGCCACAAATGGAGAGAACAGGAACTGAATGTTCCTCCTCTGCACGCCAGAGGTATTTGAAAAAATCCAAGAACAGGCGCAGCAAAACTAAACACAGATGTCTCAAAGCAAGTGAGTCAAGCCATGCATTACAGTGAAGAAAGGGAGATCGTTCTGAAGTCTCTAGCTTGCCTGACATGGTGATAATATCCCCCCAGTGCTGCTTAAAGAAAGTCCCTCTAAAGTATGATGGTTAAACAGATGAATGCATTTGAGAATGAAAACTCTTAAATCAAGATATATAAACAAGGAAGGACACATCAACCCAAGCGTCTTGGACTGGCCTGTGGTTGGAACCAGCCACACCTGCCGCCCCCAACATGGAGCCTGCCAAATGTTGCTGGATGCCCAGTCCCATCATCTCTGGGCATTTGCCACCTGGTCCAGCAACATCTGGTTCAGCAACACCTGGAAGGCACCAGGCTGGGAAAGGCTATGTCAGAAAAATCTTGTGATGATCTGCACCCAAGTCAGATACTGATGAGAGCTGGGCAAAGCAAGGTCAGGGGTTGTAGCTAACTGAGTTTTATTCAGCATAGTCCCATTGAAAGTAACAGCCCAGCATTAGTCATGGTCATTACTTTCAGCAGGTCTGCACTGAATAAAACCCCAGGCCTCCTAGTTTATTTATACACAAGGAGTTTAATTGCATCTCACAATAAACACACAACGGTATGGCTTAATTTTACACTGATTTTTAAACTGTTTTATGTCATACTATATTATTTTATGCCGTGCACTGTCTTTTGGCATTTTTATGCTCAGCGGCATATAAATTTGCGAAACAATAAAAATATCAAAGTCACTAAAAACAAACAAACCAGCAACAGGAGGCTGAAGATGAAAGAAGGCAGCAGAATGTTTTCCCCAGTACAAGCAAAAAAGCATTTAGTCCTGGGTAGATTTTTTCTAAAAAAGCCTTTGCCAGAACATCTGTCAAGAGCAGGCGTAGCCAATATGGTGCCCATCCACCCTAGCAAGCATGTCCAATGGTCAGGGCTAATGGTAGCTGAACTCCAGTGGTGTCAGAAGGTTAAAAGAAGGTTATTTTGTGAACCGCCCTGAGACCTCCGGGCATAGGTGTTATTATTATTATCATCATTATTATTATTATTATTATTATTATTATTATTATTATTACTATCGGGCTGTGCTCAGAAACAGACTGGAAACTAGTGAAGTTGTCAATAAACAACTGGCATCGTAAGTGGCCTTTTGCCTTGCCCTGGGTTCACCTTCTCAAAGCAGATTTCTGAACTAACTGAAGTTTCTAAGTAGTCTTCAAGCACAGCCCAACGCACAATGAACTGCAGTAGTCAAGATCAGGAGGTTTCCAGAGAGTGAACAGGCTTTCTCTGTTCCAGAAGGCTTCAGTTAGCAAGCCAGCCATAACTTGCCACTCAAATGGCAGGCTTGGATCTAAACAAGCAATCTCAGCCTGCAACCTTGACTCTTCGGGCACAGGGCAACCCCATCTATGTTCTAAGCAGCAAGAAAGAGCTCCCTGAAAGCTTTTATATTGGCCAGGGAGCATTACTAGATTCTCTCTGGCCTGTTTGTTTTCAGGTGGCTTCCTTAACTGGTACAGTACCCTTCTCTGATCAAAGATGGGTGGTAGAGCAGAGGTGGCGTTCCTGCTGTGGGTGCAAGCTCTGACGGCATTCAGACTCCGCAGCAAGGGGGAAAGAGCGGGTCCATCATTTCAACCTACACAATAAAGATCATTAAAAGAAGAAAAAACATTTTGGGTTGCAGCCCATACTAGTTCTACTCAGAGTACACCTATGAACTTAATTACCACGACTAACTTAGCTTCATTAATTTCAGTGGGTCTACTGTGAGTATAACTTAAGTAGATACCGCCCTGTCTCAGAACCTGATCAACAGAGGACCAATACTTTTCTTTACCTTTTTACCCGTGCTGCCAATGCTGACCTCTTCTCCTCTCCCTCACGAATCCCTTTTTCTGCTTAAACACTTGGAGAAGTTTATGAAGCCAAATAATATAAAAAAATAAAACCAACAACAACACCACAATAAAGGGCGTGTTGCCACAGGGAGACGGGGCAGCCATGGAAACCGCCAGCCCTTTGAGTGAAGCCCGCATGAAAACACAAGCTTTTGTGGAAGACCTTTATCATTATTATTATAATGGAGTCACCAAGATCTATAAGAGAACAAAAAAATAAAAGAGAGACAGAGCGGTGCAAATACAAACATCAGCTACTCACACATACATGAAACCCAGGAAATAGTTGTGAAAGTCTCTCTCTCTCTCTTTCTCTCTGTGAGTGTTCAAGTGCTCTGCATAGCTAGGAATATGGACAATGGTTCAACCCACAGAAAGATCACAGAATCATCAAAATGTAGTGTTGGAAGGGATCCTGAGGATCATCTAGTTCAACTCCCTGCAATGCAGGAATATGCAGCTATCCCATACGGGGATCAAACCTGCAACCTTGGTGGTATCAGCACCATGCTGTAACCAACTGAGCCATCGATTCCCAGCTTCCATTTTAAAGACCTTTTGTTTGGAAAAGCAGGTATAGTGAAGGCCAGCTTGAGTTCTGCAAGCTGGGAGGAGCACCAGTGTACTCTCAGATTTACACTTTTACAATGGACGATTAACACAACCCAGCCCTCGCCAATCTTGTGCCCTCCATAAATTTTGGCCTTCCATCTGCCCCAGCTAGCACAGTTGTAGGCATCCAATGGGCAAATTCTGAGCTAGGGGTTGAACTTCTGTTGCTCTTAAGCCATCAGACGGTGAGCAACTAACATGGAAGCAAAGAAGCTTGGAGCTGCCTTGATGATGATCATCTGTTTATCCTCAGATGATCCAAGAAGACAACAGGAGATGAAGCATGAATGACTTGTGCTTCCTCTCCTCACCTGAACCTCAAAGTGATTGGGTTGAGTGTTTCAAGCTGGGGCTCAGTCTGGAAGACCCAGGAATCAAGTCCCACCTTTTCTGCAGTTTCATTGGGCCCCCTTATTTCTGTGAACACCACTGATCCTTGCAAGGGAAAAACCCTGAAACCACCGTGAGGCACTTTGCAATCCACTACACAAGAGATCAGCCAAAGTGCATACGCTCTGCCAGGTCCATACATTACTGCTCAAGCATGCAACTACACAAACTTAAACAGGGCATGCCCAGTTAGAGCAGACAGAATTGCATTGTACGCTGATGATGCAAGGCTCGCAAGACCCTTCCCATGCACTCACAGCTGCAGACATGTGTGCAACTGGAGCACACTGGTGTTTCACCACTGTAAAACAAGTCAAGTGCCTATGAGAGAGGCAAGTCAATGGCTCTCATACAGTGGATTTAGGGACGCATCTCTCCTCCTTCACACTTCATGCATTTACTGTGGCACACTGGTGTGTTCCCGGGTTACCGTGTAAAAGTGTGAAACAGCTAATGGAGACAGATATAACATAACAGTCAACTGGGATCATTTCACAAGCAGGACCTGATCACAATAATTCAGTGGAACTTCCTCTTTGTATATGATTACTAGGCACTGTGCAATAACAAAATGGACCCCTCCGGCATGCTTAGAGCGTTAAGTGTTGAACATAAGAAGAGCTCTGAAGCTGGATCAGACCAAAGGCCCACCAAGGTCAGTATCCTGTTCTCAGAGTGGACAATCAGATGCATGTGTGAAGCTCCCAAGCAGGACCTGTGGGCAACAGCAGTTTCCTCCCCATTTGCTTCTTGTATCCAGAGGCACAGGCCTCCAAGAGTGGAGGGAATACCTAACCCAGTTTAACTAGTGTCTCTTGCCAACCTTCTCCTCTGTGAATCTGCCTAATCCCATTTCAAAGCCATACAAAAAGAGACCAATGAACAGGAGCCTGATTCTGGGGTAAGACCAAAGGCCCATCTAGTCCAGCATCCTGTTCTCAAAGCGGCTAACCAGAGGCCCCAAGAGGAAGCCCACAAGCAAGATCTGCGTATGGCAGCATTCTATCCACTTGCGATTCCTGGCAAGTGGTATTTAGAGGTGTGCATCCTCCAAGAGTGGAATTAGGAAAGACAAAAGGATGTAGGGAGTTGAACCAGCACAGAAGATATGAGCAAGCGGCTTCAGAAGCAGAGGTGGTTGTGGCAGCGAGGAAAGATGTGCGAGAACATCTGATTGAGAGCAAGATCCTGAAATGGAATGGGCTCCCAGTGCTCAGATGCAGGGGTGGCAAGGCAGAGTTGTTCTTTTGGGGCAACTTTTGGCTCAGGAGGGACATGAGAGACGCGAGCAGCATTCCTTGACGGTTTTACCAAAAACAACAGAAAATTCCTGAGAGGCAGCAGCTGCCAGCTCAACCGAACCGAGAAGCTAAAAACAACACAGAAGAAGTGGAGAAAAAAGGTGTGCCTTGTGACCAGATACTGGGCTCTCCAGCCCCCCAGGGGAGGAACAAGAAGGGGGAGGCAGAAACAGGTGCAGACAGAGGGATACAAATCTAAAGTTTCTTAGAGAGGAGAGGCAGATATTTGTATGCGCGCACAGAACATGCGTGATTGGCTGCAAAATCCTAAGGAGGACCCAGATGCATAGGAGGAGACGACAGAGGCCAACACCTCGCTCAAAACTCTCCCAGAACTTCAGAATGCAAATGCTACTCAGTGGAGTCACTGCAACCCTTAAGCCAGAGCTTTCCAAACTGTGTTGCAACATGTTAGTGTGTCGGCTGCAGTGTGTAGGTATGTCGCGCAAATGTTCCCTGCGTTAGTTTATATAGGGTTAGTATAACCTCCGGTTTGCTAAACTGAACTACTGTGTCACGAAATGATGCATATCTAAAAAGTGTGTCACCAACATGAAAAGTTTGGAAAGCCCTGCCTTAAGCATTTGGGTTATGAAGTGTATGGTGGCGGCCATGGATTTGGACTAAACGTTATGAAGGATGGGAGAGGGTTGTTCGACAGTGGAATAAAGAAGCCATCTCTCCTTCGGTAGGAGGTTTTCAAGCAGATGTTGGATTTCTGTTAAGGATGCTGTGGTTGCATCCTGCATTGAACCATGGGTTGTATTAGATGACTCTATGGTTGCATGGCATGCATGAGACAGAGAGAACTGGTTGTTAAGCAGACTGTAAGCCACACCAGCTCTGCAACCAGGGCCCTCAACAGAAGACCTAGTGCCAACATGTGCCTTCATTTTACCTTCTGAGATCTAGGGTGCCCACATGCAGGACAGGGCAGGTGAGCCTTCAAGAACTGCACAGAAAGAGGTTCAACCTTTGCTGAAATGCCCTCTTCTATCCAACTATGGGCTCATCCACACTTCCGTTTGTGCTGAGTTTCTAGGCTCAGGTGTGGGATTTCCAGGTTGTGTACAAGCAGGGGTTTTTTTGTTTTTGTTTTTGTCCTGGTGCTTTCTGCAGGGAATACCCACATTTTGTTGCTGAACTGCAGCAAACAGCAACCTGCGGAAAATTGCTGTTTGCTTCAATTCAGTGGTAAAATGCGGGTTTTTCTGGGGAAAGTGCTAGGACAAAAAAGAAAAAACATGCTCGGACACAGACCTGGAAATCCCGGAGCTAGGCCTAGAGATGCAGCACAAAGGGAAGTGTGGAAGCCCCATCAGAGGCGCAAAGATTCTATTTCACTTCCTTTGAGTTTGGCCACTTCATGGTATGAAACCTTGTTGGCATCTTGTTCCATATTCCCTTGCATGGAGCCCAAGAGGAGGAGGTTGTCGCCTTTGACAGAAAACAATACACTCTATCCAACTATTTCTGCTTCAGAGGGCTAAAGTACCTGCAGTTCTACTTTTCCAAAACCCTCTGACCAAAGCATAAAAACTGCTTGATTTTTCCAGCAGGAGTTTTAATGTAGGAAGCTACCTTATACTGAATCCATCTAGCTCAGTATTGTCTTCACTGACTAGCAGTGGCTTTCCAGGGTTTCAGGCAGCAGACATTCCCTGCCCTTCCTGGAGAGGTTAGGGATTGAACCTGGGATCTTCTGCATGCAAAGCAGGTGCTCTGCTGCTGAGCTCTGGCCGTTCCCCACAGAGAGCTATAGTTCCCAGGGTGGTTTAACAACCAATCACTCTTCCCAGGCAACTCTGGGAATTGCAACTCTGTAAGGGGAAGAGGGTGGCGCTGTGGGACGCAGGTGGCGCTGTGGGTTAAACCACAGAGCGTAGGGCTTGCCGATCAGAAGGTCGGCGGTTCGAATCCCTGCGATGGGTGAGCTCCCGTTGCTCGGTCCCTGCTCCTGCCAACCTAGCAGTTCGAAAGCACGTCAAAGTGCAAGTAGATAAATAGGTACCACTCCGGCGGGAAGGTAAACGGTGTTTCCGTGCACTGCTCTGGTTCGCCAGAAGCGGCTTAGTCATGTTGGCCACATGACCCAGAAGCTGTACACTGGCTCCCTCGGCCAATAAAGCGAGATGAGCGCTGCAATCCCAGAGTCAGTCACGACTGGTCCTAATGGTCAGGGGTCCCTTTACCTTTAAGGGGAAGAGGAGTCCCTTAACCCCACTCTTACTAGACAACCGTTCCCAGGATTCTTTAGAGGAGGTCATGACTGCTTAAAGTGGCATCATAGTACTTTAAATTTATAGAACGGATGTGGCCAGAAGCACATGTGCTAGGACCAATATGCAAATCTGGATTATAAAGGCAGAACAGAGAGCAATCCCATGTCAAGCCACTGGGAGCTCCTTCCCACTCTGGGCATGTGTGGCCCTGGCAGAGAGCTGGCCCAGTTCAGAGGGGCTCAATGCCCCAGAGGCTTCAAGTGCCAGAAAGGCTGGGAGCGAGTCAGCTGTTCTGGCATCGACCTCCCAAACTCATTCAAATATTTCCTTTTCTTTTTTTAATTTAATGTCCCCCATAATTCATCTGTCCCCAAAGATAATCAATAGAGCCCGTAATGAAAATTTGAGCCATATTTTACAATTCGCTTGCAGAAGAAAGGACCTCATCAGCAGGACTGGCCTTGGCTTCCAGCAGCGCTACCTCCAAACCAATCTGAGGGCTGTTTCCCTCTCTCCCACCCACGGCTCCCCGCCTTCACAGAAGCTTCTTGGCCTGCCTTACATTTGGAGGAGGGGGTCCTCCTAGCATCACCCTGTTTATCCTGAGAGACTCAGCACCACTGCTTCAAATGTGCATGAGAGGATGACTTGGGGACTTACTATCACACAATAGGCTATGCAGGACAAAGGCACCAGCAGCCAGTGCTGGTCAGGGAGCTGCCTGAATCAAAGTCAGACCATTATTTGTCCTTTTTAACTCAGTATTGTCCACACTGGAATGGCAGTGGCTCTTTAGGGTTTCAGGAAGGGGATGTTCTCACTCCTTCCTACAGATACTGTATACCACTAGGCACTGTAATCACCACATAATAACATGTAAGATGAGCTAACAGGATCAGACCAATGGCCCATCTAGTCCAGCATCTCATTCTCACAGCGACCAACCAGATGCCTCTGGGGAGCCTGCATCACCCTGTCTGCCTGCAATTCCCACCAACTGGTATTCTGACTCTGACAATAGAGGTGGAACACAGCCATCCTGCAGTTATGCTCTATACTCCTTGTGGTATGCTCATCCTGGATTGCTGGGAGAGCGCCCTTCCCTTCAGACCAAGGAGGCTGCTTTCATATTGTGTTGAACCATTGCTTGATCAAACTCAGTTTTGTCCATACCAGGAAACAACCAACGTGGTGCTGCTTAGATCTCACCACTGGGACTCCAAACTCCCATCAGACTCAATATAGCCAATAGATGGTGGGAGTTGGAGCCCAGCAGCGTCTGAAGATCCAAGGCTAGGAAAGGCAGCTTTGAGGGGAAATACAGCCCTTTGGTTTCCATTCTCATATTGACTAGAGCCAGGATAGTAGAGCAAACAGAGTGTTGGAATTATCCACGAACACCTGGATCCAAATCCTTGCTCAGCCATGCTCTCCCTCAACCTGATCTACTTCACAGGTTTGTGGTATGGATAAAAGGAGTCCAAATGTGCAAGTGGACCCCCGCCAGAGCAATCTGGAGCAGGAGTGGGGAACCTGTGGCTCTCCTTGGGTGTCTCCAGAAGTTCCTGGGTTGCAACTCCCATCATTCCAAGCTGCTGTGCTTTGTTGGCTGTGCTGATGGGAGCTGGTTTCATTGATATAGGTGCACAGTGGCGTAGCGTGGGTTGTCAGCACCCGGGGCAAGGCAAGTAATTTGCGCCCCCTAGCCCATGGATTTTAGTAGGAGCAGAGAGCTGTGAGTGCGAGCGCGCCCCCCCAGATGTTGCGCCCGGTGCAGCCAGCCCCCCCTGCACCCCCCACGCTATGCCACTGTAGGTGCACAGAGACATCTAACTCCCATTAACCACTCTAAGAATGTGGGAGGAGCACAAAGACACTATCAAACCTGGCCCAGCTAAACTAGGTTCCCTATGGCTGCTAGTCCTCAAGACAACAGAACCCCAAACCAGCTGAAATCCCTTCACCACCACTGGCCAGGGAAACTGGGACTTGCAGCTTGTTTTGAATACAGGACTGGGGGGGGTGTCCCTGGTAGATGGTGTGAAGCAGCCACTTTGGGCCCCCGGTTCAGGCTGTCTTCAGACTGTCTCCACCCAGTCTCCTTAAATGAAGACATTGGCACATCATTTCAGACCAAACCAGAGCCTCTTGATGCTCCTGTTTTTTGTCCCTCTGCATCCCATGACAAGATCAGGAGAGATCAGAGATCATATCAAAGATCCATCTAGCCCAGCATCCTGTTCTCAAAGTGGCTGCCCAGAAGCCCCAGCGGAAAGCCTGAAATCAGGGCCTGGATTCAAGAGCGCTCATCCCACTAGCAATTCCCAGAAAATGATGTTCAGAGAACATAGCCATAATGAGCAGCAATATTGGCAGCCTTATCCTCCACTAATCAGTCTTGTTGCCCCGGATCTCAAGATGCCCTGAAGACTGATGACAGAAAGAAAGGCAACCTTGTTCCTGGAATGTCCCTCCACCTTGGGATTCCCAGAAGCAGGTGGTCCCTTCCAAAGGTCACAGCATATTTCACCATCTGAAGCTGCCAACGTCCGCAGGGAGCCAGAGGTAACACAACAGGATTTTCATTTTGCTGAAGCAGAATGACCAAAGCACGGCAGTCGGGGAGTGGGGGATTTATAGCCATTAAGAGCAAAGGCAGCAGAAGCTATGGCAGCGGATCACAGCATGGTGAAGATATGCAATCCAGTTGTGTGGTACACAGGACAGCCATGTGGCACCGATTCTCAGGGCACTTGAGAACCCCCCTAACAGTGAACCCCAACAGTGGAAGAAAAATGAAGGGGAAGGGCATCCCCTCTCCTGCAGGTGGCTGCTCCAGCTACGTTTCTCCATTCCTGGCTCTGATAATGGGAACAAAAACAGACTCAAAGGAAGGAAGGTGCATGGGATGTTCTTTCCACTCCTTGTATCTGGTAGCTTGGCCCATGCGCAATATGGAAAGTGGGGAACCCAAATCTACATAACCCCTCCTGCATCACCATCACTGTTACAGTGTCAGCCACCAATGACACTACATGTTCTTTCATGGTTGGTTGTTCTTTTCACACAAGCCACACTGCCTAACAGTGGTATGAATCACTACACAAGAGATATAGTACAGACGCTATTTGCAGCACTGTTCGAAACAAAAACAACGTCAAGAGATCTATAACTCAAGACAACAGCTCTCGCTCCCTTGCCCTGGTGTGCCCAGGATGCAGATCATCATTAGGCACAAAGTTTCCCGTAGAACGCTCCGACTCGAAACAGAAATCCTTCGAGATCCCCAGGAACAAGATCCATTGTTCAAAGTGACATGTTGGCCTGCACTTGGTCCCCAGAGTGAGCTAATTGCTTCTGCTTGTCTCAGAAGCCAGAAGATGCTTCACCGAGGAAGTGAGTTGGTACCCGAGAGCAAAGAGATCGTGACCGTGGCTCCGGCACATGATGTCCAAGGCACACCTGCAGAAATGCACAAGGGCATCCCTTGGAAAAGCAGTCTACATGGGGGGATGGCCATAGCCTAGCAGCAGTGCATCTGTTTTTGAAGCAGAGGGTCCCAGGTTCATTTCCCAATAGCATCTCCAGGTAGGGTTGGGAGAAGCTTCCTGTCTGAAACCCTGGAGAGCTGCTGCCAGACAGCACTGTGCTAGGTGGACCATTGGTCTGACTTGGTATAAGGCAGCTTCCTATGTTCCACTGCCCCCAACCCTAAACTGGGAAGCTTCTGGTCTGCATACTGGAACCACATCAGTCCAGCTTGTAGAACAGTGGGGAAGGGAAGGAAGCGCTCCAGGATCTCACATGACCTTGCTTCCAGGAAGCCTGTGGGCCCTTCTGCTCCTTTCCCAGCTGTGTGTGTGTGTGTATATATATATATATATATATATATATATATATATATATATATATCTCAGTCAGGGTTGTGGGTTCGAGTCCCACATTGGGCAAAAGAATCTAAGGGTTTGGGACATTGGGCAAAAGATTCCTACATTGCAAGGGGTGGGACTAGATGGCCCTTGTGGTTCCTTTACAATTCTATAATCTAATTATCTCCCTAATCAGGGCCTGGTCAATAGCCATACGTTGGCCTTGTCAATATAGCTGTTCCTTCACACCTAATTCTTATCTCTTTCAGGTAGACTCCTCAGCTCCAGGTGTGACTTTTGGCTGAACAAGTCTGCACATGCTCAGTGGAAATGCTTCCTGAATTCCAATAAGGCAGGGGTAGGGAATTTGTATGAAAATTGGCCAAAGTCCCCCAATATAACAACACTCAAGGAAATAGAAAAAATCCTTCCAGTAGCACCTTAGAGAAGTATGCATGCACACAAAAGCTCATACCAGTAACAAATTTAGCTGGTCTCTAAGGTGCTATTGGAAGGATTTTTTAAATTTTGTTTTATTTTGTTTTATTTTGTTTCGACTACGGCAAACCAACACGGCCACCTACCTGTATCTAGAATCAAGGAAATAGATGATAGAACCAAAGCAAACAATTAAAGCTTCTGGAAACACAGAAAACACATCAACACTATTAATCGCTCATATGCTTCCAGGTTTACTTAAATTCAATAGGGACTAGAAGCATGTTTTGAAAAGAAAACGCACACACACATGAAGTCTCAAGAGTACCGAATTTTCTACACTGGCTCAGTGTTAATCTTAGAACTGAAAACAGCACAAAATTCAAGCTGATGGTGCTAATCCTGCTAATCCTTTGACATCAAGCCCTCAAGTCAAAACAGCCACCCAGCAACTCAAACCTCTACTGTGTGTGGCTGTTGGGTGGGGGGCGGCTGACAGGGAGAGGGAAGTCAGGACTGCAGAGTGTGACCCTAGGCCAGATTTTACCAACCTGGTGTCCTTCAGATGTTTTGGACTTCCATCTGCCCCATCAAGGATACTGGTTTATATACAACCAAGTCCTGCCCAGAGTAACACCATTGAAATTAGTGGGTCTAAGTTTATTAATTTTAATGGGCCTACTCTGAGGAGGGCTAGCATTGGATTGCACCCAACCTTTAACTTTTCCAAGCAATACAAGCAAGAGCAGATCCACACCATATATTTAGAACACCTTCAATGTGCATTTAAAGCATGTGACTTTGCCCAAAGAATCCTGGGGAAAGTACCCTTAACAAACTACAGTTCCCAGGATTCTTTGGGATGTGCCTTCACTGTATGCTAAGGAACTGCCCTAGTTCACTGGAGAGGAATCAAGAGAGAGAGTGAGAGTGTGAGAGAGGAATATTTTGGGCAAACAGGTGAGAGAGGTACATGTGTGGGAATTTTGGGGCACACCCAACAGATCCTGAATTGTGCTGGCAGAAATACAAACAACAAAGAGCCAGGAAATTCCTAGGAAAGAGGCAGCTCCTCTCCCTCCACCTGTTGGGAGGCTCCCATTTGACCTCCTTCACACCTTAATCCATGCTGGGCGAATCTCAGGGCTTGTCTCACCGATGCTTGTTAAAACGGCATTTCACAGGGAACAGTTTTCAGGGAAGACATTACCGTGTGGGCTTTTCCAATATTATTAATTTTAATACTTTTAATCCATCCACAAAAGTGTTTCTCCACTATGGATTTTTTTTTCCATTTTGCTGTCAGAAACAAAAACAGATGAGCTGCTGTAGGATGGTGAACCTTTATGCTTTTGCTGAAGTTTTTTTATCCAAAAGAGAAAGGACGAGGAAAGTTTTTGCAAACATACTGTATTTGTATGCGTTTTTTTTAAGTCTTTGAATTTAGGTTTTTCAGTGCTAATTAAAAGAATAAGCGTGTGTACGTATACAAACACAAACACATCCCTTGGAAAAACTATGGCTGTTGACGGGGGAAGGGAAATATAAGAACTCCCAAACAACTAGTTGATCCAATAAAGCAGTTGCTGGGGGAGCACTGGCCCTAGAGATGGTGCTGAACTATAACCCCCATCAGTCACAGCAAGCATGGCCCATGGCTAGGGATGATGGGAGTTGTAGCTCAGCAACATCTGGAAGGCCAAAGGCCTCCCACACCAGCAATAAAACAGCACTGCTTCATTCATTCGTTCGTTTTAAAGGTCATGTTGTTTTTCTGCCAAGGCTGGCCTGAGACATTCTACCGCCCGAGACAAAAGACAAGATGGTGCCCATTCCACAGAAACTGGCCACTCTGGTACCCGAGCCTAACTTCAACAGTGGCAACAGGACAGCATCCTCCACAGCCCCTAGTGGGCAGCATGCCAGCTCAGGGGGCAAGGTGAATGGCACACATGGCTCTGTTCTCTGAGACTTCACCACCACTTGCCTGTACCTCTGCATCTCCTACCTGAGGTCCAACTTTGTCTAACGCTAGGGCCGAACCTGTTGCACTGGCCATATTTCACATAGTGTCACAAACACTTTCTTTTTCAAAAAGAAGGTGTTTCCCACTTGCAACATGAAAAGCTGCCCATGTATCTTCTGTATCTCTGTTTGTGTATTTATATATTTCAGTTTTGAAAGATCTTGATAATCGGCAACAAACACTACTGAGAACTTGCAAGTTCAGATCCATTCCATGCTGCGCTCTTGAGCAAGTTGAAGTCACTTCAAACGGGCCTTGTGCAGGAGGCATTCTGCCTGGATTAGCCCCCACATTTTTATTCAGGCTGGAGAGAGATAAGCTGAGATAAAAATCTGGCAGAAAGACACACCTTTGGATAGAGATTTCTCATCTTGATCTCCTATGTACCTATAAAAAAGCACCTTTTTGGTGGCTAGCTGGGGGGTGGGATGCCTGTTTGCTAAGGTGGTTCCCCACCGCCACCTTTTTAACAAATTCCTGTGATATCTGACTAGCCCAGGAGGAACCATAGTAACATGCACTCAGCTACTGAAGAGATACAATTGCTCGTTCAAGAATTTGGGAACTCCTACAGTTTCCTACAGTCCCAATATTTCTAAATTTATGGCTCTCTCAATGCTGCCTGTTGTTTTTTTAAGTACCCTTTATGCATAACACTTTGCAGAAAGGGGACATGTTTCAATCTCATAGAAATCATGGTTGCAAAGCAGACTCCTGGAACTCAATTCATTCTTATTCTCTCATTCTTACAAGCCACCCTGAAAGGTAGACCAGTAATATTAATCCCCTTTGCTACCTGAGTCCCATTGGGTGAAGGAAGGCAAGTTGCACTTCTCTTGAGTCCAGAAGAGCACACAGAGTTCTGACCTGGCCACCTTAAATTATCCTCATGGCTTCCCCGTAAGGTAGGCGGAGAGTGACCATCACAAGGTCACCCACTGAGCTTCCCTGGCTGAGTGAGGAATTGAAAGCCTGATATCTATGCTAGCTCTCATTAAGACTAATATGCTTTTCTCTATCTTGGCCCTCAAGCTTTATGTTTCCACAGAAATTCTTCCATGTTGCATGTTCATTACAACAAACAGGTGCCAGCTGCAAGTGCAATATCAGGCAGGGCGAACTCTTTCAGAGTTTTTACCTTTGCTTATGACATTCAAGCAGAAATCAGATCAGCACATCAGGAAGCTTCCTGGTCCAAACTGAAAAGTTCCTGAGGAAAGTCACCCTGTGCAAATTAGCCTAATTGGTTGTTGTTTCCAGTGGAGGGGGAAAAAACCCCATTTAAAATTTCCCAGAAAAACTACATCACTAAGTAAATTAGCTGTTGTTGCTGTTGTTGTTTAAAAAAAAAGGCTGGAGTTTGAAACCTTTCTAAACCACAGCAAGTCACCCAGAGATCTACCAGTAGCTACTACAGTGGTACCTCGGGTTAAGTACTTAATTCATTCCGGAGGTCCGTTCTTAACCTGAAACTGATCTTAACCTGAAGCACCACTTTAGCTAATGGGGCCTCCTGCTGCTGCCGCCGCGCCGCCGGAGCACGATTTCTGTTCTCATCCTGAAGCAAAGTTCTTAACCTGAAGCACTATTTCTGGGTCAGTGGAGTCTGTAACCTGAAGCGTATGTAACCCGAGGCACCACTGTAACTGCTTGAGGGGATGGTGGAGAGTGGGGGCAGAGAAGGGCTGTCACAGGGCAGTGGCTGTTTCAAGTCCATGATCCTGCCAGGCAGGTGCTCGCTGCAGAAGTGGAGCAAGCAGGGGACAATATTTACAGCTGTGTTGGCATACGTGTGTCTATATTTGGCCTAGTGTGGGGCTCCGAGGTGAGCTTGGCTGTCTGGCTGGTGTACTGGCCACCTAGCGCACCAGCAGCCACCCTGTCAGGCCTGCTGGAGGCGGTGGCCGGCTGGGCCTTGGAGTTCCCTAACCTATTGGTATTGGGGGACTTCAACATCCATGCTGATGCCACTCCCTCCTCACAGGCTCTGGACCTGGTGTCTTCCATGGCGACACTAGGGCTCTCCCAGTTTGTTTCGGGCCCCACACATCAAGCAGGCCACACGCTGGATTTGATCTTTGGCATCGGTATAGATGTGATCATGTTTCCTTCGATGAAGGTGCCATGGTCTGATCACTACGCTCTGAAAGCCAGGATTGACGTTCCACCCCCACCCTGCTTAGGTGGTGAGCCGATTTGGGCTCGCTCGCAGAGGCTGATGGACCCTGATAGATTCCGTCAAGCCTTGCGGGACCTTTCTCCCCCTGGTGACTCATTGACTGAGCTTGTTGAGGGCTGGAATACCCAGCTCCTGGCAGCCATCAATGAGATCGCACCTAAGCGCCCTCTGCGACCCCGCAGAAACCGGGCTCCCTGGTTTACCAAGGAGCTCCGGAAAATGAAGCGGGACCTCAGACGGCTAGAGCGAGTATGGCGGGGTGCCCGTGACGGAGCTTCAAGAACATCTTATAGGGTTTTTATGAAAACCTACGAGATGGCAGTGAAGGCCGCTAAGAAGTCCTACTTCTCGGCCTCCATTGCATCTGCTAGCTCTCGCCCGGCGCAATTATTTAGTATAATTCGGTCTTTAACGCCCCTCGAAGGACAGCCAAATTTAAATAACAATTTGACACACAGCTGTGAGGCATTTGCGAGCTTTTTTGCGGAGAAGGTCCTGTTGCTCCGCCATGACCTCCCTGCCAATTTGGATACAATAAAGGAACTGGAGGCCCCTCGACTGTCCTCGGGTCCAGTATTGGACCACTTTGACCGGATATCCCCAGCCGATGTGGACAGACTCCTCCGAGCTGGAAAGCCCACCACTTGTCCTCTTGACCCGAATCTTCCATTCCTGGGTAAGGTGATTGAGAGAGTGGTTGCTGAACAGCTTGGTAGGTTTCTGGATGAAACATCGGCTCTGGATCCATTCCAGTCCGGCTTCCGCGCTGGTCATGGGACCGAGACGGCTCTGGTCGCCCTAACAGATGATCTCCGCAGGCAGCTGGATTGAGGCGGGTCGGGGCTGCTGATTCTTCTAGACCTGTCAGCAGCCTTCGACATGGTTGATCACGAACTCCTGGACCACCGCCTTGCTGACGTGGGGATCCAGGGCACAGTCCTTCAATGGCTGCGCTCGTTTCTCTCTGGTCGGGGACAGAGGGTGGCGCTTGGGGGGGAATTGTCATCCCGCCACTCCTTGGTGTGTGGAGTGCCCCAGGGTGCGATACTCTCCCCGATGCTTTTTAACATCTTTATGCGCTCCCTCGCCCAGCTTGTCCGGAGTTTTGGGCTGGGCTGCCATCAGTATGCTGATGACACCCAACTCTATCTGTTGATGGATGGCCATCCTGACTCGGCCCCAGACACACTGATCAGATGCTTGGAAGCTGTGGCTGGATGGTTACGTGGGAGCCGGTTGAAGTTAAATCCTTTGAAGACAGAGGTCCTCTGGCTGGGACGGGACGATATGGGATTGAGGGGGCAACTCCCATCTCTTGCAGGGGTGCACTTAGTGCCAGCACCGTCCGTTAAGAGTTTGGGTGTAATCTTTGATACCTCCCTCTCCATGGAGGCGCAGATTGCAGCTATAACAAAGGCGGCATTTCTTCATCTCCGCCAAGCTAAGCAGTTGGCTCCTTACCTCTCTCGCCCTGACCTAGCCACTGTGATCCACGCGATGGTCACCTCCAGACTGGATTATTGTAACTCGCTCTACGTGGGGCTGCCCTTGAGACTGACCCAGAAACTCCAGCGGGTGCAGAATGCCGTGGCGAGACTCCTTACGGGGTCTTCGCTGCGAGATCACATTCATCCGGTGCTATACCAGCTGCACTGGCTCCCGGTGGAGTACAGGATCAGGTTTAAGTGCTGGTTTTAACCTTCAAAGCCCTATACGGCCTAGGACCCTCGTACCTACGGGACCGCCTCTCCTGGTATGCCCCACAGAGGAACTTACGGTCTTCAAATAAAAACATCTTGAAGGTCCCAGGCCACAGAGAGGTTAGGCTGGCCTCAACTAGAGCCAGGGCTTTTTCGGCTGCGGCTCCAACCTGGTGGAACGCTCTGTCACAAGAGACAAGGGCCCTGCAGGACTTGACATCTTTCCGCAGGGCCTGCAAGACAGAACTGTTTCACCAGGCCTTTGGTCAGGGCGCAGCCTAACTCCCTCCTTTGGCAATCTTTACAGAACTTTAGTTTATGGTTGCCATCAATTTTGATTTTAATTAATTTTTATAATGTTTTTAGAATGTTGCACTACTTTAGTGTTGTTAGCCGCCCTGAGCCCGGCTTCGGCTGGGGAGGGCGGGATATAAATAAAATTTATTATTATTATTATTATTATTATTATTATTATTATTATTATTATTATTATATTTGCTATAGATGTCAGAATGTTTATTCCAGAGGAGAAGAGAAGAGAAAGAGGAAAAGTAATGTGTTTTACTGGAGCACTCCTGTTGAGCATACACACTTTGGAACAATTTTTTTTCATGCAGAGTTTGGGGTGGGTGAGTGGAAAGGGGGAAGCAGTGAAATTACAGATTCTTCTAAAGGAGGGTTGGCTAGATACACCGTGGAAAATAGATGTTAATGCCAGGTCCAATATAGCAAGGCCTTTACTTGGTTACAAAAGCATGCCCAAGGCAACAAGGGCTGGGTGATATATCAATATATTGTCCAAAACCAGTTTGAAGTCCATATCGTGATATTAATTTCATAATTTTTGACCTGGCAATATATTGCAAATCATGATGTGTGTGTTTTTGCGAGCGCTGTGCAAAAATCACAATGTGGGAAAAACCATGAAGCCAGCCAATGTCTGTACATACCTCCATCCTTATTTCAGACATCGTAATATATTGGTATATCACAATGTTTAGCTGGTGATATATCACAATGTTGAAAACCAGATACACCCAACCCTGGTATGCGCAATATGGTATCGAGCACAGAATTCAACTTTTTTTCTTTTTTCCCTTTTTTTTGGTAAAAAGAAAAGGCACGTTTCTAGTCCTTAAGATGGCAAAAATATGCTTGAGAGGTCATGGGCAAATCCTGGGGGAAGCCTCTGTGGCCAAAGGACCGGCTGCTGACTCAGATTGCCAGGGGTGATAGGGTGGGGTTGCAGCACCCTAAGCAGCATCTTGCCCCTCCCTCTGATTTGCAGAAGCAGAATAAATTATGCAAAGTTGGCTGTGCTGGATTTGCAGGGTTCAGCTTTCCATGTTACAGAATGCTAAACTGTGCCATAAAACCAATTCCTTGCAGAAGCATGCAAAACCACTGACGCCGCAGAATCACAAACAGGGACTATCTTGTGCAACACCCGCTATCCTTACTACTTGAGACGGCCTGGTACCCCCGAGAAGCACGGAAGGTTCGTCTTGGACTGTTCTACACTGTCCTCCAGCTAGTGAGTGTTTCTCAAACTTGGGTCCCCAGCTGTTGCTGGACTACAACTCCCATCATCCCTGACCACTGGTCCTGCTAGCTAGGGATGATGGGAGTTGTAGTCCAACAATTAATGGAGACCTAAGTTTGAGAAATACTGCCCGTGTTAGCTTCTGATGTGGGACTTGTAGTCAGGCTTTCAAGGGAATGCTGAATAGACTACTTAAACTCACCACAGATCTGGTTAGGGTTAGTACAGGATAACTTCAAATCAAAAGTGCCATTGAGTATCTGAAGAGGCAGTTATAGGAGGGACCCAAACTTTTTGCACATAGAGTTGCAAGCACAGACATGTCACAGTCAAGGTATATTGGAGGACCGCTACACGTAAGATGATTTTGCATTGTTTACTCCCATCGCCCAAAATATGCAATTACGAAAGGCCTGGGGGAAGAGCCGAAATACTTAAAAGATAAGTCAAGTGGAATGAGGGGGAGCAGACTGGGATCCACTTGAAGAAAGCTGGCCTGGGTGATCTGACATCCATTTCCAATGATTTCTTACAGCTGTTTTACAATGGCAACAAAATTACTCCCTCTCCAAAAAAACTATATGGGTGAAATAAAGGAAGTTTGAAGAAGGTAAGCAGGAGTGGAATTCTGTTTGGCACGAGTATGAGCTCGGTTCAATTTGAACACCAAAAAAGAATTATTATTATTATTAATAATGATGGTGGTGATGGTGTTATTATTATTATTATTATTATTATTATTATTATTATTATTACTACTACTACTACTACTACTTATATCCCACTTTTCTCCCTGACTCAAGGTTGCTTACAGCTAACACAGAAATGATTAAAAATATGGGTGGAAGCAATAACTAAAAAACAATTAAACATTAATAGAATGTGTGTGTGTGTGTGTGTGTGATCTATTAATGAAAGCATCACAGCAAGGAGGGAGTTCCAAAGTCTGGGACTGGCCACCACCAAGAAGGCCCTTTATGGGAACTATAGTTTGTTAAAGGTGCTGGAAAATGTAGCTCTGAGAGTGGTGAACTACAGTTCCCAGGCTCTTTGGATGAAGTCGTGTGCTTTACGTGTATGGCGTGCACAGAACTTTATTTACAGTTTTGGTTGCCCTTTCTTCCCTCTTAAAAGACTATTGCAAAACAGCCTTGAAGTGAGCACACATTGGCTTAAAATGTCCTTTGATGAAAGCAACAAGCCTTTTGGCCCATGATGCTCTCTTTAGCACTTATCAGAGATCTCTCCCAGATGGCGTATTTTGTTTTAATATATATGTATATACTGGCAAGATTTTTTTATTGAGTCATCAATTCTCTTGAATCACAAATTCAAATGCAATAAAACAAAAACTGTTTTGTAAAAAAAACAAAAACACCTTGTATGTGAGACACGCCGGGCGTTTCCAGGAGTTACACCATGTTTTTAAAAAATCACGCAATTAAAACTGTAAGGGAGGGAGAAGAGGGAAAGAAAGAAAAGAACAGAGGCAGAAGAGAACCTGTTGCTTAATTTTTTATTTTAATGAGCAGCTTATTGTAGAGTTTGAAAATGGGAGCACCTCAGTGACTAAAGGTATGCTGTAAACAAGTTTTCCTAATGAATTCCACCTCTTTATTCCTCCAAAACCAGCAGGGCCGGGTGGAATTTCAAAAAGGACAGGCCACTAAAGGGATCAGGAAACCACCAATATTCAACAGGCAGGTTCTTCTCTTGAGTTTCTGTCTGACGTACATCCCAACCTCACCCTTCATTCGACTTCTGAGAACTATGCTTTTATATATGTGTGTGTGTCAAGGCGTAAAACGATTGAAGTCAAACAATAATTTACAAATTGCTATGGTAGGGGTTTGACAACCCAAGGCACAGTATGCCAAATCCAGACTGTCCCCTGCACAACCATATACAGTGGTACCTCGGGTTAAGTACTTAATTCGTTCCAGAGGTCCGTACTTGAAACTGTTCTTAACCTGAAGCACCACTTTAGCTAATGGGGCCTCCTGCTGCTGCCGCCGCGCCGCCAGAGCACGATTTCTGTGCTCATCCTGAAGCAAAGTTCTTAACCTGAGGTAATATTTCTGGGTTTGCGGAGTCTGTAACCTGAAGCGTATGTAACCTGAGGTACCACTGTACCATATAGCCCCAAGGCTGTGTACACACCATGTAATAAGAGCACATGGCTTCCCCCAAAGAATCCCTGGAACTGTAGCTTGCTAAGGGTGCTGTGAGGGGTAAACTACAGTTCCCGGATTTATTTATTTTTTTGCAGGGAGTGGAATCATGAGCTTTAAATGTGCTTTAAATTCATGGTATGTATGAGGTCTCAAAGGCCAACCTAGACAAATGGGAGCAATGGAAGCTCTACTCTTTAAACATCTAGTCCGCCATCATCTGTTCTGACCTTACACTAGTCTGGAGGCAGAGAAAGGTCTTTCCCAATACCTGCTACCTAATCCTCTTTCTTAAAAATAAACAAAAAATAAACTGGAGTTGTTGGGAATTCAAGCTAAGACTTTCTGCATGCAAAGCATGACCTCTGACAGACGCTCTAAGTGTCCCTATTTTCCAGGGACAGTACCGGATTTACAGAAACCATCCCAGTTTCTGATTTGATCCCAGAATGTCCCACTTTTCCTAATTTCACCAGAGAAATGTTGGAGGATATGGAGTTATGCAACCCCCTAGTCAAGGAGATAAGCAATTGTACAACCTCTAGAACACATATGAAGGGAGCCCTGTATAGGGAAGTTTTTATGTTTAATGTTTTATTATGTATTTATAATACATGTTGGAAGTCGCCCAGAGTGGCGTGGGGTGAGTATAAATATATTATTATTATTATTATTATTATTATTATTATTATTATTATTATTGATTAGGATGTCCCTATTTTCATCAGATGCCTGGCGTGCTCTGGTCCATGGGGTCACGAAGAGTCAGACACGACTAAACGACTAAACAACAACAATTTTCATCAGATAAATGTTGGAGGGTATGCTCTGGGCGTATGAAACCAGCTTTGAGCCTCTACTTTGAGCCTCAAAATGTGTTGTGAGTAACTGGCTCTCCCATCTCCATCCTCTCTCACTGTTCTTCATGGCCAAATGGAAGATAGGAATCTTTTTTATACACAGTCAGATCACTGGTCCATCTAGCTCAGTACTGCCTACACTGACTGGTAGCAGCTCTCCAGGGTTTCAGGCAGGGGCCATTCCCAGCCCTACCTGGAGGTGCTAGAGATTGAACACCTGGGACCTTCCGCATGCAAAGCAGATTGTCTGCCACTGAGCTATGACCTTTCCCAGAAATGGCAGGCGGGCAAAATTCTTCACTGAACTCTTAAAATCTAATAAATACAAGCCGAGGAGGAGCAGTGAAGGAGCTTTATGGGAACCAGAGAAAAAAATGTAAAGTACACTACACACACACACACACACACACACCTGCACAGAAAAGGTTTTTTTTAATTCCTTACAGCTGAATGTATACATTTCTTTATGCTTTTTTCTCTTAAGACTGTAGAAGGCTGCTTCCCCCTTTCTGATTAAATGGTGGTTAACCCACCCCGCACCCATGTGATAGGGCAGGCTATAATAGAGAGATTCTGGAGGAAGGAGTGGGCGGCTTGGGCCTGACTGCACCAAACAACTATAATTAATATATCATGCCAAATATAAATATTAATCATTAACTCGATTCACAGCGCTCTTTGACTGTTGATCCTCCAGCCACCCATATGAATGAAGCTGACAGAGGCCCTGTGACTGTGTGACCGGCAGGAATTGAACAGGCACAGCTTTTGGCACCACCAAGCTGGAAAAAGCTCACCTGTTGGGTTCAGGCAATGCAGAAACAGCCAGCAGAGCTTCGGGGAGGAGATGCTCCAGATCCAACACCACAGAGCAGCCACTGCACTGCTGCCAAACCCATAAAAATGAGATGGGCTGCCTACACCAGATAAGCCAATGGATGTCCTTCCCCATACAATGGAGGGACAGGTCAGTGGTAAAGCACCTGCTTTGTTAGGGAACAAATAATTTTGCAAAAGGCAGCCTTTCCATGTTCCTCGATACATGGCAAACTGCTGGCTATCAGATGTCGCAACAGCTCCTGTCCTTAGGTGGCTTATCAGCAGCTATCGCCCATCACAATTAAGGATGGAGTGGAACCTGATTATGACAACCACTCTCCCCACCTGCAATTCCCAGCAACAGGTTATACAGAGGAATACTGCCCCTGATGGTGGAGGCTGAGCACGATCATCGTGCCTTGAAACTGTTGAAAGCCTTCATCTCTATCATGTCCTGCTGGCAAGCATCCTGGAGGTACCTGGTGAGGACAAGATGCTGAACCACATTAGACTTTGGCCTGATCCAGGAAGGCAGTTTTCAATTCCGGCAAATAAATAAGTAAATAAAGGCCAAGGTGCTAAGTTCAGAAAGCGGAAAGATAAAAACAAGCGCTGATCAAAGAAGCCCTACAGAAATCCAAGAGATTTGAAACACTCCTACAGAACAAACCAGTATTTAACAATATCCAGCGCATGGAATCAGCATGAGTGCAATGTACCTGCATGTGAGAGATATAACCAAAGGGGAGTAAGATGTGATTATAGATAAGTGCTTACTAAGGTATGCACAGATAGGTAGTTTTGTCCCCTTAAAAAAAACAAAAAAAACTTGCTGGTTTGTAACATGGCCCTTAGACACATTTTTTTAGGGAGAATTGCAGCTAGATTTTAACGGCTTCCCTCTGGCTCCTGATCAGAATCTATAGCCATAGCTCTGAGTTCTAGTCTCATAATTAAACATATTACAGTGGTACCTCAGGTTACATACGCTTCAGGTTACATATGCTTCAGGTTACAGACTCCGCTAACCCAGAAATAGTGCTTCAGGTTAAGAACTTTGCTTCATGATGAGAACAGAAATTGTACTCCAGCGGCACAGCAGCAGCAGGAAGCCCCATTAGCTAAAGTGGTGCTTCAGGTTAAGAAGTTTCAGGTTAAGAACGGACCTGGAACGAATTACGTACTTAAGCCGAGGTACCACTGTATTCAAAATAAAATGTGTCGTTTTCCCCCAAATGTCATAAATCACTGGTTTGCAATTTAGACACAAGCCCCTGCGCCAGATCAGGTGTGGTTTATACACGAGAGTTTGGTGTTTCATCTGCAAGTCACATTTTTAATCCTTCCTCTCTGAATATATTGAGGACTAGCAACTTAGCACTTTGAAATGAACACAGAGATTGTTATCATTTCAAGCTCCACCAGTTTGAGCTATAAAAAGGAGCCACCCTAAAGAAAATAAATCAGTCATGAGCTGTGTGATGAAATTGGCGAGAGTTGGCAAACACTGGGTGCAAATGAGTCAGTGTGAACAATAGGAAGCAGACGATTTCTGGAGTGGCTCAACCCCATGCAATCCTGTAATCCCCAATCAGAAGTGTGGGTGCTCAATATCTACAGAACAACAACAAAAGAAGTCTCTTAAAGACACCCTCAAGCTGTCTTCTTCATAGTTTCGTCCACCTTGCAACACCACTAAGCTGGCCAGGCTTCTTTTTAATTTATCCCGATTATACAAACTCTTAAATCCATCAATTCTTCACTTAGGATTAGGCATGAAGAGCTCTAAATTTGGTGGGAAGGTCTGGTCACCTCCTCACTTGGCTGTCTGTTACCCACTTGCTAGCCCATAGCACCACACAACTTCTCTTACTCCTAATGCCCTTCTTAACTCCATCTGACTTCTTGAGCAGAAACCGCTGGGTAGACTGCATCTCCTACTCACTAGCAAAGGACAGTGGCAACAAAGAACAACAACAGCTTCATCCACATTGAAGCAGTGCTGTAAACCAGTGTAAGAAACTCAAGGTGCCAAATGGCTCCTTCAACCAAGGTTACAGTTGCCAAAACAGAATGTCTACTTGCAATTTTTAGGCAAGCCTTATTTTTCAAATGATGGATTGACTGTGATTAATTCTCAGTTAAACATCTGGCTAGTTCAGATGACAACCTTGAGCTAGGTTAAGAGCTTTGAAAACTTAAAGAAGAAAAGTCACTTGATCCAGGGACAGTCCACATATATTTTGGCCTATTCTGACCTCGTTTCCTTAATGGTGACTGTTCCTGCTCAGGCTGCACAGAAAAAGCATTTTAGTTCCTGAAATCCATCCCAAGTGTGCTGATAAAACATAACTGATAGAATTCTACAGGATGAAGTATTAGTGTGTGGGGAGCCAATGACCGCCAGGCATGCAGCTCCTGATGGTGGAGATGTCAGGTGCCAACCCGGCGTCCAGGCATCTTCACTTGGTCGCAAGTAGTCAAAGGTCAGGTGCAAAACACACCTCGTACCTGGCTAATTTCGAACACTGGTGGTCTCTCAGCCCTACCTGGAGATGCTGCTAGGCCCTTCTGCCCTACCACTGGGCTACGCACATCCTTCCCCATTCACACCCATCACTAGGCAACTTGCAGCATCAGGGGATGACTTGCATGCCTACACGTTTGTGTGCACACATGAATGAGCCCTCAAAGATCAAAGGGAGCCTCTATTACTTTAAAGCTGTTGAACAGAAGCATCACGCACACACTAAGCGACAAGCTGTACAGAGTAGCATGCATAGAAAAACTGCCCCAATGGAACATCAGGCTTTAATCATAAATGAAAGTGAAGCCCTGCATCCAATTTTATGTGGGCTTCAAGTGTACAATTTACACCAGCCTCACAATGAATACCTAGCCTGGTAGCCACAGGTGACTCAGAATACCTTGCAAGTAAGTGGGCTGTCACGGGAAGCCACCCCTCACCCACCAGTCTACTTGGATCCCATGTTGCCTGAGGAGAAATGGAAGCTGAACTCTTCTCTCCATCCCTTCTCTATCAGCAAGCATGGCAGAACGGCTCTTTAAAAATAACATTAGCATACTCAGAGCCCCAGCCAGGTGCTGCCAATTGACCCAAGCCAGGGTCTTCACCCAGATATTTCTGAGCTAAATGTCTGTGTTCCATGGAACCCTGGTATTATTAGCTGTGGCTGATTTTAAATGTTTTTAAAGGTAAAGGGACCCCTGACTATTAGGTCCAGTCGTGGCCGACTCTGGGGTTGTGGCACTCATCTTGCTTTATTGGCCGAGGGAGCCGGCATACAGCTTCCGGGTCATGTGGCCAGCATGACTAAGCCGCTTCTGGCAAACAAGAGCAGCGCACGGAAATGCCGTTTACCTCCCCCCCCCCCAGAGTGGTACCTATTTATCTACTTGCACTCTGACGTGATTTTGAACTGCTAGGTTGGCAGGAGCAGGGACCGAGCAACGGGAGCTCACTCCGTTGCGGGGATTCGAACCGCCAACCTTCTGACCGGCAAGCCCTAGGCTCTGTGGTTTAACCCACAGCACCACCAGTGTTCTTAAATATATTTTTCTTACAAAATTAAATATGCTTTTATTTTGTTTGTATTTGCATTGTTTTATTACTTTTTCGTTTGCTACTCTGGGCTCCTTTTCAGAGGAAGGGCAGGATAGAAAATCATAGAACTGGAAGGGACTTCGAGGGCCATCTACAACCCTCTGCCATGCAGGAATCTTTTGCCCAATTGGGGCTCAAACCCGCAACCCTGAGATTAAGAGTCTCATGCTCTACCAACTGAGCTATCCCAACAACAACAACAACAACAACTGAGAGAAGGGTTTTTCCTCCCTTCCTTTGCATCTAGCATGGATATGCAGGAAACCTCTTAAGTGAATTTAGTTGGCTTATTTACAGAACTGATATAAGCCACTATTGTTAAACTCAAATGGGAGTCAGAATCCCTACTTCAAATCACCCACTTATCTCCTATCATTCTGTTTCCTGCACACCCTTATTGGCAGCAGGCTGAAGCTCAGAGGTAGAGCATCTGCTTTACATACAGGGCTGGGAATGTCTCCTGCCTGAAGCCCTGGAGAGCTGTGTAGGAAATTCTGAGCTAGACGGACAAACAGTCTGGACCATTTTAAAGCTGCTTTGTGTGTGTTCTGATCTACAGAGTTACTAACAGCTTTTCAACCCTCCCTTTGCACCTGGCCATCCTAAAGTGGAAAGGGAAATGATGTGCACAGGCAAAACTAATTTAAATTGAGTCCTAATATGTCGCAAGTCGTTCTGGCCCAACAGGGCTGAAAAGGTACCGTGATACGCTGCAAGCCATTTGCGAGCACACTTGCAAACACGCCCTCAGTTGTAACGGCTATGCTTGGAGAGGGACAACAAAGGGAGCTGGAAAGTAACTTCCAGCCCCTGCACGGTGCCGAACTTCAATTGAAAATAAAAAGATTGCATCAAACAGGGATCAAACAAGGGCCGAGCGAGACTGTGGGCTCCAGGATTACACATTTGGAAAGCCATCAGAAGATGCAAGCCTGGGAAGGCAGCGGAGGGGGATTTAAAACCTTATCCCCAGTGTCTGGTTCTCTCTTTTTGAGTGGTGGGGAAGAAGCCACACTCAGTTGCCCCAAAGCAAATCTGAACCTCAGGTGTGCAGGTGTACAGGTAGAGACACACCGAAATGACAGGAAGGAAGGGAAGCAGCAGGGAGGGAAGGAATGGAATGAGAGGTGGAGGAAGAAACTGGGGGAAAGGATTGGAGAGGGAAAGGCGCACTCTGCAGCACTGTTCGAAGAGGTATATGGGTTACTCATGGCAATCCGGATAGGTAAAATGAACCTCTTTATCCTCCAGAAACAGAAAAATGGCCTGATTGATGCAATCACTGGGGTGACATACTCAAACGGGGGGAGGGGGGGACCTGTAACCCTTCAGACATTTAGGCCTGCTGCCAGATGTCAGCCACGTCAGGCACTCACAGAGGGCCCTAAAGGTAAAGGGACCCCTGACCATTAGGTCCAGTCGTGACCGACCCTGGGGTTGCGGCGCTCATCTCGCCCTATTGGCCAAGGGAGCCGGCGTACAGCTTCCGGGTCATGTGGCCAGCATGACTAAGCCGCTTCTGGCAAACCAGAGCAGCGCACGGAAATGCAGTTTACCTTCCCGCCAGAGTGGTACCTATTTATCTACTTGCTCTGTGTGCTTTCGAACTGGTAGGTTGGCAGGAGCTGGGACCGAGCAACGAGCGCTCACCCCGTCGCGGGGATTCAAACCGCCAACCTTCTGATCAGCAAGTCCTAGGCTCTGTGGTTTAACCCACAGCGCCACCCGCGTCCCTTATCACAGAGGGCCCTAGGGACTCAGAAACTTGGGGCTTGTGGGGCAGGGTGCTAGATAATGTTGGTTTGGGGCAGTAACCAGTCTGCATGCTGTCAGCTGGAACCAGCCATGCTCTAGGAGACACACAGTGCATCAGGCACTTGGCCCTATGGCACATCCTCAGCTGAGCAGGGCTGAGCCAAAGGCCATCAACAGCCCTGTGCAGATAGATTCTATCCTCCTTCCCTTCACCCATATCAAGGGCATCAAAGCAAGAAGACGGGGGGGGGGGGGCGGGGAGAGAGATAAAGAAAATTTAAGGAAGCAGCCAATTATTGTCTGCACACACAGCCCTATGCGGAGGGACAGAGTCAGTTCAGCAGCCAGAAAGAGTTCAGGGGAATGCATAATCCTCTCCCACAACCCGGTCCTTCCCTCCCACCCCCATTTCCGTTTACTATTTGATGTAATTATAGTTTTTGATTGAAATCCACCTGGAGTGCCACCTTTTTTTTCTTCTCCCCCCCCCACCTTTTACACTTAACAGACTGTCTAAAAAACCCATCAGAAGGCAGCAACAACTCCTACAAAACAGAAAGCCATCAAAAGAGTGGGGAGCCACAAGCCTGCTTGTACTGCACCTCTCAAATCTCATCCCGTAGAGCCAGATTTGCAGCTGCAGGAAAAGGGCCCTATCTCTTCCTTCCCAAACCTTAGACCCCCAGAATAAGATGAGCAGAATCATCAGACTTTTTCATTTTCTAGCTTTGCTCAAAACGTCTATTTCGGTTCCAACTCCTCTAATTTTGCTATCACCAAACAAGTTGAAGCAAATGCATCGAACACACTGCTCACAGTTGCAAGTGCCTTAGCAAAAAGAGCTCGGATCGTGCAACTACAACCAGCTATCCTCTTCTGGCTCTGCTGAAGGAAAGGGTGACATTTCTCATCCATCTGATTTTAAAGCAGTGTCCTCTTGCTCACCTGTCCTCCCCCCATCTCTCCAAAATACTTAGGGGACTAAGAAGTTATTTCTATGCCCCCCCTTCCAAAATCACATCTAACTTTCTCACCTCCAAACTCTCCTGCTCTTCCTCTATCCTCTTCCTCTCTCTCTCTCTTACACACAGCACACATTTTACCTCCCGTGTCTAATTTACACCTTCTCAAGGTTGCTCCTTTTTTCTTTTAAAGGGGGGAAATAGCAGCACCGTAAATGAAAAGTCCAATTTCTTTAAATTTGCATTGTAAAACCATCGTTCAACTTCCTCGAAATAAATTTTACTATTTTATTAGAGCAAACAAAATGGTAATAAAACACTAATACAGCGTCTTGTATCCAAGGGAAGAGCTAAAATTAACATAGCCCGCACAGTGTTTGCTATTACATTCAATTACCTTTTTACTTAAGATTTACATTCTCATCCCCCTTAATCTCCACATTGGTGGCTTCGGAATCACTCTCCCCAAGTCAGGCCTAACATTCGAGAGACTGGCTATTATGAAAGATAGTCTCTCTCCAAGCACAGCTGCACTTTTCCCTCCAAGAGCTAAGACGATGATCTGGTTTTGCCACCGGCTACAGACATCTGCTCCAAAACAGAACAAACTCTGGTCCAACAGTACTGACCAAATCAAAATCAGTCCAAAATTGGTTTAACAGCAGCAGCCAAGGTTAGTGAGGTTTAGGGGTGGGAAAGTCAATTTCAGTTTCTTGTTTATCCAGTCTTAAATGCTCAATTCTCCACATTTCCACATGAGTTTATGAATTATTATTTCAAAATTTCTCATGAAAATTAATCTGGGTTTAAGTGCAAATTCCTCCTTGTGCTTGTATGCAGTTGTGCCTAATGTACTCATTTTTGCAAAGCCATTTCCCCCCAATAGAACATATATTGATGTTATTTTTGCTGACATACGCATTTGAATGTATGTCTGCAAAATGGCATATGCACATGTGCACACATTACTTGGCCAAAGAACTGCACTGCAAAAGCTGGAGATGTTCACATTTCAAAGGATGCTTCTGTTTCAATCCGCACATTGCTTTGCAAAGTGGGAACGAAGTAAGTCTGCGTTTCTCTCCCCACCCCCCACTCCCCCAGCCGCTGTTAGATCATCATTGTTGCCGTTTATTATTACGGAACAACAACTATCTGCTGAACACAATGCTTAGCGCCAGAAACTGCACAAAATGGAGACATAATGCAGTCCTCATCCCAAGCATGTTCCATTTACATTATACAGACAGGCAATACGAGGTTGAAGGAGAGGAGAGGACGTTTGTGCAAATAGCAGGACTGAGCTTTAAAATGTGTTAAGATAAAAGGCACTGGGGGGGACGGGAATGGATGGGACAAGGGGGTTCTGGTCATCTTTTTTTATGGCACACACCCATACAGGAAACTTGGGTCTTTTGCCTGCCTCATGCACTCCAGTCCTCCCGTGGCCATGAAGGGGGTAAACTGAGGCTAAAGCAGAAGTCCAAGAAAGACTCACAGTCTGCAGCCCGGAAAGCTTGCTTCCTGCTTTTACCCTATTCTCCCTCCACCTTTATCTCCCCAAATTTCACCAGGCACTGCTTGCATGCTTGCAAGCTTACCTTCACATTCCTAAGAGCTAGGAAACAGCTTCCTTAAAAACAGCAGCAGGCATTTCCTCCGGCTGCAGTATTCTGCAGCTGCACCAGGGTGATGGAGCACACGTACCCTGAGTGTTACATGTGTGCACACTCATCCTGCCCCCCCACAAGAAAAAGGATCATGGGTTCAGTACATGCGAAGGAAAACCTCATCTTAAGTTTGCCTTCCCAGTCGTCCCACACAACATCCAGTCTTGGATGAGCACAGGAGATGACAGTGTATAAGTCATGCCCCCAGCCCACACTTAAGGAATCCTATCTCCGCTGCCAAGCCAAGTCATTGCTTTGCTTTCGACAGGCTGGGAGAATGATGCTCTTCAGGAAATACTTTGACTTCCAGTTGCTTTAGTTTTTATTCTGCTGCCGCGAATTGCACTGGCTGCAAATTACCTACCAGCCTAAGTTTAAAGTGCTGGTTTGGGACCAGCATACCTGAAAGATCATCTCACCTCTTTCTAAATCTCCAATCTAAGGTCTCCTGCAGATACCATATTATCAAGACACCCTCAATATAGGAACCAGGCCTTTAGTGTGGTGGCACCTCCCCATCAGAATTCCCGCTTGTTAAATTACAAGACGGGCACCATTTCAAAGCTTGCTGAATACTTTCCTCTTCCAACAAGCCTTTTAAAGTACAGTTCTTTCCCAGTCCGCATCTGCACTTGAATTGTTTTTAGATGCTTTGATTGTTTTATCACTTGTGTGTTTGATAATTTGTGAGAATAGAAGCCAAGAGAGCAGATGAAGAGTCCTTAAGGAAAGGAGGAGGAAAGGTTTGACATATTCCATTGTTATTCTCTCGCTCCCGTTCTCTTCATTGGCCGATCCAAAAGAAGTCTGTCCTCAAACTGGAATGTTTCTTAGGACCTGTCCTCGTCCCACCTGGATTTCCCTGGTTTTGCTTCCTTTCCCCATACTTGGTCTCAGTTTTGTCTTCTTTTGCTACCCCACCCTTTATAAATAAAAAGGAAGATAAACCAGCCAGCACCACCTGAACAGGGCAAAGGAGGGGGAGTGGGGAGTAAGGCAAACACAGCAGAATTTTATCTTTTATTTTTACCTGTTCTGAGGCTTTGGGCATAGAACAGGTGTTAGCAGTGAGTGCAAGTTCTGAGTCACCCCTCCAGTTCCCTCTGCACAAGCCAAGGGACAAACAGGAGGAAAACATAGAATTAAAAAATAAAGCTCACAAGTGTTTTGGCCTCTCGGATGGCAGACAACAAATGCTTTGTGAAAGCTGGGTACTTTGTGTGCTGTATTCAGTTCAAGTTCCTACTCAGAGCAGACCCATGGCAGTTAGTAGAACACAACTAATTTAGGTCCTAATTTAGAATACAACTAATTTAGGGACGCGGGTGGCACTGTGGGTTAAACCACAGAGCCTAGGGCTTGCCGATCAGAAGATCGGCGGTTTGTTTTTTTAAAAAAGATATTTATTGTGATTTTACAAAAACGTAAGTTTACAAAATAGAAAAAAGTCACATAGAAAGAAAAAGATACAAAAAAGAAAATATAGAAAAATACATAAAAGAGAAAAAAGAGGAATAAAAATACAAAATACAAAAAACAAATAGATAAAAAAGAATTAAAAAACAAATCCGTTTTTAGTAACTTTAAACTCATTAGCTTGTTTCCTTGACCTCCTCACACCTCCCCTTTTTGTATTCCCATTTAAATAATCAAATCAGCAAATCCTTACCTTCTTTCGTTTATCTTAACTCTATATCTTAACATATTATAACTCTATATTTTCATCCATTTATCAATTCATTTTTGCATATTCTTATTAACTTTGTTGCTAATGCCACTTATTTTCAGTCCAACATCATTTTAACATTCATTAATTTTACAGTGTTTCTGAAGGTAGTCTTTAAATTTCTTCCAGTCTTCTTCCACCAACTCTTCTCCCAGGTCTCGGATTCTGCCAGTCATTTCCGCCAAATCCATATAATCCATCACCTTCATCTGCCACTCTTCCAGGGTGGGTAACTCTTGTGTCTTCCAATACTTTGCAATAAGTATTCTTGCTGCTGTTGTTGCATACATAAAGAAAGTTCTATCCTTCTTTGGCACCAATTGGCCGACTATGCCCAGGAGAAAGGCCTCTGGTTTCTTCAGGAAGGTATATTTAAATACCTTTTTCATTTCATTATATATCATCTCCCAGAAAGCCTTAATCTTTGGGCACGTCCACCAAAGGTGAAAGAATGTACCTTCATTTTCTTTACATTTCCAACATTTATTATCGGGCAAATGATATATTTTTGCAAGCTTGACTGGTGTCATGTACCACCTGTAAATCATTTTCATAATATTCTCTCTTAAGGCATTACAGAAGATCGGCGGTTTGAATCCCCGCGATTGGGTGAGCTCCTGTTGCTCGGTCCCAGCTCCTGCCAACCTAGCAGTTTGAAAGCACGTCAAAGTGCAAGTAGATAAATAGGTACCGCTCCGGCGGGAAGGTTTGCCCGAAGCGGCTTAGTCATGCTGGCCACATGACCCGGAAGCTGAACACTGGCTCCCTTGGCCAATAAAGTGAGATGAGCGCTGCAACCCCAGAGTTGGTCACGACTGGACCTAATGGTCAGGGGTCCCTTTACCTTTACCTTAATTTAGGTCCATTTGGGTCTACTCTGAGTAGGACTTAGCTGGCTACTTCCACAGAATCGCAGGGAAGAAGTGCACATATCTAGACTTCAGCATCCCTAATTTTTTGCACACCTTTTGTACATTAGTTCTGAAAAGCAGCATATAAATATCTTTAAAAACAAAACAAAACCCTGAGGCTGCTGGGGCTTTTTTAAAAAAACAACAACAACCATGTGCATTGCTGGATCAGACCTTGCAATTTCCCAAGAGTGGCTAGTCACATTCACCTTCAAGCTCAAAAAGCAGAGCAAGGCAAGATGTCCGATGGTCTCCTGTTACTGCCTCTCTCAACATCTCAAAGTAAGAGGTTGACTGCTTTTGATCATGGAGGTTCCACTTGGGAACAATAGCTTCAAACAGGCATGGGGAAATTTCAGCTCTCGAAGGACTGTTGGACTACAGATCCACTAGTCACTGACCATTAGTCATGCTGGCTGATGTGATTTGGGAGCCCCAACGACATCTGGAGAGCTACAAATTCCCCAACCCTGGCTTAGAGCTAGAGACGGATCCACACCCCGCCCACTGCAATTTGTTTCATACTCTTTTAAAGCCATCTAAGCTACTTACCATCCACCTTCTTTTGTGGAAAATGATGTCAGTTAACTTTATTACGTGATGCACAGAAACACCTTCTTTTTTAACACCATGCCTAAACCCTGCTGCTGGTTTATTTTAATTATATAGTGGAGCTCGCCCAGGAAGGGCTGGGTTCCAAACTTCCAGTCAGCCAGGAAAAGCACAGAACTGGTCTTGGGCTGCTCACCCATGCTCAGCCTAAGCTACCTCACAGGGTTGCTGTGAAAATAAAAGTGGGACAAACTCTAGGCATGCCACCCTTAACTTCTTGACCCTCTGGTCTCAGTCAGTGTGCAATCTGCATTGGCTACCAATTAGTTTCCAGGCCCAATTCAAAGAGCTGGTTTTGACCTATGTAGCCTTAAACAGCTCAGAACCGCTATACCCCTAGGACCGCCTCTCTCAGTATAAACCTACCCAGACCCTGAGATCATCTTCTGAGGCCCTTCTTCATGTGCCTCCTCCACAAAAGGTCTGGAGAATGGCAATACAGTACAAGAACAGGCCTTTTCTGCAGAGGCCCCCGTTTGTGAAATGCTCTCTCCAGAGAGGCTTGCCTGGTGCCTTCATTATACACCTTTAGGCACCAGGTGAAAACGTTCTTCTTTAATCAGGCCTTTGGCTGATTGACATCTGATGCCCTTTTAAAACATGCTGCGGAAGGAGGGATTCCTGGATTGTTTCTGTTTTTATTATGTATTTTCTGTTTTTAAAAAATATATTGTGATTTTATGCTGTGAACCGCCCTGTAATCTATGGCTAAAGGGCAGTATACAAAATTTATTTTAAAAAGATAAAGTAGTAGCATATGCAGGTGTGTGCCATGAATATATAGTTGTTGTTTTTAAGGTATGTAGGTGTTACACAAGAACAGAGGGCCAACAATTCTGGCATACTGCAAGATGTAGTTTTGACTGACGTTCCACATTAAGACAACACACATACTCTTACCAACACCCAACTTTAAACCTCTTCAGAACATCTGCATTGCATTATCAGAGATAATATTGACACAGGTCAGGAACTGAGAATCAAGTTATTCCAGGAATAAGGAAGAATCCAGCTTCTTTTAATTCAAGCTTCCCTTCTCCTCCATTAGGACTCTGCATTGCTGGGCATCTTTTAGTTTTTTTACATATCCAGGAGGCCAAAAAAACCAAACGACGAAGAACTGGAAATGAAACACAACCAAGATCTCAACAATCAGATGTTGCTTAGGAGCACAAGAAGAACCTTGCTGCTGGATCAGGCCAAAGGCCCATGCAGTCCAGCATCCTGTTCTCACAGTGGCCAACCACATGCCTCCAAAAAGCCCGCAAACAGGATCTGAACACAACAGAGCTCTCCCCACATGTAATTCCCAGGCACTGATATTCAGAGGCAAGCTGATCGCACAGTCAGCTTCTCCTGGAAAAAGGAAGTGCCAATTGCTTCCAAGTTTGCTTGACTTTGGGGGGGGGGGGTGGTAAAAAAATGTGTGTCTGCTGTTTCCAAAACAAGGGAAACAGCAAAATGGAGAGTACACCTCTCCAGGTATGCACTTCTGGTGCTGGACCACAGGCCTTATAACACCAGATTTTGTACAAGGGTCTACACCCTGCTGTTTTTAATTCTACAGCCTGCGGTGCAAGGCTAAAAAATGGAGACTTGTACCAGTTCCACATCATCTAGTCAGAGTAGGCCACACAAGAGCATCTGTGACTTGCTTCCATGCGGATGAAACTGGAGGATGCAAACCTCTGTGAGTAAAGTGACTAGTAAATATAATAATCTTCCAGAAGCAGCCTTCTAATTGGCAGACCCTTGGCTTGACTTTGCCCAGAATAACAGTCCTAAACGTCCAGAAATGCTACAAATTCACAAGAGCCTGTGGCTTTGTCATTCTCCCAACCTCTTCTAAGGAAAGACACAGTTGATCAAAATGGAGACCTTCAACGTGCAAGACTATGCAATCTACTGTCCTTCGGTTTCATAGGCACAGCCATCCCGGCAAATTCTTCCATGCGAAACCTCCCACATGGAGGCAGCAGTAACACGGAGGCCTGCATGTGGAACCAATGGATCATCGCATGGCAAGTCTCCACACCAGATGATGGATTCCATTTTGGATTTGATTCTTTATTTAGTGCATTTAATGCGAGGGGCTCCACTGGTCTCACTCCCCTTCCCCCTTTTATCTTCAGACCAACCCTGCGAGGTAGGTCAGGCTGAGAGAAAGTGATTGGAATACCCTGTGGAAGGGTGTTTCTCTCACTGTTTATTTTACCATTAGTGTTTTTAAAATAATAATAGTGATGCTACTGATGTTGTATTCTTAACAGCTATAAGCTAGCTACAGTTGTTTACATCCCATCTTGTCTTTCAAAAGTTTTAAGGAAGTAAATGAGTAAGAAATCCAAGCAAGCCTTTAAGAAGAGCAGAGCAGTTTTATCTTCTTTAGACAAAATATAATTGAGTCTTTAAAAAAACAAATGCATAACAACAAGAGAGAGAGCTTTTTTTAAAAAAAAAAAAATCTGCTTGGGCTAAGAAGGGTTTTCTTAGAAATTGGACGGAAGGCGGGAGTTTAAAACTCAGTCACCAAATTAGCCAAGTCAAGCGGCACAGCCTGCATTTATGGGGGGAAAGTCCTACCTCACGTATTTGCTACCAGCACGTAGCAGGCCAGCTGCCACCCTCTGCTCCCATAGTTTTAAAAAGACTTAAGTCCATCCAAAGGGGGAGCTTAATTTTCCTTTTTAAAAGAGAAAAGTGTCAGTCTAATTAGATAAATCCGCCAGGCACGTGGCCTGCAGTTCGTCATGGAAATTAACCTCTTCAAAAGATCAGAGTTACCGAAATAAGAATGTGTGTTTTGGCAGAAAGCGGACGAAACGGGGGACACACACACACCAGCTGAGTACTGGACGCTTCATTCTCTCTTTCAATAAATGCGCTTTCTTGCAAGCCCCCCTTGCCCCCTCCCACCCTTTCTCTCCCTGTGGGCAGAAGCCAGGGAGCTTTTGTTGCCAAACAACACTAGCAAACGGTGCCGGTGTGACAGTGAGGAAGTCTTTTCGGGGAGGGCACAATAATAACCCTGATGGAAGAATATCACCTTGGTGGCGGCTGAGGGCAATTTGCCAGAAAGCTCCCCTTGATGGAATGGGCAGGGTCCAAGCTGGATAATCTCCTGGAAGACATAGACACCCACACGTTTTCTCAAGGCCTATCCCAAAGAGAGATCCGGCAGAAATCATTACCATTCACAAAAGCCTTTCAGAGAGACGAAACCTTGCCTGGGAAGCAGCTCCTGGGCTCTACTCTCATTCAGAGACCCATGAAAACTCAGGTCAGCAGCAAGAGGATGCTCTCTCTTTGGGATAGATTTTGACAGCTTGGGACACAGTCCGCCGCTACTAACCCCGATGGTTTTGCTTGCCCTCTGTGATCGGAAGCAGTACGCCTCTGAATACCAGCTGCTGAGACTCACCGGCAGAGAGAGAGAGCTGGTACTGTGCTTAGGTCTGACTTGCAGGCTTCCCACAGGTATTTTGGTTGGCACTGTGAGAAAGGGATGCTGGACTCAGTTCATTCGTTTGTTCTTATGATGCAAGTTTCTATAAATTGGGCATGGAATTTTAGGGGGTTAAAAACAAACAAGCCACTTCTTTATTCTACGCCAATACTCATTTGGGTATTTTTATTCGTGTTTCTACACCAATGCTCATTGGGGCATTTTAAATTATCATGTTTTAAATTATGAGATCCCTCCTGCCCCACACTTACCCTCAAGGAATCTAGCAGACACATTTGTTGGGAAAGGGGGGAAAGTCATGGACTGGTTGTAATGCACAGCGAGTTAGTGCTGGGAGGGACCAGAGGATCATCTCGAACAAACTCTTGTAGAGAGAGGTTCTTTGGATGGAATTGCACATACCTTGTCAAAATAGTCCCAAAACAGACTGCCAAAGAAATAAGTCTGCAGAGCAAATTGTTTGAGGAAAAGGCTCGTAGGAGTCCTTAGGGCTCACGTCTGGCACGTCCAGATTCCCTTTAGGATGTAGTGCTGTGGACCAACAGGACAGTGCTGGACTCTGGGGATGGAGCCACACTGCTGTGCTCAGGTCCTGCTTGTGGGCTTCCCAGTTGCAACTGGTTGTCCACTGACAGAACAGGATGCTGGACTAAATGGGCTCTGGCATGATATCCAGCAGAGCTCTTCTTCTGTTCCTTGGCAATGGTTCGATGTAGGCTCACCCAATTCATCTCCAACCTGTTAACTTTCCTTCCTCCTTCATCTTCAGCCTCAGTCTCTGTTTTGGTCAGCCCTTCTCCACATGATGCCTTAAGCCAACACTGCCATCCCCCAAATCCTACCAGGCCTTTGGCTGAATAACATTCTATTGTGCTTTTAAATGCCTTTGTGGGAGTGGGGATATTGGTTTGGTTTTTGTTCTTGCTCTTGTTTTATTATGTATTTTGTGCTTTCATCTTGTATTTTTATGTTGTGAACTGCTCTGTGATATTCGGAATGAAGGGCAGTATACAAATTTAATAAATAATAGTAATTGCTGGCATCTGTCTCGAGAGACAATGGAGTGTGCCTCCGGGGGTGAAGTCAAACCATGGGAGAATCACAGCACCTACTGTAGCTGCATAGACTGGTAACTTACAACTCCCACATTGTTTTTGACGCATTAGCAGAACCAAAGTGAGCTCTCTGGGGTGCAAGCCTGGGCAGTGTGTATTGAGGCTTTGGGCTGCACAGACAACAAGACCCCCCTGCTTGGCTGCGCTGATGTGGTCCAAATGAAAGCAGAGCAATAAGTTGGGCACCAGGAGGAGTTGCTGGAAGGAGACGTAAAACCATCTTAGGGACTCCCACTTCAGATCCGTGCAGGGTTTAAACAGCCTTTTCTTCTCCCAAATAATAATAATAATGCCAGTGCTCAAGACTGCCTCTCCCTAGGCCAAGAATAGGGAACATGTGTGGTCCCTCAGATGTTGGGTTCCACTCCCATCAGCCCCAGCCAGCCAACGGTTCTAAAGCTGGTGTCAACTGCCTTGGTGATAGCCTCCTCCCCAGCTACACAGGCATTAGACCTGGCGAACAAAGCCAGTATTTCATTTGGTGTACATTGTTTGTCTAAGTAGCTTGTGTGGGCTTACAGGGAAAGCTAAAATACTCCTTCCTCCTTACAGGCAAAGCTGAAATGGTCCTTATTCTTAAACACCTGTCCCAGCTGTCACACATGGAAGGGTAGGCCCTGGGCTCCTCACGAGGCCAGTGTCAGAGATAGGCACCATGGGGTACTTGCTGAGGCCTGCTCTTCCTCCTCGCAGCCACCCTGCCCCATTAACCGGCCCTCACCAATAACACAAGCAAAGACAAGAGCGAGGAGATAGAGTAGAACTCGCCCCACTCTCACACTTTCTCCCATCCCAGATGGTTGAGCAGACTGAGTCCAGGGGTGCGATGAGAGAAAGTGGGCAGGTAACAGTCCCTTGGAAGAGGAGGAAGGTCCTTGGCAGGGACCGTGAGGGCACCTTCCCCGAGCTCCCTCCAAAATCAAATACTGGCACTGCCTCCTCTATTGGTGGACCACACTTGGAAGCATCACTGGTTTGCTGTGGCAGCGCCATTTTGGTTTCTAGCTGGACCCCAGCACACCGCTACGCTGTGGGTTTCTCAGAACACCAGGCAGGATTTATTTATTTTTTTAAGAGGAGTGGGCAGGGCAAGCGTCCACAGCAGGACCTGCCAGGCTACTGGGGCTCTGGCAGCTGCCCAAGTATGCCATGTGCTGATACCGCATAACACAAGATATGTTCTGGAAAGGGGCAGGGAGCAGGCTATGCCTGTGGTAGCAACTGCTCACCTCCCCTAAGGAGGCCCATGTTCATTGCTAGAGACTCAGAAGGACAAGTTATCTCACAAAGCTGACTCACCCACTCCTTGGCAAAGCTGGAGAAACCCCAGAGACCTAAATATTTGACGCTGGCACCCCGAGGGCTTCAATCTCTCTACAAAGTATTTAAGGCTCCTCCAAAGTCTTGATATTGCCCCCTGGGAATTTCAGGGAGTTGGAGGGGGCATACTCAAAGTATGGTCAGTGGCAGAGCCCCTGCTTTGCATGCAGAAGGTCATTGGTTCAATCCCCAGCATATGCAAGTAGAGCTGGGATAGACTCCCTGCCCGAAATCCTGGAGAGCAGCTGCCAATCAAGGCAGACTGTACTGGGCTAGATGGAGCAGTGGGTGTAACTCAGTATAAAGCCATTTCCTATGTTCTTAAAAAAGGGAGAGGCATAGGAGGCCTTGGAACCCCCTTTGCTAAAAAAAAATCTATGCAGAAGTGCCTAGGAAAAGCACCTTGCGAAAAAGGCAGGTTTTTGCCTGGTACATATTCAGCCAAAGTGTTATTGGCTGCCCCCCCCCCCCCGCTTGTGCACCCCGTTTAAAATGCTCAGGTCAGAGAGGTTCAAGGTCACCCACAAGAGAATTCCAGCCCCCTCACCCCCCAAGTTCCCCAGTGACAGAATTAAAGGAGTTGCCATGTTCCTTTGCTGCATGGTTAAGATTTATTTCTATTTTAAAAAGCCCTCCTCGTAGAAAGGATCGCTCGGCACCTGCAGAATGGTTCCTAGAACCTCAAGCCACCCAGTGCTCAAAGCTGCACGCTTACAAGGTGCAGCCTCTTCCTACGATTAGAAAGAAGAAAAAGCAACAGTATCTGGAGATAAATTCTTCAGGAAATAAAAGCACAAGAGGCGGCGATATGCTTTCAGACAGCGGACAGGGGGAGAAGGTTAAAACCTGATATGTGACAGGAGAGTATTTTTTCAAAGCTAGAAAGAAAGAAAAACAGGCTTGTTCTGCTGTGAAACTTTTCCTTATCCAAAAAAGAGGTGCGAGTGTGTGTTAGAAAGGATAACCCACAAACATTTATGCAGGGAAGGCCTTTGGCCAGGACAGGGAAGGAAGCGAGTATTCTCCTTGGAAGTCTTTCATGTGAAATCCAGGTGGATATTCCATTCTGACATTAACATCTCCCACGGGAATTATTCCCGTGCACTCCTGTGAAGAAATGCACATTATGTCACATTCAATCTGGCGGGGGGCGGGGGAGGAACGCTGCGCTCACAAATGCCTCCTCCAGCGGATGGCACTTGGGGTGCTTGTGGCTGGCTGCGGCAGCATGAAGGTCAATCCCACCGCGTGCAGAATTTCTACAGAAAGTGGTGCTCTGCCCGTCATGCAAGATGCTGTGGGGTGCAGCACCCACGGCGGGAGATGGCGTGGACAGCAGCCACCGTGCGGGTGACGGTTATGTAGGCTGCATCAAGCATTCTGTTCAACAGCAGAGGCACAAACTCTCCAGGAAACGGCTTCAGGTGGTTTTAAGGTTAGGGGGGCGGAGAAAGAGGAAAAAAGTGACCGCTTCCTTCCCAAACACCAAACTTTTAATAAACATCACACAGAGCCTCAGCTTGCTGACGGCACATCTTACAGGGAACCCCATCTTCCAAACTTGTGAAGTTTATCCAGTGAGCGATTGTATGTCTGAGGCTGCTAGGCCAACAAGCCGAGTTGAAAAGGACCCCTTTTGTCCCTGCCCCCCTTTCCACAGCCAGTTCCTCTGCCCCCCCTTTCTCCCGTGTCCTCAAGACTCCTCTCACCTTGAGGAGTGTTAGGATTACCCAGCATTTACACTCAGTGCTTCTCTTTATTCCTTAAGACTTATTAAGAATGATAATGAGCTACAAAGCTGAGAACACGTTCCTCTTTCTCTCTCTCTCTCTCCCCTCTGTCGCTCTTCCTCTCTCTCTCTTTCCCTACGTGCCTTTTCCGTCAAAGGCACACAGGACAAATCTGACCAAAAAAAAAAAAAAGGGAAAAAAAAGGCCTGACAATATGGATCAAGGACACTTGAGGATTTATATTCTATAAATCAAACCCCCCCTTTTTGGGGATGGAAGTTTTTTATTATTATTTCTGTACTAATTTCTCCCTTCCCCACCCCACATTTTTGCTTCCTTTTGCCCCCCTTTTTAAAATTCCCTTCCCCACCTTCAGAAGATTCCCGCCCCCTCCTTCCTGGACTTTGAAATGAAGTGGGGGGGGGGGGGAAATAAGACGGAAAAAGGAAGGTTGCCTGCCTGCCTGAAAAGGCTCGTTAACATGGGGCTCTTAAACGGTTGATTAATTTTAGCAAAATTTACGACACTACTCCTGCTTTCCCCTTCTTCGCCTTGCAGCATGACACTAGAGCGAGTTAACTTGAGGTCCTTCTTTCTTCTGCCGCCACCCCCCCCCCCGAACCCCTCCACCACCGGTACTTTGCAGGCTTCCTCCCATGTCCCAGCACTTGTTTGTACACATCAACACGCCTGGAAAGATCATAAACGCTGTCCAGGAACATCCCCGCCTTACGGATAAAAGCAGTTTTATTCCCTTTTACAGGGTCGAGGAGAGCAGGAAAAGCACAGGAGACCAACTTCTGACTATTCTAACTTTTAAAAAATGATAAAATAGAAATTGTTTCAACTGACAAGCTGATTTCAGATGGGGGTGGGTTATTTTTTTTTTTTTAAGGAAGCCTTTCAACCATTCTCCATCTTATAAACATGTCCTCCTGACTTTAGGCTGCATTCAGAATCCTAGGATGCTCTCTCAAAAACCATGTCTGAAGGTGGCTTCGTTGCTTATAATTGGGGGGGGGGGCAGGGGAGGTAAATGGCAAGGGAAGAAACAGGCCATCTAAATAAAATGAGAGAAAGACGCAGCTCTTAAACATTCCCTTAGCTGTACGCTAATATTTCAACCGTCTGGTGAGCGCTGGCTTCTCACCTGCTATTTACCTTCTCCACTTGCCCGTTTCTTCTGGCACTCTGATATAGACATCAGAAACGCATGAAGACTCAATTACTAAGCTTCTTCATACACAGGGCCACCTCGCACACTCATGGTTGTTTTTTTAAAGGAAAAACAATAATCAGACTCACTTTCTGCCCACTTACGACATGATTTTGGGGTTGCCATCCCAAAAACCTTCCCGTTATGTCACTTGAACATGTCATGACCACTGCGCCAGCAGCTGTCAAATACGGTACAGACAAACAGAGCCCAACTACATCTAGGTATGAAGCTACCATTTCAAACACGCACAGCAATATTTGTGTTCTCACCCACCCACCCACGAAATCAACAAGATATGGGTTAAACTAAGCCACACCTGCTATTTAAAAGAAAAAAAAGTGTTAAGAAGCTGGGATTCAATTTTGGGAGTTGCTGTTGCAAAGAAAACATTTTTAAAAGAAAAAAAGTTCAGGTAGAAATATTGTGGGATACAGGGATGGACCTGCTTTGAGTCAAAACAGGCAAGGCTGTTTGGGATTGGTTTATTTTTTTAAAAAGATTGGATAGGTTGCCCAGAACATTCTGTTTGTGGCAGTAGAGCCCCCCCCCCCATATTTATACAGATGAGTTGGGTGTAAATCATTCTCAAAATGAAATTAAGTAGGGGTATGTATGTGGGGTGTGTGACTTGTGTTGAGGACAAAAAGAAGAAGACATTGTCACAGTAAATCCAGGGGGGGGGGGAGGTAGCCAGTCCCTGATCTAAACAAATAACACATTCTGATATAATAAAGTATTTAAAAAGAAAATAGGGCAAAAGGACATAAGCAGGTGGCCACTGGCAGAGAAGGGGTGGCTTAGAACAGAACATTACAAGTTTCTGAAAGTTAAAACTCCACCCTCACCCTTTGAACTAAATCTTGCTTTTTCTGTTTGCTCAAGGAGGGGGGGAACACTAATACAGAGTAATCATTTGATTTAAAAAAATATGCTTGTTGAAAGACACGTCCATTTTTCAAGCATATGTGTGTGTTTTGAATTCATAGGTGCCTCCCTTAAGTTTAAAAGCACCGGGTATTTTTCCTGTCCTGATCATTTAAATAAATTTGCGGTGGGGTAGGGGTTCACCCACTAGACCAGAGGCAACAATCATAGTGGAATATCCACCCTCCACCACCTCTTTCCCTATTGCAGGAGCAACAAGCCACTATGCATCTTAAATCCTCTGTCCCTCCTCCCCATAGAATCAGGATTTTCTCCTGTAAAAAATGGCAATGTCAGCTGTAGGAAAACTGACACGACCAGCTTTTAAAAGAAATGTTGGTGTGGGGGAGAGAGAGAGAAGTCAGCCACTGACTTCTTGGTTAAAGTATTTTCTTGTTCTAACTCATGTTCTTATGTCACTGAGCTAAAAAAGACAGAGAGAGGGGGGGGAGAGAGAGAGAAAGAAAGGGGGGAGAGATGACTTTCCTTGAATGATCTGTTTAACCTAAGCCAGAGGAAAAAAAAAAGTCATTAATTACTTATGTGAGCTATTGCTTCTGAAAGACAATAAACCTGCCCGGTCGCCATGGATATGACATATTTGCTCTGAAAACAACACAATAATTAGCAAAGGGGAAAGATACAAGGGGAATATGCAAACTCCCGGGTTTAAAGCCACAGTGTTTCTTTTTTTCTGAGTAGCGCGCGCGCGCGCGTGTGTGTGTGTGTGTGTGTGGTTGTTTTTTTCACTTCTGTCGGTCCAGTTTGCAATTCAAATTTTTTAAAAAGAATAAAGAAAAAGGGGTGGGAGAAGCAGCTACCCAAAAGATTTACCAAAGAGAGAGAGAGAAGGCAGGCATGGAAGGAAAAGGATGGTGATCAAATTCCACTGAAACAGCAGGGACAAAAACATAAACACACAAGAGAATTAATAAGATGAAAAGCAATCAAGGATGTGGATTTCATCAGACAAGTTAGGCTTACGTTAGTCTTGTTTTTAAGTCTGTTTAGTGCTGTTTTGGCTGGAGCAGGTTGAATGCACGTGTATCTGTGTTTTAAAAGAAAAAGGGGGAAAGTAAACTGGAGAGTGCGGGGGGGGGGGAGAGAAGATACTGTTTTAAGAAACAAAAAAGGTTGAAAAGAGAATAGCACTGGATAACAGGGCGAAACGAAGCTTGGACCGAAGAAGATGCACGGCAGGCATATTTTTAAACCTACCACTTTGCCCATCTGACAGAAGCCAGTGCCACCAGGTTGGCACCTGCTAGGTGCCCGGGAACCCCAAAATAAGTCTCCACCATCTTTAAACGGGTCTTGAATAAGACAGCTTCCAAAACACATGACACCCATCACAAAATGACACTTTAACATAAAAGAAAAAAGTTTCGTTGGGCAATTTGGAACTTAGAAGTCTGCAGCATCTCCTTGAGAACTGCTCTAAAGAGAAAAGCTTTTTATGTATTATTCTCCCCCCCCCCCAGCTCACTCCCATTAAGCTGAAACAAAAGACTAAAAAAACCTCTAATGCATTAACTCTTCCCGATTCTGACCTCCTGCACTTAAAAAATAAATGATAAAACAATAATACCCTGAACATCCACTTTACCCCAAAAAATCTTTATATTTGATTTTGGACTTATTATAAAGTGAAGGAGAAGTGGAAGGACCACCTCACAACTGCAGCAGCAGCAAGCAAGATTTTATTTGCATCAATTACTGGTCTGTCTGACCACAGCCAAGCATATTTAAAAGAAGGGGCCTTATCATTTAATCTGCTCTTTCTATTACAGTTTTTAGACAGAATCTTTCAAGATCAGAGTCCCATTCACACAAACGGCAGACTCTTGATGATCAATACCCTTTAACTTTTCTGCTTACTCCCACCCCAGTTCTGCCCCTTTCTGAACACATCAATATGGAAAACATAAGTTGAACAACCAAATAATGCAGAGTTTGAGAAGAAAACAAACAAACAAAAAGAGTAGCAGAAGAAAAAGAGCCCACGCTACTTCTTTAAACACTTTAGCACATATGGAGTTTGATTTCTTGAAGAGATCAGTTTAACATCTCCATAGAAACCTGCAACAGATTATTATCAACAGAATAAATAAGTAGTCTAATAAATTAAACAGGAGGCAGAAGATCTGGAAACTTGATTACTAAGTTCACTAATATTCTGCTTCTTCACCAGCACCACATAAAGTCTTCCTAGCTGGTGGAAAAATGGATTTTTAAAAGGTGACAATCAAGTAAAACTAAGAAGTTATTTCCCCTACGCACACGAAGATGGCTTATAGGAAAGACACAGGGAGAGAAATAGGAAGGCCAGAGTGAATGTATTCCAACGGGAAGGATTAAGGTGATCCCTAATGTAGTTACATACGGCCTTGAGGAAGGAGCTGTTGGGGGGGGGGAGGCAGGAGAAGGGAAGCATGTTGAAAGGAAAGAACACATGGAGTTTATTAATCAAGTTCTCAAAGTTTCCCTCCCCTTCCACAAAAGCCAGATAGATTTACACCACATCTATTCACATCAAACCTCCACGACACACCCTGTTCCCCCAAAGTTTTCTCAAGCAGCAAATCCCAGAAAGAAACCCTGGAGGTGGCACCCACCATCCCAGAAGACACCCCCACCCACCCACAGGCCCTTACCCCAGCTTTGCCTTTCCATCCTTGCCAGCCACTGAGCCACCTTTCTCTCCCAGCAAAAGAAATAAAACGCGGAGAAAATATTTATTTGGACAACTGACACAAGACAAATGCACGCATATAACCTAAAACTGTGGACAGCACACAGAAGCTGTCTAGTCCCATACACCCCCCAACTGAATACAGATTTTTCAACCACGGCTAAATTCTCCCCAGGGCACACAACCACCCCCAACCCTTTGCCAACCTCTCCCCACTACCTGCCCAGTTCCAATACATTTTTGTATGCAACAGAATCTAATGGGAGGAGCGGTGGGGGTAACATGTTATTCCCTTCCCCAAGAAAACAAATAAGACTAAATTAAGATTCTCTTTATTGCATAAAATGACTCTTTCCCCCACCCCAGAAGCTTAGGATCCGACCATACATCTGGAGAGGCAGATTTGGGAGAGGGGGGAAGTATGCAATCATTTCATTCCCTCTCCAGAACTCACGCCTATGTGCCCCGCTCTGCGTCCAACGCTTTCACCCCCTTCTTTTAATTTCTGCGAACTCCCCAAACCCTCTACTTTCCCTTATTTTTAACCGCTATCTTGCTGTTGTCCCCACCCCACCCGCCACCGTTCCCGGCAGGCCCGAACTTTGACTGACAGCTCGACACCTGTTCCCTCGTCCCGGGAGCGCCCAAACATGGAGAGGAGCGTTCACCAAAACCCCACTCCTTCCAGGGCGCCCCGCCCTTCGCAACTCCACCCCTAGGCCGAGCCAAACCCCCGCCCCCCCCCCACCGCCAACACAAACAATACGCCAAACAACCGCTCGCCTGCCGGCCTCCCCCCTCCAAAAAACAAACAGCCTCTGTACATGAAACGTCCCTTACCCCTTGCGCGCCCCCAGCAGACCCAACTTCTCCAAAGCGCAGGAGATAAAAATACGAATGAAAGAGAGAGTGCGTGAAAAGGACGGGGCGGGGGGCAAATCAGCTGCTCGTTCTGCAAATACCACGGGGTAAAAATAACCTGCTGCTGCAAACGAGGGGACAGACACAAAGTACCCCGGATCGCCCCAAAAGCGCACTCTTAGGGACGCTCAAATAACTTGGGTTGGGGAAAGGGAAGCTAGGGAGAATAGGGAGAGACCCCCCCCACCCCGGAAGCGCAGGGCGACGCAAATACTGAGCATCGCGCCTCTCCCCCCTTTCTCTTTCTCTATTCTCGCCCCCTTGTGCGGCCACCGTGCGCTCCGGACCCTCCGCCCATCTCTCCAAAAGTCATCGCGCACCCGGGGTCTTCGCTCCAAAGCACTTTGGGAAAACTTTGCGCACCGACAGAAGCAGAAGCAGCTCCGACTCCAATCCCAAGAACGAACCCTGACAAAAAACGTCCCTGTATTCTCAGTCTTTTAGGGACCCTAACCCTTTCCTCCTCCCCACCCCCCGGGACAACCTGCACTCAGCTTTTTAAAAAAAAAAAAAGTAGGAAGGGGGAGAAATGTTTTCCCGAAACTGTCTTGAAAACGCGGACACCTGAGAGCAACATTTGGGGAGGGGGGTGGGAGAGATCCCGCCCCCTCGTCCTCTGCCTCCCTCCCCCCTCCTGCCCTTTCTTTCCCTTTCCTCCACCCCCCTCCCCAGGAACTATTTTTAAAGTCTTCGAAAAATGGTTAGGCACCACCTGCAACTGTAGGCAACTGGGAGACCCAAGGGGATATTCTTCTATGCCCCCTCCCCTGTGTAAGGGAAGGGGGCACCTCCAGCTTCTTGGGAGATTGGGGAGGGGGAGGAAAGGAAAGACGAGTCGCCAAACGCGCGGACGTCTCCCACCCACCTTGTTTGAGAAAGTCCTGGGAATTGCGAGAAGCTTGCCTGCCTGTCCGCCCCTCTCCTCCCGCCCCTAACTCTGGACAAGAAGGAAAAAGAAAGCGAACCACCTGCATCCATTCCTCTCAAAGTGCCCCACGAAGAAAGGCAGAAAGAGGAGTGTGAGAAAGGGGGTCGCAGCAGCAAACTCTCTCTCTCTCTCTCTCTCTCTCTCTCTCTCTCTCTCCAGTCGCCCCCACCCAAAGGAGAAAAACCAGCGCGTAAAGCCCTGGCCCCTCCATCCCGTTTCCAGGCGCATTGCAAACCCCCGCGCCGTTTCCGCGCGCAATGACCTACACAGTCCTGTGCAGTGCAATGTAACGCGACCCCCCTCCCCGACACACACACTTTTTACAAGTGCCCCCTCTCTCGGCCGGTGCAAAGCCCCTTCTTCTCACGCCCCCTCCCTGGCCAGGGCAGCGACAGCCACCTTCCCCGGTGACTGCAGCCGCCTGCGTCGCCCTCCAAGCAATGCCGCCGCCGCTCGCCCTCTCTGCCCCAGCCCAGCGCGCACTGGGGAGAGCGAGGCGCGGAGAGAGTTGCTGGGGCGAAAGCGGCCGCCGCCAGCCGGGACGAGGCGCGGAAAAGTGCACGGGCGAGGAGTCTGGGGAGCCCCCCAGGGAGGAAGGGTCTGGGGCCGGGCGCAGGGGGGGCAAGGAGGGGAGAGCAGAAGGTCTTACCTGCACTTGGGGCTGCTTTGGGTGACTTTCCAAGTACAGGGAAATGTGTGTGTTTGGGATGGAGGCTTACAGCGCGCATGCGCCATCAAAGTTGCCCTGATCCGGGATTTTTTTCCCCCTCCTCTCGCTCGCTTCCCTTTTGCTTTGATTATTGAATTTTCCTATTTCTACCGGGGGTGCAGGCGGCGCGCAAAACCCGGACTGGAATTCGGGCACCATCTGACACCCTCCCCCCCGCCCCACGCGAGCTCTCCGCGGGTTGAAAGCGAGGGAGAAAGGGGGACTTCGGAAGAAAAAAAGGGGAAGGGAAAATAGAGAGGAGGAAAAAGGCATGGAACGGACTCGCAAGGAACTCCAGCTGAGGAGGGGCGCCTGAAAAACCCGGACTGGATAACAATACACTGGCAAGATTGGTTGTTGTTGTTGTTGTTGTTGTTGTTGTTGTTGTTGTTGTTCTCCTCCTGTCTAAGAGCAATTGCTCTTCTTTCCAATCCATCTCCCCTCCTCCCTCTGCCTGTGACCATTTTCAACACAAAACCAAGGTGACCAACCTTGTGTTCCTTCCATAGACTTTTGACAGATTTCATAAAACTGAAAAGTAAAATAAAAATAATAATAACACCAGGTGGGGTCTAAATTTATGTCTGGGTTTCCTGTAATATATGAAAACCCATTGCTGGCCACCTTGCTCTTTAATATTTAGAATTACAATTCCATGTTATTAGTTATGATGTACTGTATACATATATTGATGCTCTGTTGGACTTAAGTGCACACACATCTTGAATCTTTATTCTGAGTTAACCTAAGAGTTTAGTAACAACTGTCCTGTCTTTTTGTAGTTTTGGATTTGAACACATTCATTTATTTAATAAAAGCATTTAAAATATTTATAAAAGTATTTAAGCACCGCCATCTCATAAAATCGCAGGAGCGGCATACTATTATATGTAAACAATGAAACGGGGTGGGAAACCATCTTGCTATATCTCAGTACCGTACCTTTCTTTTCTTGGTAAGTGGTTCTAATTTATTACCTGTAGGTCTTTGCTGACATAAAGGCTGACCTCCTGTACCACAAGTGAATAGGCTTTTCTTGCTGAAAATTTACAGTTCTATGGTAATAATTGTGAAAGGAAGACCAATAGTGTCTGATAGGAACACCATATCATTCAGGGTGACTATCAACCCTGGAAACACCTTCTTATGGCTGCCAGAATGTTCCTCCATGCTGCCTAGGAGCTGTAGAGAAAGGGTTTATAGAGCCTGTAAGTGGACAACAGATAGGATGCTTCAATCCCTTTTGGGCAGGCAGCCTCTGCTCATGCTGCTACTTAAAAGAAGTAGATTGGCCCAAGTGGGGGTCCCTGGCAAGGCAAGGCAGGGATTTTGATCCCTGCAAGGGTCTGAGGTATGGGCAGGAATGCAATGTGTCCTGATATTGCCACACAACAAAATATGCAACCCCAAGCCATGGCTGTCCCACTTGCAGCCATGAGCAAGTGGTCCACAACTTAGGGCTTATCCAACCTTCACAGCCCCACCTGAAGATGCTTGGAACAAAACCTGAGATGACATGCTGGCACATTTTATGTGCAAAATACATGTTCTGCCACCAAGTTATGACCCTTCTTTTAGAGGGGGGAAGGAAGGAAGGAAGGTCTTTCTGGAACACAAGCAAAAAGGTATAACCCCTTGCTTCCAGATGGAGGACCTTCCACAGCGTTGTGGCCATGGCTACAAAGGCCCTGCTTTATTGTACCAGAGGCCCCCACTTCTTCAGGTCCATGGGCAAATTTTTATTTTTGAGCAAGGGCTATGGGTGCTGCCCCCTTTGGCCATTTCTGCCTCCCCTGCCAAGAAACAGAAACACGTGTGCACGCACTCTCTACTTTTCCAAGAAGTCTAGGTGAAAATCTGATCTAGTGTAAAGCACGTAGAGCTATGGAAGTGGGAGACAGTGCACTCCTTCCAACTTCCTCCTTCAGCTCTATGTCCTTCTCAAGCAACCACCTTCACCATCTCATGACCAAGCAGGCGGGGAGGGTGCTCAGAAGTTTCATGGGCACCATGAAGGCATCATAGGTGAGGCTGGAGCTCAAAGGGTTCCATGGGACATGTTTTATTGGAGCTGGGGCAGATGCAAGCATCCGGATTTCCTGCTGTAGGGGCACCATGGTGTTTCTTTTTTCATTGCTCCTCGCAGTGGTCATTCCTCTGGTCACTGCTGTGGATACACAACCAGACTGTCTTCAGGCACTCCAGTCATCTGCAAGGGATTCCCACACAGTGGGGTTGATGTTGCCAGCCTTCATGTCACGTGTGGGTTCTCAAATTTCAGCAGTGCCCTGTGATGCCAAAATTTGGGGCTCCTATCTTCTTGCCTTCCATTCTACATCATATTTGTAATGCCCCTGCAGTGCTCCCCTAAATCCGCCTCTGTTTGCAGACATCTTTGTAACACAGAGTTGGTCTGCCAACAGGCCTAGTGCCTGAAGCCAGGTCCCTGTAGAGCACATCTTTGCTATCTTCTATTCCGTGGCCAAGACAGCATAGACGTCGCTGAGATAGAAGTGTGAACAGAAAGTGGGACTGGACTTGGGAGAGCATGGAATTAGGATTGCGTGTGCCTCCCCGCCCTGAACTCCAAAATTAATGGAAGTCCTCACCACATCTTGTGAATGACATGTTGTATGAGGAAGGACTCTGTTCCATCTTGGAATCTACCACCAGTTGATTTCATTGGGAGATGAACGTTGCATTCCTAAACAAGTTTAGGAAGGGACTAAGCTGCACTGAGCACGTGAGGCTTACTTCTTATTCAATGTGAATAGATTGCACTCCAATACCATCTAATATGATGAGAAGGGAAGGAAAATGTCCCTGGACTTTATCAAACTAAGTCCTACTCAGAGCAGACTCACTGATATTAACAGATCAAAGTCATGCCCTTTCATTGCAATGGGTCTACTCTGAGTAGGGCCAAGATTTGATACAGCCCCCATCACTACATTGTTCACAGGAAAACATACCCATTGTGGAGTCCAGTCCTGTTCTCTCTCTTTGTGTGTGTCCCCCCACCTCTGTCTATCTCCGTCTCTCTCTTCTCTGTATGGAAAAGCCAAATAAATGAACTGCTCAAAGAGCAGCAGCCGCTCTTCAGCATTAAATGTTGTCATATCTGCTTTCATTTCCAGCACCCACCCCCCCCCGCACCTTATTGTCAGTTTACCAAAAGCAATTAGAGCATATCAGGGAACCACTGTTTGCCAAGTGCCATTTTCTCACATGAAACTTTTGCTCTTGGGTTACACATTATTTAAAAAAGAAGAAAGAAAGAAGAAGAAAAAGTCTTAATCAGGCAAATATTTACCTGAAGGGCTAACCTCTCCCCCTCCTCCCCTCCCCACATCTCCACCCTGTTGCCTTAGCTGGTGAAAATGAGCAGAAAAAAGCATGCAGATCATGGATGGAAGCAAGCCAACTTGAACCAGATATAAAATTGGTCCTCTGAACTTCTTGAGTGGTGAGGTTATGTTGTTGCTGGTATGTCTCCAAAGGTGGTTCGAAATAATAAATTAGAATGCCCCCTCCCCCAAACTGCAAAATCTGGATGCTGCACTTCAGGAAGAACAGACTAGAAGGAGTTCTGGGAAGGGCAACAAAGGGATGGAAAACAAGTCCAATGATGAAAGGTTGAAGGACCGGGGCATGTTGTATATACACCAGGGATTTAAAGTACAGTACATGACTTTCCCTCGAAACGATCCTGGGAACTGTGGTTTGTTAAGGGTTCTAGGAATTGTAGCTCTTTAAGGGGTAAACTACACTTCCCAGGATTCTTTGGGGGAAGCCATGTGCATTAAATGTAAGGCATGGATGCATCCAGAGAAGGGAAGCAGGAGAAGGTGGACACACATGAAAACATTTTTCAAATACCTGAAGGGCTGTTACATTGAAGAGGGCAAGACTTGTCTTCTGCCCGAGAAAGCAGGACTAGGTCTTAATTTGCAGGACAGAAGATTTCAATTGAACGTTAGTATACATTTCTTGATTGCAAGTATGGTTCAGCGGTGGACCCAGTTATAAGGTGGGAGGGGAGGAGATTCTCCATCAACGGACATGGAAGATCTACATACTCAACGGACTGATTGCAAACCTACTCTTACTGAGTAAGGTTCTGGAGTGGGCTATCACTGAGCAAGTCTAGGCACTCTTGAATTAGACTGATTTTCTGGATTTACTTCAATTTGTGCCCAGTTCTCCTTCTTCATCATTAGTGTCACTGGAAGCATAAGTGGCCCAAATAGTCCATGTGATGAGGAGTGCCATCTATCAAGGCTTTTTCAGTGGTGCCCTCCCAATTGGTCTAATGCTCTCCCCAGCAAAGCATGCCTGGCACCGGCAATGGGAACTTTTTCAGTGCCAGGCAAGGACAGTTCTCATACATAATAATAGTGTGGATTGGATTTGGGGCTTTATTTGTTTTTGTGAACTGCCCAGAGAACTCGTCTGGATGGGTGTAATAAATAAAAATAAATAACTGATGGGGTTCCTACTTCATGCTGCTAGCATCCTGCAGACATTTCTTTGCAAGATTGCTTCCGTTTCTAATTAAAAGCTGAAGGTTGAATTTCAGCTGGCTGAAGAACTGTTGTTAAAGCTCAAGGTGAACCCGCATTGAGCCTATGCAGTCGGAAGTAAGCACCACTGAGTTCAATAGAACTTATGCCTAAGTAAACCATGCATAGGATTGCAGCCACCCTTATACAAATGAATTGGGTATGGTGTTACTTACTGACACTCTTTGTGGGTGGGGGTGTAGACAAATACATGGAGCAATACAGCTGCATTACTTTTTTGTCTCCCCTTTGGAGTATGGCTATGGACATTCCATAGGGCTGTAGCTACAGGGGCTATCAGAAAGAGATCATACCACCAACATTCAGTCTTAAATGCATGGATGTTCAGAAACCTGTGGCTTTACACATTTCTGAATGAATCACTTGTGCATACCCTCCAAGTGTCCCGATTTTCCAGGGACACTTCTGGATTTATGAAAGCCATCCTGGCTACTGATTTGATCCTGAAATGTCTCTATTTCCCCTGCCACTGCTGCTGCTTCCAAGCTCGGGGAAGAGGATGAGCCAGTGCTTGCCCTGAGCGACAACGGTGGCTGTGAGGGAGCATCCCATGGCCTCTCCATGGCCGCCACTGCCAGTCTCCTCCCTCGCGTAGCTCATAGGAGGAGGAGAAGCTGCGGCTGCTGAAACCCAGCTCTGTGTGATGCACTGGCTCTGAGGGGCAGACAGAAGGAAGGGCTGCCCTGGGCAGGAAGAAAGGGGGAATGAAGTGGAGCGAAAGGAACCTTGATTTTTTTTTTTTAAAAAAAGCTTTGTGTGTCCATTTCTAATCTTGTCCCTTCCTCAAATTATTACATTGGTGTGTGTTTTTCTTTTTGTAAATCTACCAAATAAAAAATAAAATAAAATAAAATATTAAGGGGTTTTCTCCGGATGATGAAAGGTGTGTGTGCTGTGTGCTGTTGATGTAGTGGTGATGGCACCTGCCCTTCTTCTGACAGGAAATGCTCTGCAGGTGGGGACAAAGATGACCCAAAAATGGGGGGTTGAGGAAGGTCAGTTGCAGGGTAGTGAGAAATGTCCCTATTTTCATCTGAGGAATATTGGAGGATTTGCTGCTGCTCAAGGTTAGAGCCTTCCATGGACAGCAAAACGGTCCCTAGGTTCTAGAGTGACTCCACCCAATAGACTGTTCCTACTTTCCCCTTGACATAGAAGGGCTATCAAAATGTCCATGTCAGGCTGAGAATTTGCCTGGGCAGCAGCTGTACCCACTGTATCCGGAATCGTGGCACATGGCTTCTGGTTCCTGGATCTCACTCCACATCTGGCTGCAGCCTGATGCTGCCACTCTCCTTTTCCTTTTGCTCTTTAATTTTATGCCTACAAAACACAGACATCTGATGATGACTCCAGTTGCGCTAGATATAATTCCACAGACATGGCAAAATATCTGTGATCCTGAACGTTAGGTTCTCTGGTTGCATAGTTGAAATGTTCATCCGCTGACAAAGTCCTTCGCATCTTTGAGACAGGATGTTCTTTCTAATTGCTTGTTAATTAGGCCTCTCACCGCCCTGCTGAGGCAGGTGTCCTTTTATTGTTTGTTCCCATTTCACAGGTTCAGAAACCAACGCATGCTATTGCTCAAGGCCACACCTTGAGTCAGGTGTAGAGCTGGGAAAGGAACTGACAGGAGAGAGAGAGAGAGAGAGAGAGAGAGAGAGAGAGAGGTGCCTGGACTGCCACTCCTTGTCTGCAAGGCATTGGATCCAACTCTACCATTCTTCCAAGAGGAAGATCTGAAGACTCTTTCATCCAACAGATCTAGGGTCTACGGCAAAAGGCCAAGGAGGGATAGAGCTAGATCAAATTGGCCTCCAGACATGATCCAGAGTGTTCTGTTCTGGGATTTAGATTAAGGAGATGAGGGAGCCTTAGACTGACAGGAGGCAAGAGCCTATGCATTATTATATTCTTGCAAGCAGTTAATAAAGTCAGCAAACATATGATCTTAAATTAAACAAATGTATTTCAATCAAAGAGAAAATAAGCACGGAATATTCACTACACTCGTTTCTTTTTCTTTCTTTCTTTTTTTAAAAAAACTTTTCCCATTGGCATTGGCAAAGTCATTAATTATGGCAAAGGGCTCAAAATGGCATACATACAGGAATCTCCCTTTCACACTGGCCTCACAACAACAACCTTATAATTGTCAGCAGGTTCATGGCTGACCTGGGAAACTGAGAGCCTAAAAAGTAGGCGGACCTAAGCTTATATGTATAGCCTTATTACTCCTAATCGTTAATCTGGCCCTACCTACTGGATGCTGGGCTAGATGGGCCTTTTAAGTCTGTTCCAAAGGGGCTCCTCTTCTGTCCCAGTTCTGATGTTGATTAAGGCACATGGAATACTCCTTGAATATATGACACCCCATGACTGCAGGGTGGCCAGTTATGCATCCCCCAACAAAAGAGATGATGGGGGGACGACCTATTTCCATGAAAATTTGCATATGGCAATTTGCATGTGCAAATGTAAAAGTAATTACTATGATTTCAACAGAAATGCAATATATCTCACCATGGATAAGAAGACACCAGGTGACATGTGTGCCTGGTCGGCTTTCCAGATGCAAACTGTTAATGGGCAACTTCAGGGACCCTACCTGCTCTCCCTCCTTAGGGTGGCTTATCTTTAAACCAGGCTTGGATTGGAGAGTCCTTCAAACAGAGGACAACTTCAAACAGAGCAGGGCTCCTAAAAGTGGCCAATAATGACCACCTCCACCCCTGGGGGCGGGGTGGGAGTATTGGGACTGTGCAAGGGGTGAATAAATACTCGGGGGTTGAAAAGTGATTGAAAAGGGCCTAGGAAGCAAATGTTTAATAAGGAACTTTGAGCCATGGGAATAAAGAGCAAGGGCATGTATAGAGTGCATCCCTTTCGCCAAGGAGGAACATCTGTATTTAAAAAAAGGATGCCACAATACAGCAGCATCCCCAGGCCTTACTGTTTTATAGTTTAACAAAAGTGTGCAGAGCTTCACTTTTCAAAGTGGTTGTTGATGACACATGGATATTTATTTCCTTTCTCCAAGCGTTTGGATTGGGGTCAATGACAACTTTATAGGCTCCTCCAGGAGGCAATGAACTCAGAGGTTTGGGAAACCCTGATTCACAGAGGACTGTCCTGTGTAAAGTAGTGCACATGGCCACCCAACATTTTTCCCCAGGTATATGATACATGGCTTTGATTCCTGATTAAGTGTTAGGCTGTCGTAAAAGTGGCAGGAGTGGATGGTCACCTGGAAGGCTAAATTGGAAGCATTATTTATGGTGTGAACAATAAAGTGGTGAGGGCAACAGGGAGAGAGAGAAGAGATAGAAAGATAGAAAGATGATAGAAAGATAGATAGATAGATAGATAGATAGAGAGAGAGAGAGAGAGAGAAGCCCATATCCAGGCCAACCAATGTTGGGTAATGATTTTCCTTTTATTATTTTTCAATAGGGTACATATGTTGGATGTCTGTTCCATTTTTCCTCTGGGGCTCGCTCCCCGCTCTCCTTGGATGGATAGATGCTGCCAATTTCAAACCAACGCTTTGAGCAGATAAAGAAGAGGCTGCTAGGTCCTCCACACGTAAAATGGCCGCTTCTGCTCGGTTAATTGTTCTTGTGAGGAGCTGGTGAATGTCGGGGGGGGGGGGCAGGTTCCACGGTTCGCTTGAGCAGTTCAATTCCATTTAGTAAGCCCTTAGCCACTTTTCAGCTTCTGTTCCGAGAAATCAGGTAAGGTGAGGGAAGAATTTGGAGCCTGTCCCTCCTCTTTTAAGGTGGCCTTGCCAAGAGATGATTCTGAATGGTTCGTGATGCCTTGATCCTGGTCGGGAAGACTAAGAATGCAACAGCAGGAAGCTGATCAGACGGGGATGCATTTATAGGAGTCAGGCTGAACCACAGGACCTGCTTTGACCTCTGGTGGTGGTTGACTTGCCTGGTTTCTCCATCATTCCCTTCAGAGTCTGGTGGACAGAGACACACATGGAATTCCTGCCTATGGCATTCCTTGGGTTTCAGATCCAGGGCTTGAGATTTGGGGTTGTAATTAATAGGCCTATGTTAGTAATGCCCACTGATTTCAATAGGCCTGTATAGGACTAATATTCAATACAGGCCATTTGGTTCAAATTCTAGCTCAGGTATCATCCTACCAGAAGGGAGTGGCTTTGTGCAAATTACTCTCTTTTAGCATTAAGGTGAACCATAGAGGGGAGGGGTATCAACCAGGGACTGGACAACCAGACCCACAGGAGAGGGGAGTGCCCTTGTGCTTGGGTCCTCCTTGAGGGTTTCCCACAGCATCGGCTACTGCAATAACTGGATGCTGGACTCAATTGGCCATTGGGCTAACCCAGCAGCCTCTTCTAATGCTCTTCTTAGACCCATACACTGTATGGCTTGTCCTTTTGCATATTTACTCTTGCAGTTTTTAATGTGTCTTATTCCCAAACTGCACCCTTGTTTCCTGTGCCACTACAGCAGCATGCCAGAAGAAGGAGCTGCTGACTGCTTTTGACAGACTGTAGGTCAACAGCAGAGCATCTGCTTTGCATGTAGAAGGTCTTGAAATTCAGTTCCTTGCATCTCCAGGCAAGACTGGGAATGTCTCCTGATGTAAACATTGAAAGGCCCCTGCCAGTCACTGTAGACATTACTGAGATAGATGAACCACTGCTCTGACTTCCTGTGTGCCATGTTGCTTTGGTTACATGCTACTGAACTTGCTGGCCGGAGGGTCGTATTGCAGTTTCTAGTCCAGTGGTGGTCAGATAATACAAAAGGATAGCATGAAACCTCAAGGTTCCTTCCTGGATCCTTGGTGTGAGCAACTTTCTGCTCACACTAAGAGTCCTTCCAGACGTCCTTTATATTGTGCATTCCTGATTTGTGCTCATGGTGGTATCAGAGTGGTGTTATGCGATCCCACTTTCAATACTGTTCGCACCTCCAAAACGTCTGGCAGTGGACATGCCGCTTTGTTTTCAGTTAGTGCAAACCCCACAGCTTCTAGTCAGTGCAAAACCCACTTTTTCTACCACAAATGCTCCACGTTTGGTTTTTCTCCCACTTCTATAGTGCAAGTGTGCCCCTCCAGGTGACTGCATGTGGTAACACTGGGGAAGCATCACAGAGCAACTGAAACAGCAGAACGATGTGTCGACAGTTCAGTATAAACCCACACTCAAGCAGTAGTATTGCATCAATGACATGTTCCAAAAGACACCCACAAAAAACTCCAGTTCACAGAGGCCCTAAATATGCCTTTCTAACTAACCATGCCTTGTATAGTCTCCCTCACATGTCTCCTTATCTCTCCTACTTAGGTTTTGCACGAGACTTGTTCGAAAGTGACCCTGTTCTGAATTTTATATCTGGCAGCCTTACATTGTTCACCCCCCCCCTTTCCCATTTGCCTTCTTGCACACTCAGTTGCTGCAGCAGCTGAGGTGAAAAAACAGAAGATTACAGGAGGCTCGATATCCCACTTTGCCACTCATTCACAACAAACAAAGAGCAATGATTGATGATTAAAAATGCATTCTCTGGGCTTGTTTTCCTTTGTTTTACCATTATGGAGATATTATAAATACGGAATACTAATCAAATCAGACCTGGTGAGACCTCAAAGACCTTCATGTGATCCGAGGGCTCGGAGGAGCCTCAAAGTCTTTGTCTCAAGTCTCCCTGCCCTCCAAGGATGACTGGGGGCAAGAAATTGTGCAGGTGTGTTGTTAGTTAGGAAGGGGGTGATTTTGTCTGGTTTTCCTCTTCTGAAAAGGCTTTTCACTGCAGTGTGCCCCCCAACATATATTTCAATGCAGGGGGCAACCCAGTCAGATGGGTGGGGTACTAATAATAATAATAATAATAATAATAATAATAATAGAACATTTTTCAGCCTGAGGACTCCATTCCCTTGCAGGTGGGGGAGATGCCAGTGCTGGCCAGGGCTAGACACAAAACGTGGGTGGAAGAATGGATGTGGTGGTGATCTTTGTACAATAGATTACATTACAAGCACAGGAAGCTGCCGTGTACTGTCCATTTAGCTCAGTACTGTCTACCACCATTAAGCTATGGCCTTTCTCTCTACATCAACAGAATCAAGCAATGGCATAAGAAACAGACAGCTCCTTAGAGGAGGTGGGTTTAGCAGCAAACCCAGATCAACTAACCTTCAGAAGACCTCTGCATCCTGCTGAGACAACAGCTGTGCTTGGGCAAGTTCTAGCCAGTCACAGTGACCTGTCCAGGGTCCTGACAGACTGTGCTTTGCATTGCCGACTGCAATCCTGCACAACCTAACTTTGGCATCTGCTCTACTGGACTCAACCTGTACTCCATCAGCTACGACCCCAGTCTTCTGGATATTACCTTGCCTTTATGGGACGTGCCATTGCTACTTCAACCCAGCCTGGGAAACTCATGCCAACCTACGATTGGATCTGCCCAGCATATCACAAGAAGTGCACGAGGAGGACAGAATGATGTAAGACAGTATTTCTTTGTGAAACGTGTAATTAATGGATGAAATTCACTACAACAAAAGAAGCTGGCAGTCACCTGGCTGGCCTACATATATGTATTGAGGTCACCTTTGGAGAGGCCAGCCCAGCATGCCTTTTCCTTGTCTCCACCACCTGATGAAGAGGAATCCAACTCCTTGTCCTTGACACTGCTTATCCCGAGATAGGGTTGGTAGTGACCAGAGTGTCACATTCTGTGTAGTGACAGCCCATATAACTCCCTACCCAGGGAGGCCCACTTGGCCTCCCAACATTGTTATCCTGTTATCTTGTTTTCATAAGCCACCCTGGAAATTTTGTAGGACGTGGTATGTTTACATTCTGGGATGACATGATCAAACAAATGTACAAGCAAACAAGGGGGAAGAATGTGGGTCGGTAATATAAACCGTGTAGGGTGTCCTACTTAACAGAGGACAGTCCTCTATTTGAAGATGTCCCCTTTTCGAAGGGCTGCAGTCTAATCCAAGGTTGGTTTAAAGATAAAGAGACATGAGGGGGTGCATCAGCCAAAGGAGGCACACAAGTTACCTGGTCAGTCTTTCCTGCCTTGTCTCAAGAGGCAATGGAGTGCACCTCCGGGGATGAAGTTAATATTTAGAGTCCATGATAGTCGTATCTCAGCGGGAAGGGAGGCCACCACCCAAAAACCTCCCTCTTCTCTGTGGTGGGGCCATTTTGGCCACATAATCAATGACACTTACAGTCTGATCATCAGAAACAGAAGGAATGGTGCTTGAGTATACAGGTCTAGAAAAGTAATTATTATGCTCTTATGGGTATTATTATTACTATTACTTATTAAATATCTATACCACCCTTCATCTGAAGATCACAGGGAGGTTTACAATATAAAAACACAAAAATACATATCACAATAACAAACAAAAACAATATCCCCTCCCAGTTTAAAAGGCCATAGATTGTTAAATTAGACAAAGGCCTGAGAGAATAGGAATGCTTTCACCTGGCACCTAAAGGTGTCTAATGATGGCGCCAGGCAAGGCTCCCTAGGGAGAACATTCCACAAATGGGAAGCCACCACAGAAAAGGCTTGTTCTCATGTTGCCACCCTCTGGACCTCTTATGGAGAAGGCACATGAAGAAGGCCCTCAGATGTTGATTGCAGAGTCTGAGCCAGTTCATATGGGGAGAGGCAGTGCTTGAGGTACTGCAGTCCTGAGCCATTTAAGGCTTTATAGGTCAAAACTAGCACTTTGAATTGGGCCCGGAAACTATCTGGCAGCCAGTTTGTTCAGGCCAGGAATGGCATTCTATGCTCAAACCATCTTGCCCTGATGTGCAGCTTGGACAATGAATTTTGGGCTAGCTGAAGTTTCAGAACAGTCTTCAGAGGCAGCCCCATGTATAACATGTTGCAGTAATCCAACCTAGAGGGTGTAATACATCATCAATATGCTTTAAATGTGTGGTGTGGATGTGACATGGTAACATACAAGCCATACGTTTAAAGCACATTTACAGTATACCCCTTTAACAGTCATGTCTTCTCCCCAAAGAATCTTGGGAATTGTAGTTTACCTCTCACATAACTATAATTCCCAGCAAGCTTAATGAATGGCACTTCCCCATATTTCTTTGGGAAAGGAAGCCATGTGCTTTTATAGGTGCTTTCAATGTGTGATGGGGGGCGGGGGGCTGTTTAAGCCAGGAATGATTATTTTACAAAAATACTTCCCTGAAAGGTTTATTTTCCACCCCTAAAGGATTAAAGGCCCTTTTAAAGTACTCCTTAAACCATTTCCCACTGCCAAAAACGGAAAATAAAAACAACTACTGGGAATATACGTAGATGTGGAAAAATCTGGAGAGGCAACAGCTAATGGCCCTATCAGGGTGGGGAAGGCAATTGACTGCTATTTAAAATGGCCTTGTGTTCCATTTCAATGTTATCACCCCCGATAAGCAAAATACATACATATATTATGTGCTTTTTTCATGATAAAAAAGCAAAGTACAATAAATGAAAGCAGAAAAAGGCAACAGTATCTAAACCAAGTTGCCTAAGAGAACAGGTGCATGTGCATTTGGGGTACATAAAAAGGGCTGTGGGGAGAGAGAGATTTGGTTCCTCTCCTCTCCCAAACAGCTTGCGTCTTCCTTGAGCTGTGAGCTGGAGTTACTGTAAACACGGCCTTCTAAAGTCATCGAAAAAGTTCAGCACCCCATGCAGGATGGCTCAGCTTACACTATCTAATTTTTCTTTGTGACTTAATACATTTGAGATATCGTTTGCTATCATGAGACCTGAGAAATCCATTTATTCACCCAATCAGCTCATGGCAAGCCCTCCTTCCTTTAAGATTCCCTCCCCTCTCTGTCCGCCACCTCCTTGTTTATTATTGATCATTTACACACAGCACCTTTTCTAAAGATATAGAGTCCTTTGCAGTTTGTCTATTGCTTGGCCCCCGCCAACAAAGCAAGCCCAATCCTTTCCCTTTTCACAGAAGTTTGCTTTAAACATTGGATGTTCCTCATGGTAAAGTATACATTGTAACACCTGTGTCTCAAAAAGCATTTGACCACCTCTCAGAAAAGTGTTTTGCCAGTGCCAGTAGACAGAATAAGTACTTGCTTAGGGTACCAGCAAAGCAGGGGCACAAAAAAGGGTGTTCTTCCTCAATTTTTCTCTTCTCATTACGTCTCCCCACCTAAACTAGGGCCATCTGACTAACATAATGAAAGGAAATCAGATTCTGTCACATGTTGCAATAAATCGGTTCTTTTTTAAATTTTTTTTTTAACAATTTTGTCTCATGCATGCTTGAGACTATCCATTGCTGTCTGCATAACAGCCCTGTGAGGTAGGTTGAATAGAGAGATCATGGCATGCCTGAGGCCACCCAGTGAGCTTCACTAGGTCTCCTTGGTAAATCCATTGCACCAGGTAATGTGCCTACACAGACCTCAGCATGCTTCAGATGCACCCTCAGTGCCACTTGGATACACCGAGACTGACCAAAAAAGTTCTGACCAATGAATGGTAAGGCTTTTAAGCACCTGATCAGTTAATCAATCCTTTTTCAATAGATCTGCAAAGCTTCAGGGAAGGTGCTTTTCAGAGATTCCTGAAAAACTCAGGTTCCTGGAGCTCAGATGAAACAGGCTGATGGTGAAACTGCAAGCATGTCATAAAAGCAATTACTGAAAATGTAAAAGGTGTCTGCTGATAACCTGTCAGAGCACCAGGTTCTTTGTGTGTTAAACCAAACACCAGCAGAAAAAGATGCACTTTGCAGCTCTTTCCAAAAGGAAGCAAAGAGGTAGAGCATGGCACTTGAGGGATGACAGTTGCTCCAGAGCCTCGGGGCAGTAAAGGCCTGGCTTGTACCAGGAGCCACGTCCTGTGCTGATGGAAAACAAAGCAAGATCTGGCAAAAGGAACACAACTGTCATGGAGGCTGACATGGCAACCAGAGCACAAAGGTAGAAAACCTGCTTGGCATGCAGAAAGAAATTCAATCTCCGGACTCTCTAGACAGGACTGGAAAATAGTTGCCTCAAACCCGAGTCAGGGCCTTGTATCCACATCAAGGGATGTGTGTGTACGCACACGCACACATGTAATCGGGGTGGGGGGTGGGGGAGGGAAGGGTTTCCACCAGGGCCAAAGAATACATATGGAGAGGAGATCACAGAGCTGCCATCCCAGCACCCTTAACAAAATACAGTTCCCAAGATTCCTTGGGAAGGGGGAGCCACGTGGTTTCAGTATATGATGTGGATGTGGATGTGACCTGCCTGTCCCTGCCTCAGATCCCTTGTAGGGAGCAGGGGAAGAGTCTCCTGTTACACTTGCCCACTTGCCTAACCTTCTTTGCACGGGTCCTGCTGGTGAAAGAGCGTGTGTGCTGGGCTCTAGGAGGTCAGGAGGATTTCTCACTCTCCACCCCCTTCTCTGAGCACAAAGGGGCTGGAATTTCCTCCTTTCCAAGAAAAGCCAGTTGCAAAGTGCTCTCTGCACCCAGGGAAACAATGCCTTAAAAAGGACTTCAAAAAGAGGGATTATTTGTCATCTGGAAGGGCTATAAAAAGAAGCACTTCTCAAGTACTGAGTGTGAATACCATTACTTTACAGATTCAAGAGGGGGGGGGAGGCAGATAACCTTGGGGAGACCTGACCTTCAAACAGGTCCAAATAACATTTTTTCCCCAACTCCCTTCTCTCTCCTTTTTCCAACTGTACACAGAGAAATATTAACAATGTGAAATAAACCCAAATGTACTCAGAGGTATCTGTCCTTATAAATTAGCTGCATATATGATCACACGTTGACCATATAAACTGCATTATTTTAAATATTCACACAAATAACAAATGAAAGAGACACTTGCTCTGGCTTGGTCTGATGCATTGATGTATCCCGCATAGTAAGGTAAAGGTAAAGAGACCCCTGACCATTAGGTCCAGTCGTGGCTGACTCTGGGGTTGCGGCACTCATCTCACTTTTTTGGCCGAGGGAGCTGGCGTACAGCTTCTGGGTCATGTGGCCAGCATGACTAAGCCGCTTCTGGCGAGCCAGAGCAGCGCACGGAAACGCCGTTTACCTTCCCGCCGGAGCAGTACCTATTTATCTACTTGCACTTTGATGTGCTTTCAAACCGCTAGGTTGGCAGGAGCAGGGACTGAGCAACGGGAAGTCACCTTGTCGCAGGGATTCGAACCGCCGACCTTCTGATTGGCAAGTCCTAGGCTCTGTGGTTTAACCCACAGCACCACCCGCATCCTATCCCGCATAGCAGGATTCTTCTAATTCTGTCCCTGTCAGATTTCCTTTTGGTTTGGCATGTACTGCATGAGAGTCTCTTCTCCTCTGTCTAGCTGGCTTCACCCCCCATCCCCCACTGCCATGCAAAGCCCTTTCCTGGTACCAGGCATAGACTCCTCAGAGGATGTTCCAGACACCCCACAGGCCCTCGAGGAACAGGCAGGCCTCCCCCCCAATCCAATGCCGATGATTCCTCCAGGTTGACACCTGATGAAAAACTCCTGGAACTGTCAGAGGAGGAGGTGGAGCTGCTTCTCCAGCCCCCAAGAGCACTGATGTCAAAAAGTTTGGGTCCAAACTGAAGAATGATGGCACAGGTCTCTGGTTCCTAGTCTCCTTGCCTTGCCGTGTTTGCCTGAACTGCCTGTGATATAGACCTTGCCTGACTTTGTCTCTGGATCGTGTTTTGACTCTGCTGCATCTACAGTACAACCTTGTCCCTGTTGGTGGAACTTATGGTAAAGTCTTTCCCGCCACCTGCTAAATGATCCTTTAATTGGAGATGGTAGGGATGAATCCCGGGACCTTCTGCATGAAAACAAATGGCTGTACCACTGAGGTCAAGGCAGGTTTGAGGAATTTCAGCAGCTATAAGGACTCACCCACACTCCTGCTTGTTCTGTGACTAGAAAGCACAGATCAAAGAGGTTTTCCACTTGTCACGTGCTTTCTAGGCATCGGTCCAAGCATTTAATCATTTGTTCCACAACTTTCCCTGGAAAACTCACTGTTTACCACTGAATCGGAACCCATGGCAATCCACAGAAAAACCAATTGATGTTCGTTCCGGGACAAGCAGGTGTGTGGACGAGCCCTAAGAATCAGGGCTAGTCCATGACATTTTGCTGCCTGGGGCAGAGCAGCAAATGCCCTCCTTAAGAACACAAGAAAAGCCTTGCTACTGGATCAGGCCAAATGCCCATCTAGTGCAGGATCCTGTTCTCACAATGGCCAGCCAGATGCCCCAATGGGAAGCCCACATGCAGGACCTGATTGCAACAGTAAGTTTCCCTTCATGCAATTTGCAGCAATGGGAATTCAGAAACATATTGCCTCCGACAGGGGAGGTATAACACAGTCACTGTCAAGGCACATAGTCCATAATACCCAAGGCCAGTCAAGTAATGTTGACACCTGAGGCAGAAAAGCACCCCTCCCCATCCCTGCCAGTAAAAATTCAACAGCAATCAATTAAATAACCTAACATTTTGCTGCCCTTTCATGACACTGAAAATTAGTCGCCTGAGGCGGCTGCCTCATTCTGCCTTATGGTAGGGCCAGCCCTGACAAGAGGAGCTGGAAAAGGTCTTCTGTGGTCAGAGGATATGGCTTCATTACATTGTAAATCATTCTTTGCTGGTCTCCATGACCAACACATGATGTGCTGTAAGCATACCTTCGTAATTCATAAAGGTGGCCGAATGCCACTTTGCTTGGTGTGCAGTTTTGATTTATATATTTTTTTCAGCCCAGAGTACAAACCCGAGTATAAAATTCCCCACAGCCTTCTACAAAAACAGTGAGTTCAGTTGATGATGATCATATGGCATTTTTCTAGCTGTTATAAAAATTTGGCAAAACACTGAATGGTCTCATAGGAAGCTGTCAGACTGTCGCTTCATTTAGGTCAATATTGTCTACTGCAACTAGTGTACATTGCCCTGTGATTTTCGGATGAAGGGTGGTATAGTAGTAGTAGTAGTAGTAGTAGTAGTAGTAGTAGTAGTAATAATGTCATGTGACTAGCAGCGGTTCTTCAGGGTTGCAGACAAACTACTTTTCCAGTTCTGCCTGGAGATGCCAGTGATTAGATCTGGGACCTTTTGCACACAAATCATGTGCTATACTCCTGAGCTACAGCTCTGGTGAGTCAAAGAGTGCAGCTTTGGCAAGATGAGATAAACACTTCTTAGATGTGGATTGGCTTCTGGCATTCACTTTTGGGGGAAGGGGGAAATTTGCTTGTTGCATCTGTGCATTAGACATGTTGCACGTCAATAAAGGTTGGCGAGCTTGCTTGATTTGTGGTGGAATGTGTGACGTAGCCGGTGGGCTCCTCTGGTTGCTTCTACACCATCCATACTCTTCTAACAATTTCAGTCTTCTCCCAAAGAATCCTGGGAACTGTAGTTTGCTAAGGGTCTCCTTTCAACTCTCAGCACATTTAACAAACTTGGGGGGAAATCTATGTCTAAGTGGTATAGGAGTGCTTTAAATGTACAGTGCGGATGTGGCCTCTGTTTCAATTTTTGTTCAGAATGTAGATGTAGGGGTTAGGTAGCACCAGTCTTATATTTGGCTCTGCATATTTTCTGAACTGGTACAGAGAGATCAAGGGCCTTCTCAGCAGTGGTGGTTCTTTGACTGCAGAATTCTCTTTTCAAGAAGTTTTGCTTAGCAACTCAGTCATTCCATTTCAGAGCTGGGCAAATACCTTCTTATGCTCCCATATTTTCTAAACATACTTTAACTTTGGTTTGGTTGGTTGCTTGTTTTAGAATGACTGCTTTTAACTATCTGGGTGCCTTTTTAAAAAAATTGTTTATTTTTAATCTTGCAATTAAAAGGGCAGGGCAAAAAATGATGGTAATAACTAAGTAAATGAATACATTGGGTTGTAACCAATGTTAGTCCTACTCAGAGTAGATCTATTTAATAGATATGACTAAGGCTGTGTACACATCATGCATTTAAAGCACCCGCTGAATCCTGGGAACTCTAGTTTACTCCTTACAGAGCTATAATTCCCAGCACCCTTGACAAGGATTCTTTAATTGGAGATGGCAGGGATGAAGCCCAGGACCTTCTGCATAAAAACAAATGGCTTATACACTTAAACTAGATTTATACAGCCTAACTTAAGTCCATTAGTTTCAACATGCTTACTCTGAGTAGGACTTACATGGATAAATAACATTATGCAAATAGTCTCATGTCACTATTTGATTCTTTGGAGAATTTTGGGGTGAGGAAGAATCTTAAGATGTTCTTAAAGAAGAGACTTAACACAGAGAAGGCCAGGGTGGGGGAGTAGAGAAAAGGAGAAAGTTGGCACATATAGCTCTTTGGCCAAGCCGCCTGTTGCCGTCTTTGGAGAAGCAAGTCGCAGCCTTTGTGAGAATGAGACAGTCGGCAACTGCCAACTGCAGGGTGAAAAACGAAGAGTCCTTTCACCCTCTTCTGAAGCTTCAGCTGCTGTGCTCTTTGCAGCTGCTGCTACTCCTGACATTCTGGTGAGGAAAACCAGTTGCACAGCAGGAAAGGACTGAAGATATGGACTGACAAAACTCTGCTGCCCCCAACGTGCCAAAGTTGTGATTAATATGAGTTTGCCAGGGAATGCACATGAACACCAGCCATTGTGCACACAGATGGGGCATCAGGGGAAATGTGCACCAGTGAGGAAACAGGGGGTTGTAAATATTTTCTGGTCGATATGCCTAGTCGATGCTGGGGAATGTGTCCAGCTTGACAGGATAAACTAGGTATATCTCCAACACAGCCCGGTCACTATGCACATTCTCTGCTCAGGTAAAAGTGCAAGCTCACTGGTCCATGTGTGAAACTGTCATGTCTTCCAGCTTTTGATGCTGGAAGGGAAGGTCTCAGATCAGGGCTTCCAACAGCCAGGCTCCAGCACCATACTTCCTGCAGCACAGCCACACTGGTTCCTCAGTCAGCCTGGTCTGAAGGGTATCACCCAGTCACCAGCCAGCCTGAGCATTCCATCACCTGATCCCAACAGGCCAATCCCAGCCCACTAAACCCTATAAATCCCTGGCATCGGAGTTTGCTCCTCACTCTGAGCAAGCTGCCCTGAGTGAGAGGGTTCTGCTCCATTCTCCTTCCTGCTGCTGCTGCTGCCGCCACCATCTTGGACCATGGTGACTCCAGCCTGACTTTGGCCTCATGTGGCTTCTGATTTCTGAAACTGCTTTCTCAGAACTCTCCTACCCACACCTAGGACTCTAAATTCACTCTTGCCTGTGACCCTTTCTACTCTCTGATGTCCTGCTTGACTACTCAGCCTCCTGCCATTTTCTCAACATGTGATTTCCTCCAGTTCCTCAGCTAACTGGTTTCCCTGTTTTGGACTGTGTCCTTGTCTGCACCTCCTGCCTTCGATGGGCAGGCTGAAGCAGATTCCTGCTTCATCCTGCCCAGAGGTGCACACAGTTTCTTCTTCAGGCTGCTCACAGAGAGCACATGGTCATTCCTTCTCTTCCTCCATTTATCCACTGCCTTTGTCTCACTCCAACTTGTACGGGACAAGTGAATATTGGTTTCCTAACCTTTACACGCTAAATAAACAAATATCATGGCAAGCAAAAACTGCCCCCTTTCTGCCCCATATGCAAACCAGAGCCCCCTTGTGTGTTCATGATGAATTGTTCTCACGATGTTATCAGGATGGTCACACACCATCACATTTCAATACTGTTTGCGCCTGCAAAGGTTTTGGGGTGGTCACACCAACCAGTGCATAGCCCATATCTTCCTACTGAAATCCTGTAACTTTTTAATACCACAAATGTTCTGATTAATTTTGTCCTGCTTTCGTTGTGCTCCAGCTTCTCTGGATTGCAATCATTTGGTAGCATTGGGGAAGCATCCCAGAACAACTAATGAAGGAGAATAAATCCACCACTACTAACACACTATTATTGTGACAAGAACATGCTGCAGAGTGCACCTGCAATAAATTATCAGTCTGGAAGGGCCCCGGGTTTCAAAATCAGGAGATTTTAAGGGGCTTTACTTCCTCCTCCCTTTATTCTGAACATCTGAAGGACACACAAGTCACAGTTTTGGAGTTTCCATGCCCCCGTGCCCTTATCCCTGTCTTCTACAGGAGACACAGTGACCCAGAGTTTGAGCCAAAGTTTTCGTCTACCCTACAGTCAATTTTCTCATTTTTCCAGCCTACTTTTCCACACAAATTCATGATTATTATTTTGTTGAGGTTTGCACACACATTTCCACATGCACTTCTTGTGATATATGCATTTTCTTAAGCAATTTTGCCCAATATATATGTTTTCTTTTGCAAGCAGTGTTCTCTAATATAATACATTTTGTATGTTATTTCTAATATTTCACTAACAGGCACATTTTTATGCATACATATACAGCGACACATTTTCATCTGTTGTTTTTTTGGGGGGGGGGTTGGAGACGTGCATTACAAAATTCAGAGAAATTTTGGAGGGTGGCTGCTTTTTTTGTGCGTTGGTTTAGAAAGTGTGATTTAAGACCGTCTGCATTGAAAAACGAAGAGAACGAGTGTCTCCCCGCCATCCCTATCCTGCAGCCCCCCTAGCACTGCGCAAGTGCTGCTGTGCCTTTAAGATTTGGAGCGATGCCCTTTTGAAGGGGAAACAATTACATTTCAGCAGAACTTCCATCCTTCAGTGGTGGGAGGGGAGTGGGGGGAAAGACCAAACCGTTGTCTTTCCAAGATGGGGTCAGCCCCGCAGCCTTTTCGCTGGAAGCACTTACTACACAATTAATGGAAGGGACTCTCATCAAATGAGGGACAAATCATAAAATTAGGGAGATGGAAATTAGGCATGGACAAGCAGTCCAGGTGCAGGGGGAGGGGGCGAGATTTATGGGGGAGGCTGTATTATAGCTAATGATTTCTGCTAATGATCCTCCAAAGTATAAAGTGGCACTGAGCCCACTCTCAGTGGGACAAGAGAAAATCCTATGCACGGGTGAAGGGCATCCTCCAAAGAGGAGAGCTGAGCGCCCCCCTCCATGAAAATGAGGCAACCAACCCCCCTCTGGCTTTTCTTCAAGCCAGTAATGCTGCGCATGCAGTTTGCTCATTAAGAGTTAGACTTTCTGCTCCACCAGAGACATGTCCAAGTGTTTTTGTGGCTCATTGGCACCCGCAGAAGTCCCGGCTTCCCTTTCGAGCAACCTCACCTCCGGAAGTCCTTGCTATCTTCTCACTGAAAACCCAATCTAAGAAGGTAAGAAGGTCAAAGGCCCATCGAGTCCAACATACTCTTCTCCCAGTGGCCAACCAGATGCCTATGGGAAGCCTGCAAGCAGTACATGACTGCAACAGCACTCTCACCACCCATGCGGTACCCAGACACACACTACCTCCAGCAGGGCTGGTAGAACATTGCCATCAGGGTTAGTTCCATTGATAGTCTTCTCCTCCATCAATGTTTCATCCTTCTTGATAGCCATCACTGCATCTTGTGAGGGCAAATGCCACCATTCATCTACACGCTATATGAAGAAATCCCTTCTGTCTATCTTGGATTTTCTAACGAGTTCCAGTTTCATGAGAGAGGGAAGGAAACTTCTCTCTATACCATGCTGAATTTTATATATTGAAGGGAATCTGAGAAAATGGCATTGGGTAAGCATCCTGTCGGGATGCACAGGAGTCACAAAAGACAGTGGGGCAGTTGAGTTTCCAATGGAGTTTGCACAGAGGATGTTCTCAATGGACACCACTCCTGGATTTTCTAAGGAGTAAAGGCTGGTCTACTGTATGAATGCTCTGCCATAATAATAATAATAATAATAATAATAATAATAATAATAATTTATTATTTGACCCCGCCCATCTGGCTGGGCCTCCCCAGCCACTCTGGGCGGCTTCCAACAAAGATGAAAGATACACTAAAATGTCACATATTAAAAACTTCCCTGAACAGGGCTGCCTTCAGATGTCTTCTGAATGTCAGGTAGATGTTTATCGCTTTGACATCTGCTGGGAGGGCGTTCCACAGGGCGGGCGCCACTACCGAGAAGGCCCTCTGCCTGGTTCCCTGTAACTTGGCCTCTCGTAGTGAGGGAACCGCCAGAAGGCCCTCGGAGCTGGACCTCAGTGTCCGGGCAGAACGATGGGGGAGGAGACGCTCCTTCAGATATACTGGACGGAGGCCGTTTAGGGCTTTAAAGGTCAGCACCAACACTTTGAATTGTGCTCGGAAACGTACTGGGAGCCAATGTAGGTCTTTCAAGACCGGTGTTATATGGTCTCGGCAGCCGCTCCCAGTCACCAGTCTAGCTGCCGCATTCTGGATTAGTTGTAGTTTCCGGGTCACCTTCAAAGGTAGCCCCACGTAGAGCGCATTGCAGTAGTCCAAGCGGGAGATAACCAGAGCATGTACCACTCTGGCGAGACAGTCTGCAGGCAGATAGGGTCTCAGACTACGTACCAGATGGAGCTGGTAAACAGCTGCCCTGGATACAGATTTGACCTGTGCCTCCATGGACAGCTGTGAGTCCAGAATGACTCCCAGGCTGCGCACCTGGTCCTTCAGGGGCACAGTTACCCCATTTAGGACCAGGGAATCCTCCACACCTGCCCGCCTCCTGTCCCCCAAAAACAGTACTTCTGTCTTGTCAGGACTCAACCTCAATCTGTTAGCCGCCATCCATCCTCTAACCGCTTCCAGACACTCACACAGGACCTTCACCGCCTTCACTGGTTCTGATTTAAAAGAGAGGTAGAGCTGGGTATCATCCGCATACTGATGAACACCCAGCCCAAACCTCCTGATGATCTCTCCCAGTGGCTGCCATAGATCAACCAGCACAAAACAGGACATTCATGTTGCCTAACCAAGGATTCTAGGGCACATAGGTGGACATTGCAGGAAAGCTTGCTCTGATGCATAACTATGGGGGAGGGCTGTTGTCTTATTTATTTCCTAAAAAATCATAAAATTATGCTCTACCTGCAGGCTTCCCAAAGTCACTTGATTGGCCACTGTGAGTACAAGATGCTGCACTAAATGAGCCGCTTCCAGTAGTCTTATATATTGACAACAGAACAAAGTGTCTCCTTGGGAGGTGGTGGGCTCACTTTCGCTGGAAGTGTTTTAAGCAGATGCTTGGTGGCCATTTATCAGGGATGCAAGATTCCTGGACTGAGCTGGCAGGGGGTTGAACTGGGTGACTTCTAAAGACGCTTTCAAATCTATGACTATATGATCAAAGGGTGGCACATGGCAACATTCGCAGCATTGTACAGTAACTTATCTGGAGAACAAATGAGACAGCCTGTGAGAAGTAGAGTGAAGGCTCTTTATCTCTAGTAAAGGAACAAAGGAAACCAATTAGCAACTTCCTTTTTTAAAGTAGTGAACATGAATTTGTGAATCTGAGCATAGCTTGGAGAACCATTCCCAGCCCTCACTTTACTATGAAAGTCAGTATAATTACCATGTCCATTATAACCTTCCTGAGCCTTAAGACTGGCACCAATGACCCCACTCTCAGTCCTGCTGTTAACAAAGGTCTTGCCTGGCAGCTTCCAGAAATGGAGCCTTTTCAATGGTGGCCCCACAACTATGAAATTCCCTTCCTAAGGAACTCGACAGAGCCTGCTTCCTGCCTGCCTTTAAGCGGACCTAGAAAACATAATAAAAATATTACCTTGCAAGGCTTTTTGTAAGTGCGTGTTTTTACTGGCTCTTGTATATGGTATTTATGCTGATATGTCTTAAGAAAAGCCCTGCTTAAATCAGGTCAAAAGCCCATTTGTTCAGCATCTGGTTTCTTTTGGTGGCTGATTAGACGATTTCAGGATGCAGGCAAGCTGGCCCTAAGCACAGTCTGTGATCTCCAGCAACAGGTTTTCAGAGACTTGCTCTGTTTTAACTGTAACTGTGTGATTCTCTTTCTTTCTCATTTTTAAACAGCTATCAGGGTGGGAGATGATATGAGATGTAATTTTAAACACCTGACAGAAGTAGCAAAACTACATACGTACAAGGAAATTATATCATATAGATTGGCACTGCATGCATACAGCTAGTCTAAGAGAAACCTGGAACTGCACAGTGGCAGCAAAATTCATGATGAGGCAATTCCCACAAGCTATCAATAGAGAGATCATGCTGGCTCCAGAATTTTGAGGGGTTCTCAGGCCTCACCTTAATATCCACTCCCAGGCATGGAAGGAATTTTTTTTTTATACTCTGTGCAAAATGCAAATGGTGGCACTGTTAGAGAGATGTGACCCACTGCAGATAGTTAGATATTTGCCTGCGCTCCAAGCATAGTTGTCAACTTTTCCCTTTTCTTGTGAGTAATCCTATTTGGACTAAGGGAGTTTCCCTTAAAAAATGGGAAAAGTTGACAGCTATGCTTGGAGCGCAGGCAAATATCCAACTTTGCCACCTTCCAGCGCCAGCCATGAAGAAAGCCTCACCAAAGTCTCACCAAAGGTTTCAGATCTGGATTTCTGGTATGCATTATATAGATTTTCAGTGGGCACTCAGCAAAAAGAAAAATTTTTTTTTCTTTATAAAAAATATTTATATACCACTATCTCATAAAATGTATCAAAGTGGTTTAGAACCATTTTGGTTTACAACCACATATGAAAACATGTAAAAATGTAAAACAAAAGACTATCAACAAACTGTTATGGAAAGTTGCTTTCTTAATTGCCTGCATAAGCCTTGCAGAATAGAAATGTTTTCATCAGGCTAGTTTGTGTGGTGCAGCAATGAAACCACTAGCACATCTGCAAAGTTAAGCAGGGTCTGGTATAGTTTCAAATTGGATGGGGGACCATGTGTTGAGATTCCTGCATTGCAACGTGTTGGACTAGATGACTCTTGGGGGTCCCTTCCAACTCTACAATTCTATGATTTAAAGGTTTAAAATAAATGGTGTCTTCTGAATCTCTATTGGCAGTGCATTCCATGGAACTGAGCCAATCATACTAAAGGCTTGGTTTTTGTTGTCTGGTGAGCCTTAGCACCTCACAGGACGACCAGTAACGCTCCTGCAGGTGCTAACTCCAAAAACTTTAATTTTTTTCATCTTTTAGTAATTTATTTATTTATTATTACATGTGTAGCCCACCTCTCCCCCAAGGAAAGTGATTTTCTCTTCCCCATTTTATCCTCACAACAAGCCTGTGAGGTTGGTTAGACTAGAGAGAGAGAGAGAGAGAGAGAGAGAGAGAGAGAGAACAACTGGCCCAAGGTCACTCAGTGAGCTTCATGGCTGAGTGGGGATTTGAACTCAGGTCTCCCAGGTCCTTGCCCAGCCCTCTAACCACTACACTACACTGGTTCTTGCACAAGGAGAAGATAGTTGTGAATGGTTCTGGGTTTATGATACATTGAGAGTGGTCCTGGAGTTTTACAAAAAGCTCTTTTCTTAGAAGGGATTAAAAAAAAAAACCAACAACCCTCTGATGATTAGAGCTGCACTGTGCCCTCGACTCCCAGGAGAGTCTCATCCTGCCAGCCAGCTTGATTGGTAGGTTGGACCATTACATCCCTGTTCTTGGAGTAATAAAGATTCTTAGTAAGTTTCATTTGGAGCACTCACCAGGAGTGGAAATGGACAATGATTCACAGAAACAGAAGCCAGAGCGTGTGCCAAAAACACAAGAGCCGGCAAATTTTTGCTGAGCTGTGATTTTGGACTTTCTCCTCCTCCTCATCTCCGTGTTCCAGCAGAGCCCCTTGCAGGAACTGAAGGCGTTTTACGCAGCATGAAGACTCAAGAGCCTGAAAGGCAGCAAGCGTGAAGGGAATGGGGAGAAGAGGACAAGGAGGAGGAGAGTGGTGCTGGGCCGTAAAAAAGAAGAAGAAGAAGAAGAAGAAGAAGAAGAAGAAGAAGAAGAAGGCGGCATTGCAGGGAGTATGTGGGAAAGGTGCCACACACAGCCGTGAGAGGTGCAGGGCCTAAAATCAAGCGATGAGAAGCGCTGCTGGCGTTTGCCTATAATGAAACATGCACAAACTGTGTGGCTGTGGAGAATTGAAGAAATGGACTGAGCAGTGAGGATGCCAAGGCCAAGTCTTCTGATCTGAAGTTGCTTGTAAAACATTTTACATAGTCAACTAAGTTTCACTCAGAGAAGACCCGCTGAAATTAATGGTCTATTAACTTCAGTGGGTTTGCTCTGAATAGGACTGGGACTGGACAGAACCTTGTGCTTATTTAATCATATTCTAAGCATGTGCAGAGATGCTGAAAGGGAAGAGGTGCTGCAGAAGTTGGGGCAAGCTCTGCTTTTCCCTACCTTCCTTTAGCCACAAGTGAAACCTGGCTGTTAGGAAGGGACATAGCTCAGTAGTAGAGCATCTTGCTCTGCATGCAGAAAGTTCCAGGTTCAATCCTCAGCATCCCAAGGTAGGGTTAGGAGACACACCCTGTCTGAAACTCTGGAGAGGCACTGTTAGCCAAGAAGAAGAAGAAGAAGAGTTTGAATTTGATATCCTGCTTTATCACTACCGGAAGGAGTCTCAAAGCGGCTAACATTCTCCTTTCCCTTCCTCCCCCACAACAAACACTCTGTGAGGTGAGTGGGGCTGAGAGACTTCAAAGAAGTATGACTAGCCCAAGGTCACCCAGCAGCTGCATGTGGAGGAGCGGAGACGCGAACCCGGTTCACCAGATTACGAGTCTACTGCTCTTAACCACTACACCACACTGGCTCTCAAGGTGGACCAATGGTCTGACTCAGTATAAGGTAGCTTCCCTGTGCCCCTACACCCCATTCTTCAGATATGCTAGGCATGGGTGTCAGATGTGTCACTTCTTTTTTAACAGCACCCCCCCCCCCGCTTCTTTTAACTTTGAAATAGGTTCAGAGGAAGAGAGGTGGATTCCTGAGTGACAAAGTGGCCAGCCGCTTAGACTGTGCACAACCATGCTCTGGGAAAGAGGAGAGAGAATTGGTTTAGTACAGGCTTGTACAGACAGGGCTGTACAAATCTGGCCAGTTCTCAAACAGGAGAAAAAAATATATCCCATGAACAGAATACTCGGTAGAAGGCTATGCTTTTGTGGGTGCAGTTTCACATTTACTTTATGTCCTTCTCCGTGCAGCCTATTTTGCAGCATTTTCAAACTTGATAATAGATAGAAAGCATTTAATCTAGCAATTCTACATTACTGCCCTAGAAGACATCAACAAGACTTTTCCTCCTAAATATATCTTGAAAAGCAAATGTGTTCGGGTGTGTCAGGAATTCGGAAAAGTCAATTGGGACTTCACATAGCACCCTCTATTTAATTTTGCAGATTTATTGGTTGAGTATAGAAACAGCCATTTTCAGTTATTCAAAGAAAGGGCTTCTCCACACTTGGTAAGCTAGTCTGCTCCAACTTCTCATTGTAGGGTGAGCATGGGACCAAGTGCCACAATGTTGTCAGGGCTGCTGCATTGCTAAGCACCCATGATGTCACAAGCAGTATTTGGTAGGTTCTGGATGCCTGCTTAACACCATATCGGACAACGGACAAGTTGTAGTGTTCAGCATCAGCAAGAGGTATTTGGTAGGCACTGGATGACTGCATGCCATCCTTTCAGACAAGCTGCAGTGATCCCACTAGCTGGAGGAGAATTTCCTTTGCAACAATGAATTGCGGTTTGAGGGTTGGGATATCCTAGACACAGATTGATTTCCTTGAAAGAAGATGCTCATGTCTCAGGAGACAAACAGGCAAAAGTGGGGCACTCATTACACAGCACTCTGCGTGTCTGCCGAGGCAAGAGATGACTGGATGATGGGAGTCCAAAATGACTTCATGCCCCTCCTACCCTCGCTGCTGGCAGCCTCCTGAACTTTGTTGGACAAATCTGCTTTGAAATTCTTAGTAGTAGGAACACTTTTCTGAATAATTACAGATCTCCGGTTCAGTGGGAAACTGTAGCAAGGGGAAGTCATTCACTGCAAGCCAGAGTCAACAGACTGTGAACTCATTGCAAGCAGAATACATGATAAAGATTATATCCACAGATGAACTTATTTGCTGGGTCCATTGGCCTATTGTGAAAGTTAGCTGAATGACTTGCTTAAAGTTGCACAAATGGGCATTCTCGTCTCTTTGCACACTCATCCTTTTTCATCCTGAGACTGGATAACTGTATGGTTTATGGAGGTGTTAAGGCGTGTACACACCAGACAATTAATTCACATTTAAATCACATGCCTCCCCTGCAAGAATCCTGGGAACTGTAGTTTACCCCCACCAGAGCTACAATCTCCTGAACCCCTGTATGGACTGTATGGACATAGTAGCAGAATACAACACTTGTCATAGAGCTCATCCACACATCCGCTTGTCCCGTACCTAGAAAGCATGGGTCTGAATGTTTTCCTACTTGACCCACACTTTCTAGGCACACGTCTAAGTGGTTCCCCCTTGCACCATTCCTCTCCCAGGGAAAACCTGCTCTTTAGTGCTAAATCAGAGCAAATGGCAATCCAGAATTGCCATTTGCTCCGACTGAGTGCTAAAGAGTGGTTCCCCCTGGGGGAAATCAGTGGGACAAGAGGAAGTTTGGATGAGCCCCAAATTCTGCTCCCAAGGACCCCAAATTATGTGCCAAGGAAAGCTGGATTCAAAGACTTGCTTGTTTTTGTGCAAACGAAGCAAATTGGTTTATGTTTACTTACTCTGCATAATTTATTCCACTGTGTTAAGTCAGCAAGGAGGAGCAGCCAGTTATTCAGGGTCCCGAAACCTCACCTCCTAAGCACTGGAGAGTGGTGTATTTTATTTATTTTTAAATATTTATAAGATGCTTTTCTGGACCATGTTCACCCAAGACGGCATACAGCAATAGAACCATGAAACCACATGTGCGGAAAAGACTGCTGCACTTGGGGACTTTCCACTGGGGCGGCTGTTTTGCTGCTATGAGAACAGGATGCAGGACATGGTGGACCACTGGCCTGATCCAGCAAGGTTCTTCTTATGTTTTTATAAATAATGTAGTACATTGTGTATATTGAAGCATAATGTAATATTATAATAAAATGTTAAAGCATTAAAAAAAAGCCCTGACAATACATTAAAATCCTGCTCAGATCCTATTTTGACTTCAGGTTTTGCAGGAGTCATTGCCCAAATCCTCCCGAGCTTATGCTCACAGCCTTGGGGACTAGAAACTTGACATTTATTTATTTTTTAAAAAGAAAAGAACAAAAGCTAAGGGTTCCTCCAGACTTCCTTTTGTGCCACGTTTCTAGACATAGGTCTGCACTTCAAAGATCTGTGTCTGTGCTTCCCCCCTCCCCAATGCCTGCAAAAACCTGCTCTTTATCTCTGAATCAGAGCAAGTGGAAACCCATGGAACACCTGAACTGACGTTTTTTTCAGATTCAGCGGTAAAGAGCGAATTTTCCAGGGGAAAGCAGCTGCGCAAAAAAATTAAAAAACTGCTCAGACATGAAGCTTTAAAGTGCAGCCTAGAAGTCATGGGGCAAAAGGTGTGGATGAGCCCTAAGACCTTTAGAATGCACTAAACCTGATTATTTATGTCAGTAGCCTGCAAATCTGGGCTCACAGTATACATATGGTCCTGTCTATAAACATAGATTTCAGCTAGCAACAATTTTGGCCTGAGTTACGTTTTCCAGACGCAACAAGCAAACAGATGCTGTCGGTCAGAATCACGTTCATTTTAGATTAAGGGAACAAGATAACAATATGCAAAATCTCCACTGGGCAGCGGGCACATTGCCCTCATGGCTGTTTTGTGCTGGAATCGGTCTGAGACGCTTGCCTACTTCCAGATTAACAGCTGGGGCCTATTTTTTGCCCATGAAACAAGAGCACCGCAATGGGAAAATGACATGTACACAGTTTGTTCCAAACAAATGTATTTGCTAGGATGGGAAGAGCCCTATTTTGGGGGAAGGGACCACAGCTCAGTGGTAGGGCACCCGCTGTGCATGCAGAAGGTCCCAGGTTCACCTAATGGCCTGGCATCTTCAGTGAGAAGGGTTCAGGTAGGACATAGTGGAAAGTCCTGTCTTTGCCTAAGACCCCAGAGAGCTGCTTCCAATCAGAATAAACAATACTTGGTTCACATTTACTCCTTGCACTTAAACACATGGCTTCTCCCAAAGAATCCTGGGAACTGTAGTTTACCCTCCAGCCACAGCTGCAATTCCCAGCACCCTTAACAAACAACAGGCAACCTGGTCCCAAGCTATATTGTATAGGGCAGGGGTCAGAAACCTTTTTCAGCTGTGGGCTGGTCTACCGTCCCTCAGACTATGTGGTGGGCCGAACTATATATTTTTTTGGGGGGGGGGAATTAACAAATTCCTATGCGCTACAAATAACCCAGAGATGCATTTTAAATAAAAGTACACATTCTACTCATGTAAAAATACCAGGCAGGCCCCACAAATAACCCAGAGATGCATTTTAAATAAAAGGACACATTCTACTCATGTAAAAACATGCTGATTCCTGGACCATCCACGGGCCGGATTTAGAAGGCACTTGGGCCGCATCCGGCCCCCAGGCCTTAGGTTGCCTACCCCTGGTACAGGCTAAGTACTTAATTCGTTCCGGAGGTCCATTCTTAACATGAAACTGTTCTTAACCTGAAGCACCACTTTAGTTAATGGGGCCTCCCGCTGTTGCCGCGCCACCGGAGCACGATTTCTGTTCTCATCCTGAAGCAAAGTTCTTAACCTGAGGTACTATTTCTGGGTTAGCGGAGTCCGTAACCTGAAGCGTATGTAACCTGAAGCATATGTAACCCGAGGTACCACTGTATACGGCTTTACACACCTTAAACAGTAGCTACCCCATTGCTGATAACTGATTTGCAACATTTCTTGCAAGCCACCTCTAAGACTGTGTGATCCAAAGGGTGAAATATCTGAATCCTTTAAGCAGAGTGGTGTAAGTGTGCATTTGGGCTGGATGACAAAGCAGCCTGAAAACTGTGGATGGGGCCTGCTGTTGCCCATGCAGGTTGGGGGAGAGAGAGATTACAACAGGCATGGGGAATTTGTATCCCCACCAATTCCTAGCAGCTAGCATGGCCAATGGTCAGGACAATGATAATGACGGGAGTCCAGCAACATCTGGAGGGCCACAGCTTCCCCACCCATGTTCTATAGAGCTCAGGGTGGTGGATGTGGAGTGAGTACATCTTGTCCTCCCAACTTGCCCTATGAGCCAGGCTAGGCAGAGTGACTTCCTTAAGCATGCTTTACAACCAAGTCAAGAACTGGAAACACCAACCCTACCATTAGGCAAAGCAATATCCACCAGGGGAGGATGCAGTCCCATTGCCACCATTGCTTAGGTTCAGCTGCCAGGGTGCTTGGCCTCTGTATATGGAACATAAGGGGTGACCTCAGGCATCAAAATGTCTTGGGCTGGCCCTGAGCTGAGGTCTTGAAAATATATATCATACCATTAAGCAACCCCTGAAGCAACTGCATAAGAAGGAAGGAAGGAAGGAAGGAAGGAAGGAAGGAAGGAAGGAAGGAAGGAAGTTTTCGTGGCCCAGCTGGAAACAAAAGTCCACTTTCTGATGTTCCAGTGGCCTTGGCCATGATGGAGGTTCGAGGTGGTAGGTGGGTAGGTGGCAGAAGGGAGGGAGATGGTGAGGGTTTGGCATACAGTATATATCACATCTCAGCTCTTCTGGATCAGTCACGCTTCCTAATTCAATAAGGTGAGAAGGAGCATAATTTGATCATATTTGTTTTGCATCACTGCAAAAACAGAAAATGAGGGGCTGCAGAGCTGCACCAATTTACTTCATCCGACCTTGATTAAAAGAAAATTAATTGCCGCATCTCTCAGGATATCTCAGGCGGCAGCCAATGGGCTCTCTGGAAAACCACAAAAAGGGGGGGTTGAGAGGAATGGGGGGGAGCGAGGCAGAAAGACTGCTTGCCCTTTCATCTCTTAGCATAACTGTCTTGTTGGAAGCTCTGGCAGACTGAAAAGGAGGTGGATGTGCGGGGGGGGGGGAGATAAATAATAATAGCAAAACACCCACCCCAGCGCACGGGAAATCACAGGCTCCTCTCCTCAGCCTTTGAGCTCCCTCTCTTGCTTTTGCTTCTGTGTTCCTTGCTTTTGCATTTCTGTCAGGCTTTACCCAGGCAGCCAGCTCTGGTTCCGTAGGAGTTCGAAGAAGTCTCCAAAGGCAACCAAGGGTTGCATCTGAATCAAAAGCAAAGGTGGTGAAGCACAACCCTACCACCCCCAGGGTACTGTACCTAGAGCAGAGATAGATGGATTTGTCAAATGTGGTTGTTCTCAGTTGCTCATATTTTTCATGTCTTAAGTTTAGTTCTCCACCCTTTTGCATCAATTTGCAAATCTTCAGTCTCATGAAAATTCGAACCTAAGAACATGATTCATATTCCAGCATCCTGTTCCCACAGTGGCCAACCAGATGCCCATTATGGGAAGCCCACAAGCAGGACCTGAGCACAACAGCCCTCTTCCCAACTGTAATTCCCAGAGGCATACTGTCTCTGACAACAGAGACCAGCATTTTACATGTCTCCTAATATTTTTGCTAGCAAACTTCCTTAATATAATGCATTTTGCATGTTATATATTTGCTAATATAGGCACATTTATGCACACTTTCCCGTAATAGACATATTTTTGTACACATCAACTGGTTGGAGAATTGCACAACAAAATTCAGATAAGTGCCAATTTTCAAGGCTTCATTTTGGTTTGTGTATTTTTTCAGGAAGTGTGAATAAGGTAGGTTCTCATTCCAATGCAAGCCAAAATCAAATTTATTCCCCCACACTAATTGATTGTAGGGATTAATCATTTCTGGGGACATCATACACCTCTGGGGACCTGGCACAGCAGGGGGCAGGGAGGCACAAAATAAATTTATAAAATGGTGCATGATTAGAAGAAAATAGGTTGTAGCCAGCTAAGTTATATTCAGAATAGACCCACTGAAATTAAGGAACCTAAGTTAGGAATGCCCATTAACGTTTGGTTCTACTCTGAGCAGGACTAGCTTTAGATACAAACTACTGTTTTCCACTGCACTCTCCCTAACTAATAACACTAGAACTCAAGAGACATGAAAACTGATTTGGCTGGAGATTTCAGGGCAGACAAAGGAAAGCACTTCACACAACAGATAATTAATTTGTAGCTGGCCACCAGCTGAGATGGCTTTAAAGAGGAAAGAGACATGGCCATTGCAAAGCACTGATGATGCTGGATGGTAGTCTGCTCTCCTCACCTGGAGCTGCTTCTCTAGGACAGAACTAAGGACATGTGTTGTCACAGCATCTAATAGAGACTGAGAGCTTATGTAGCCTGGTTATTCGCACTCTGCCCAGACCCAGCTGCAACAGGGTGGCCTAGCTTTCAAGGCTTCCTGCTTCCCAGGAGGCACCTTATTCCTGAGGAGGCTGGTTCTTTTGGGTCTTGAAGAACACACTCCATCAACAGGCAGATGCCTCTGCCTGCAGCTTCTGATGCCAGTGCTTCCTGGGGCTGGGAGGTAGCTTGACCTCCCATCCTAACTCTGAAGGGGAAAGAACTTCTACAGGTGAGTTCGGAACATCATCCATGGGTGTCTCAGGGTTCTCTGCTGCAGGTGGACCTGACATCACTTCTCTGGGGATGCTGGAGGTATCTGGGGCAGTGCAGGAGCCAGGAAGCCTTGCAAAATCTTTGGACTTTGTGCCGCTAGGGTTTCAGTCTGAGGAGGAGTCACCCTGGCTTGGGCCTAGACCAGGCAGGACAATGCTGGCCATGGAAGTTGGAGTCTAAAGGAAAAAAGGTTTCCCCATCCCTTGAGTAGACAGTACTGGGATAGATGAGCAAGTAACCTGACCTGCCTTCCTATGTCCCACAAAGAGGAACCATATTGAAGAGAGGAGAGAAGGGAACTCTGCGGCCTAGTTAGCATGACGTGGTAAGCCAAACTGTAAGTTACTGAGACCAGGTGTACAAGCTGGCTCTGAAAGTGCAACATAGAAAATGGCCTTATCATACTGAGTCAAACCATCTAGACAAGTCTTCTCTACAATGGCTCCAAGCATCTGGAGATGCTGGGGATTGAACCTGGGACCTTCTGCATCCTTAGCAGATGCTCTACAACTGAGCTATAGGTCCTTCCCCAATGGAACACTTTGCTCCTCAATGGTCCTTTTTTATTTTTATTTTTACTACTGTGGCATGCTGAGATGTCATATGTCCTCTGAGCTGGCAGTAGAGGTTAAGGTCTCTTCTAACCTTGAGCTGTAGCCAAGAACAAACCACGAGCTATGTCTACACTGCCATCTTACGCCTGTGACAAAAGGCAATTGCCGAAGGGGGTCAGGTATGAATTTTGGCACCGAAGCAGAGTTTCACTGCATCTGCCTGGTTGTGCCATCCACTGCTTATTAACTCAGAACATATGCCCAAAACTATCATGCCGGTAACTCTCCGATGGTTAACTCCAATAAAACAAAAGAAAGCGGTTTCCCTCCTTAATAATTCATGGGCATCTTTAAAAGCCCCTGTTAAAAAGATACACAATTCCTCCTCCCTCCCCAATTTTCTGATGTACTAATTAACCAAGATCTGCATCCAGTGCTATTCTCTATTGGACCTGAGTGACACTTTCTCTTCCTTCGACCAGACACAAAACCATCTGCTCCACTCATCCATCACTTGTACTTTCTTTAGCATTTAGCGTCATCTTGACAGGCTGCAGCTCTCAGATCCAGATCTCTGCCCACGCCGAGGCAACCAATTTAAAAAAAGAAAAGGAAAATGGGAGAAAGGAGAAGTCTTTGATGGCATCAGAATCAAGACTCTTGGCCTTCCTTAATGTGGTGTCCTCCATTTGCTTTGGACTACAAAGTGTCCCTGGCCATTGGCCATGCTTCCTGGGGCTTATGGGAGTTGGAGTCTGACGACATCTAGGTGGGTACCATATTGGGGAAGGCTGCTTTAATGAGTGGAGGACTAATGGGGCACTGCCCCACCAACTGCTCTCTCTTGCCTTCCAGCTTACAACCAGCCCAACAAGGTAACACTGCCTGTCAGATTCCTCCTATTTGGTGTCAGGGTTGTCCTCGCAGAACTCAGAGAACAACACTAGAAGTAGTTGTTTCTGCCTGTCATTGACTTTGACTCTACATTTGGTTAGTTTTCCTGTCTTTTGCACTACCAGTCAACCACCCAACATTCACATTCACTGCTGCTCTCTCTCCTAGGGTTTCTGTAGCAAAAGCAGATGGCTTGTCAAAAAATAAAAACAATAGAGAACAGTTGGGGCAGCTCAGGACTGAGTAGCCAAGGCCGAAGAATATTTCAGGGGGATCCAACTTGGAAGTGCAATCTCAGGATCAAAAGAAAACGAAACAACATGCCCAGGCTCAGGAAGGCCTTGTTGATCAAAGAAGGCTTATCTGGAGCAGGAAGCTCTGTACATTCCTTCCTGCCCAGGAGGATCCAGTGGCCACCTTAGGCACAATGATACTAAACTGCCTACACCAGGGCTGCAATGTGTAGTTCAGTGGCTCATCACATGGGGCAGGTGCTCTGGTTCAAACTCCAGTTGCTCCTGGACACCCTCAATGTGAGTTAAATCTATGCTCAATTTTAAATTTAAAAAGTCACAAACCTGTGAAAAGGTGTGGCAGATCCCAGTGGCGGAGCTTCATGCTCTGGTACTGGGGGGCGGAGAGCAGGCGGGGCTGGTGTGTGTCTTGGGGGCAGGGCACGCTACCAGCAGGGGCATGGTGTGTGTCCTGGGGGCGTGGCGTGCTGCCTGCGGGGGCGTGGCGCCCAGTGCGGGGGGGGCAGCCACGATGGCACCCTGCCGGAATTGCGCTGCCGGGGGCTGTACACTCCCCCCACACTCCTCTTCCTCCACCAGTGGCAGATCCTAGAGTGGAGCCCAGCATCATTACTTTGATGGGCCTCGGGGTAAGAGCTGGCACGTGTGTCTTATTCACCTAAAGCATGTAGCCAAAAGGTGTGTGTGAAATGGCAACAACAACAACAACAACAACAACAACATTTATATCCCATCTGGCTGGGTTTCACCAGCCAGTCTGGGTGACTTACGGCATATGTAAAACATAGTAAAATATCAAACATTAAAAACTTCCTGATACAAGGCAATGCATTGCTTTTATGGAAAGGGACCCAAAGGCTTAAAAGTTGGCTATGTCCTCTTGGTTCTGATGAACCTTAGGGGGCAGGTGGCCATACACAGTGAAGTGTTTGCACAAAGCAGCTCATTTCACAGGCTGGGACAATGTCACCACAACTCAACGCAACCAGTCAACCAACAGAAAAGCCATAGCTTTGTGGTAGAGAATCTCTTTTGCATGCAGAAGGACTTGGATTCAAGTCCCTGGCATCTTCAGAGGGCTGGTGATTTCCCCTGCCTGAAACCCTGTAGAGCCGCTGTCAGTCAGTGTAAACAATACTGAGCTAGGTGGAAAGTTGGTCTGACTCTGTATAAGGTAGTTTCCTATGTTCCTATGAAAGGATCCTGTGAAAAAGTGGCACAACCATGCAGCAAGCTGTGGCATGCACACAACACTGACTCACACAAGGTCAAAACAGCTGTTGAAATTTTGTGTAAAGTGCAACTCTGAGTAACTCTGACAAATTGCATGAGGAACTTCTAGGAAAGGCAACAGAAGTCTGAGAAGACAAGAAAAATTTCTCAAGGGATTTCATACCTCCCTGCTTGTGATTTACCCCTTGGACATATAACACAAAGCCAGAGTTTGAAGGGAAAGGGTCATTTCCCCAGGGTAGTCTAATAAAACAGGCTCAATAGGCTTGCATGTAATGGAACACCCTGGCTTTGGGCATAAAATGGGGAGATGGTTCTGTCAATGTTGTTGTGCATTGCACAACACGTGTAGTATGTGTGAGTGTATGCAAAACAAACAAACAAACCACCCCTGTGTGTGTGTGTGTGTGTGTGTGTGTACAGTAGGGTGGTGTGTCTGCGTGTGTGTTCGTGTTTGGGCGCAGAGTAAAAAGTACAGCATGTGTTTGGGAGTTGGGATGTTTAGTAATTAAATCCCTTTTCATCCTTCTGCACCTGTCTCCTTCTGAAAACTGAGAGAACAGACGTCAACCGGGACAAGGGCTGGACTGAATACAGCCAATTCTGAAATATTTATTAGCTTGTGACACCACTCAATAGAGGAGAAGGAATGCCGCCTAATCCGCCCAACAAATGCTCGCTTGGTGGAGGGGCATTTCTCTACAAGTGCCTCATTATATTTCAACTACTGCCTAGTACTTTGTCAAAAATGGTATCGTTTGCAATTTGTTGTCTATATTTGCTCGCAGGCAACTTTACCCTTGTGGTAGCCAGAGATTTAGGAGCACAACGTTCTGGAGTGTAAATTTAATTTTGCAAGCAAGCTTCTCAATCAGACACACAGCACTAGGTTCTCCATTCTGGAGGGTGGCAGTTGTTGTTCTTGTTGCTGGGAGCAGTTCGGTGTATTTCATGGGTGCACCCATTGAATGCCTGTTAATGCCAGTTGCAAATTGGCTCCATACAGAATAGAAGGCAGTGGCGGTGTTGGTGATGAAGACACACCATGAGTGCCTTGCTCTGTCTTCCCTCCCCTATTTAAAAGCCGGAATAAGGCTTAAAAGGCCTGCTGGTTAAAATTGATCTCTGATGGCTATGAATCCAAAAGCAGTGGAGGCTGGTCCATTTGGGAATGTGGGACACTGCTCCACCAACCCAAGTCTGCCTTTAGCCAGGCCTCACCTGCCTGCCTTTTTAACTTACAGCAAGTCAAGGGGTGGATCTCCCTGTGATTGGCTCTGGCTCCACCTGCTGCTGGTCTCCTTGCTTTCTGCCACAAGTCCCAAGGAGCACCAGCCACCACACTTCGAAACTTGCCCAGTATCAGGGCTGAGTTCAACGTCATTGACGGAGAACAGCCAGGGCTTAGGAGGTGCACCAGGGGATCAGAGCTGGGGGAGTGGGCCAAAGTAGTTGAGCCTTTTTTGCAAAATCGCAAAGAAATTGGGCATTTTAAAAACTATTTTAGAAGGGGAAACGAGAAAAATGACACTGCCGACATCAGGTGCCATACACCCGGATTTTCCCGGACATTTACCTGATTTCCACCTGGAATCTGCTTTCGGATGCAGTATTCTGGATTTCTCCGGGAAATTCCAGACATACGGCAACCCTAACTAAGGGATCAAGCCGGGAGTGATAGCCCAGGAAAGAAGCAAGTGAGCAAAAAGTGTAAGAGTGAAAATGAAACAGTTGTTGCCCAGGCAAGGACACAGCCCAAACAGGGAGCCTTTTATAATCCTGATACGTCAACTGCCCAAGAATACAGGGAGCTGCTTTATATCAAGTCAAGGCAATTGGTCCATCTAGTTCTGTATTGTCTTTACTAACTGGCAGCAGCTCATCATAAGGGTATATGGTCTGACTCTGTATAAGGCAGCTTCATATCTCTAAAGTTCAGCAGTAGAATATTCATTCTGCATGCAGAAGATCCAAGGTTCAGCTCCTAGCATCTCAGGGGTCAAAAGTGCCAGAGAGCTGTTGCCAAACAATGTAGACATGACTGAGCTTGATAAACCAAAGGTCTGATAGGGCACAAGGCATTTTTCTATGTTGATATGAAGGCCAGGTGACAAGTCAGTCAGAGAAGGAAGGAATGAGGAGTCACAGACATGAGACAAGTCTCCTACAATCCAGTTGGCATTATCTCTTTTTTACACCTCATAAAATTGACTTGAGGAGCTTTTTGTGTTTAGCTGATTTACAGCCTGATCTCAAACCTCTTTTTTTTAAAAAAAAGACTCAGAAGAGGAGTACTTCTGACCTCATTCCTGGTTAAGTATCTTGGGAAGTTATGTTTCTGGTTTGTAGTTCAGTTGAATATGCAAGTTAAAAGGAACAGCTGCCTGTGTGCAAAATTAAGAGCACTTTCATTTCTCCTTCCACCCGTCCACAGATGGATGCCCCTTCAAATATTATCGTTATTTATACAGGCCTTTTTAGCACGCAAAGCACTGCTCTGTCTTTATCAGATTCAGCAACTCAGCTTTCTCTTGTCACTGATATTCTCATTTTGAGGAACTTGAGTCTGAAGGCTAGCCACTTAAGCAAAACCAGTGGTGTGGTTCAAGGGGAATGCATGGGAGTGCCATTCTGGGACTTTTCTCAGAGCAGGAGTGACTATGCCATCTGCCAGAGTAACTGAGGGACTACTGCTTGCTCTGGAGCATAGGAAACTTCCTTTTACAGAGTCAGGCCTATGGTTCCTCTGGCTCAGCATCATCCAAGCTGAATGTTGGAGAATTCAGGACATACAAAAGGGCTTCTTTATGCAGAGAATCCACTCACATAAGAGAGAATTAAATTCATAGAGAAGAGTAAGGCTATCAATGGTTACAAGCTACTATGACTATCCTCCACCCCCACTGTGCCACCAGTTGATAGAAACAGCAAGAATCATAGAATTGTAGAGCTGGAAGGGACCCTGCGGGTCATCTAGTCTAAACTTCTGCAATACAGGAATCTCCAAGGAAGGAGAGTCCACCACCTTCTGAGGGAGCCTGTTCCGCTGCCAAACTGCTCTTACAGTCAGAAAGTTCTTCCTGATGTTTAGTTGGAATCTTCTCTCTTGTAACTTGAATCCATTGGTTTGGCTCCTATCTTCTAGTGAAGGAGAAACAAGCTTGCTCCATCCACCATATGACAGCCCTTTAGATATTTGAAGATGACTATCATGGCTCCTTTCAGTCTCATCTTTACCAGGCTAAACATACTCAGTTCCTTCAACTGTTCCTCATAAGCTTGGTTTCCAGACACTTTATCATATTGATCACCCTCCTCTGCGCTTACTCCAGCTTGTCAATATCCTTCTTAAATTGTGATGCCCACAACTTGACACATTACTCCAGGTATGGTCTGACCAAGGCATTATAGAGTGGTACTATGACTTCCCTTGATCAAGACACTACACATCTGTTGATGCAGCCTGGAACAGCATTAGCTTTTTGATGCCTTTGCATCACACTGTTGACTCATGTTAAGCTTGTGGTCTACTAAGACTCCAAGACCCTTTTCACATGTACTACTGGCAAGCCTGTTGTTGTTGTTTAGTCGTGTCCGACTCTTCGTGACCCCGTGGACCAGAGCACGCCAGGCACTCCTGTCTTCCACTGCCTCCCGCAGTTTGGTCAAACTCATGCTGGTAGCTTTGAGAACACTATCCAACCATCTCGTCCTCTGTTGTCCCCTTCTCCTTGTGCACTCCATCTGGGTCTTTTCCAGGGAGTCTTCTCTTCTCATGAGGCAGCCATAGTACTGGAGCCTCAGCTTCATGATCTGTCCTTCCAGTGAGCACTCAGGGCTGATTTCCTTAAGAATGGATAGGTTTGATCTTCTTGCAGTCCATGGGACTCTCAAGAGTCTCCTCCAGCACCATAATTCAAAAGCATCAATTCTTCGGCAACCAGTCTTCTTTATGGTCCAGCTCTCACTTCCATACATCACTACTGGGAAAACCATAGCTTTAACTATACAGACCTTTGCCGGCAAGGTGATATCTCTGCTTTTTAAGATGCTGTCTAAGTTTGTCATTGCTTTTCTCCCAAGAAGCAGGCGTCTTTTAATTTCATGGCTGCTGTCACCATCTGCAGTGATCATGGAGCCCAAGAAAGCCTAGTGTCCCCTACCTTATGTTTCTGCAGCTGGTTATTCCTGCCTACATGTAGAACTTTACATTTGATCTTACTGAATTCATTTTGTTATTTTGGCCCAGTTCTCCAGTCTGTTAAGGTCATATTGAATCCCATTCTGTACTTATGTGCTCAGGAGTCACTTGCTGATTTCCCACAGGCATCTAGTTGGTCACTGTGAGAACAGGATGCAGGAAAATATGGGCCACTGGCCTGATCCAGCAAGTTCTTCATAGGTTCTTACTGCTTGCCAAGCTGTCTTCAAAAATGGGTCTCATTTTTCATCAGGTGCAAAATCATACCAATTTCTTCAGACGCTTGTTCAATTTGTGACATTTCCCCAGCGTGGTTTTGCACATCCCTCAGTGTCAAGTGAAATGGAATTCTGAACTCAAGTCATCAGAAGTAGGGGAACGAGACTAAAACGTTTTCTTGTAAGCACTGCTAAAAATCATCATCAACAACAACAAAAACAAAGGCATAATAACCTGACGGATGATGAATCCCATCAAAGCAAAGCTGATTCTGGGTGGTTTTGGCATGATGTATCCATCGTTGCAAGTTGCTGTGTTGGAGAAGTCATTAGATGCTTCCCTGGAGGGAGGCAGCAAGTACATTAAGAGGGACGAGGACTTACCATGAGCCAAATGGCTGCTCTTATTGTTCTCAGAAGGGCACTTAGGATGTTCTTAGGACCAAAAACTTTTCCATAGCATGTCAGAAATGGGACTGCCGTTTAAGATCAACAGGAACACTCAGCTTGCATCTTTTTCTAAGGATATTTCTCTACACTCACAGGCCCAGAATCCTTCACTGGAGGTTCAGGCTAGCAATGTGATACTACCTCACCTGAGCTGTCTTTCTGTGTGCCTTTGAGGGTAGATACCATTCAGAAGGGGAAATATGGATCTCAGTAGAGCTCAGTTGATTGGAAAGCAGACACAGGCATTCACAAAGAAATATATTCATAGTACCAACACCGTAACCTGCTATGGATGTTCACCTTTTAGTAGAGTGGGGTAGGATTTGTCTTTCTTATGTTATTGTAGGATGAGAACTTTTAGTCAATAACATTTTTGCATTTTAATGATGACTTTTAAATTTTGTGTTATGTATTGTGTATTCATTTTTGAGACATTTTATGTGGTAACAGTGACAACAAATACTCAGCCAGCTTAAGTTTACACTATGGCCTTCAAGCTTTTGTGTTTCACAGAATTCTTCCGCCTGATTATGAATTCTGTGACAGGAGTGGACTTTGGTATTTCAAATTTCAGCAGCACCCTGGGCGAGGCCAAAATTCATCCCCCTGCCTCTTGCCTTCCATTCTGCTCAGTTCACAACCTCATGTTTGTGTTGTCCTGCAGTGCCCCCCTTGGCTCAGTGCCCAGTGTGGGGGAACTGGTTGCACTGCCCTAAATCCACCTCTGTCTATGAAATTTGTGGTACCAGGGCATGAGTGTTCAGAGCAGATGTGAGATAAATGTGCAAAGCATTGTAAGGTCCTTTCTAGGTCAAAAAGTGATACAATACTGATTAAGAGTAATTGACTGATGACAGGAGAAAGGTGTACTGATTCTTCCATGTACAATTAAGCAGAGGGCATCAAAATTATTCACAACCTGAGATAAGCTAGTCATCCCCAAATCAATGAATCAGAATGGCCTGGAGAGACAACAAAAATAAAATGATCAGGAAAACTGTAAGTAAGAGCCCTATCTAGGTAAAAACATGAGAAAAGTCTTACTGGATCAGACCAATGGCCCATCCAGTCCATTAGCCTGATCTCACAGTGGCCAACAAGGTGACCCAAAGGGAACCTGCAAGCAGGACCTGAGTGCAACATTCCTTTCCCCACCTGCAGTTGCCAGAAGTTGGTATTCCAAGGCATTTTGCCTATGACGTAGCATTGGGTCGCACTGATTTTGTGATAGCTTTTTAGGTATTGGCGTTTCAGATCCTAACCTTTTGATCACTGTATTCTTACAGGTTGCATTGTAGCTGCTTGAGGCCATAGGCCGTTCAGTTCTTTACAGAACATGGATCACCTTTGGATATATCAACTCTCCTGGTTATATTGATCCTGTTGAGTGCATATCACCTTGGGTGGTTTCAGTACCAAGGAATTGTCATTCTCTTCTTTCCACCATCTCAGTCTGTAGTGATTGTGTCTCTCATACCAGTCTCAACTGGTATATATTGACTCCTCCTCCTGTACTGATTATTGACTCCGTTGCTGCCATGGTTCTATCCCTCCTTTGTTGTTTGGATTTGATCGAGTTGATCAATTTTCAAGCAGGGCTAGTGCTCTCCCAGTTGACATTTGCAAGGATCCCTTTGCATGGTTTTATTTGTTACATATTGACATGCTTACTTGGTGATCATCGCACCACTAACACTTCTTCGCAAGACAGTTTCAAATCAGTGTGAAATGTAAACAAATAATTAAAAAAAACCACACAGAAGAAGAAATGCAAGGTTCAGAAAATAAAAGCTAATGCTAAAAACGTGTGTGAAACTGCGCCAGGGACACAGAGAGGTGTAAAAAAAAAAGTACTCAAAAACAGGATACCAAACCTGCAGTTGTTTCGTTTCGCTACTGATCCTGAGATGAAAAGTAGAGGGAACCCTATAATTCCCTTGAGCTCAGTATGAGAGTAAGGAAGGCACTGTCCTTGCAAAGGCTACACTACCTAACCACTTATTCTCCCCAGAAGGAAAGCAGCAGAAGTTACTCTCTATTTCTGCCGGGAGCTGCTGACCACTGTCCATGTGATAAGCAGTGTCACAAGTTCAGAGCAGGCCAGCATCTTAAACAAACTTCAAACCACGGTTTAAGATTCTGACTTCTTCCAAACTTTATAACCGTAGTTTACCAGTTTGTTGTTGTTGTTGTTGTTTAGTCGTTTAGTCATGTCCGATTCTTCGTGACCCCATGGACCAGAGCACGCCAGGCACTTCTGTCTTCCACTGCCTCCCGCAGTTTGGTCAGACTCATGTTTGTAGCTTCGAGAACACTGTCCAACCATCTTGTCCTCTGTTGTCCCCTTCTTCTTGTGCCCTCAATCTTTCCCAACATCAGAGTCTTTTTCAGGGAGTCTTCTCTTCTCATGAGGTGGCCAAAGTATTGGAGCCTCAGCTTCACGATCTGTCCTTCCTGTGAGCACTCAGGGCTAATTTCCTTAAGAATGGATGTGTTTGATCTTCTTGCAGTCCATGGGACTCTCAAGAGTCTCCTCCAGCACCATAGTTCAAAAGCATAAATTCTTCGGCGATCAGCCTTCTTTATGGTCCAGCTCTCACTTCCATACATCACTACTGGGAAAACCATGGCTTTAACTATACGGACCTTTGTTGGCAAGGTGATGTCTCTGCTTTTTAAGATGCTGTCTAGGTTTGCCATCGCCTTTCTCCCAAGGAGCAGGCGTCTTTTAATTTCGTGACTGCTGTCACCATCTGCAGTAATCAGGGAGCCCAAGAAAGTAAAACCTCTCACTGCCTCCATTTCTTCCCCTTCTATTTGCCAGGAGGTGATGGGCCCAGTGGCCATGATCTTCGTTTTTTTGATGTTGAGCTTCAGACCATATTTTGCGCTCTCCTCTTTCACCCTCATTAAAAGGTTCTTTAATTCCTCCTCACTTTCTGCCATCAAGGTTGTGTCATCTGCATATCTGAGGTTGTTGATATTTCTTCCAGCGATCTTAATTCCGGCTTGGGATTCATCCAGCCCAGCCTTTCGCATGATGAATTCTGCATATAAGTTAAATAAGCAGGGAGACAATATACAGCCTTGCCGTACTCCTTTCCCAATTTTGAACCAATCAGTTGTTCCATATCCAGTTCTAACTGTAGCTTCATGTCCCACATAGAGATTTATCAGGAGACAGATGAGGTGATCAGGCACTCCCATTTCTTTAAGAACTTGCCATAGTTTGCTGTGGCCGACACAGTCAAAGGCTTTTTCATAGTCAATGAAGCAGAAGTAGATGTCTTTCTGGAACTCTCTAGCTTTCTCCATAATCCAGCGCATGTTTGCAATTTGGTCTCTGGTTCCTCTGCCTCTTCTAAATCCAGCTTGCGCTTCTGGGAGTTCTCGGTCCACATACTGCTTAAGCCTGCCTTGTAGAATTTTAAGCATAACCTTGCTAACGTGTGAAATGAGTGCAATTGTGCGGTAGTTGGAGCATTCTTTGGCACTGCCCTTCTTTGGGATTGGGATATAGACTGTTCTTCTCCAATCCTCTGGCCACTGCTGAGTTTTCCAAATTTGCTGGCATATTGAGTGTAGCACCTTAACAGCATCATCTTTAAAAATTTTAAATAGTTCAGCTGGAATAACTAAAACCATCCCAATGAAAAGGAAATGCAAGAAAGCAAAGTGGCTGTCCAATGAGGCCTTACAAATAGTGGGGGAGAGAAGGCAAGCAAAATGCAAGGGAGATAGTGAAAGATACAGGAAATTGAATGCAGATTTCCAAAAAATAGCAAGGAGAGACAAGAAGGCCTTCTTAAATGAGCAATGCAAAGAAATAGAGGAAAACAATAGAATGGGAAGAACCAGAGATCTGTTCAAGAAAATTGGAGATATGAAAGGAACATTTCGTACAAAGATTACCATAATAAAAGACAAAAGTGGAAAGGACCTAACAGAAGCAGAAGACATCAAGAAGAGGTGGCAAGAATACACAGAGGAACCATACCAGAAAGAAATGGATGTCTCGTATACCCCAGTTAGTGTGGTTGCTGACCTTGAGCCAGACATCCTGGAGAGTGAAGTCAAATGGGCCTTAGAAAGTTTACCAGTTTGGACATCATCAAAAGCCATGATTAAATGACTTATCACAGCAGGCCGAAATGGAGATTGGGAAGGGTAGCAAACAATGGTTCTCCAGGGTTCTGGGCAAGAGTCATTCCCAACTTTTCTACCTGGGCACCTTTAACTACAGGTTAAAGGAACTGGACCTGGAACTTTCTGCAAGCAAAGTGGTCCCTTCCATCATGGCCCACAGCTGAGCACATAAACTACTGGCACTAGAAAGTACAGTAGAAATCACAAAGGTGATCAACTGCTTATAGTTTTGAATTTTAAATTGTTGTAACCCGCCCTAGGATCTGCTAGTGAACAGTGCATAATAAATATCATGATGATAATCTAGGGTTGGAGGAAAAGATTCATTCAGTCAGTAATTCATGAAACTGAAGCAGTAATACAAGAAGAAATGGAGCTGGAGTCTATTGAGTTTTACTCAAAGTAGACCTATTGAAATTAATGAACCCAAGTTAGCCATGACCTTTCATTTTAATGGACTTACACTGAGTAGGAGTAGCGTTGGCTATAACCCATGGTTTTGTGAATTGCTCCACCCCTCTTTGTTCCTCCAAATTATTCAGCACTGGATTTAGAGCAGTGCAGGTGCTTCCCCATCACATGGCGCTGAGCTGAGGGGGTGCAAAATTGAGAAGATCCAGAATTGAGAAAATGCATTTTGGGGTGCTGAATTTTGGCCTTGCAGAGGGCGCCATATTATGAAAGATGACCAAAGTCTGCGTCTGAATCATTCCACTGATTCTTCAGCATATTTACTTGGGAGTAAATGCCACTGTACCCATGAGGCTAACTTCTGAAGGATTGCTCTGTTAATTTCAAATTCTCTCTCCGCCTCCCACACCAGTTCTGCTCCAAAATGAAATGGGGCACCTTCGGTGCCTGTTGAATAAACCAGCAAACAGGTTTGAGGGTTTTTTTGTTATTTGTTTGCAAGACATTCTTATATATATATATTTAAAAAGTTTTCCCTACTAGGATTAAAAATAGGTTTGTATGGAATGACACACCATGACTTTTTATTTTTAACAAGCTTGCCTCAATCGCTATATTTTCTTTGAAGGGGGTATTTGCACCTCTCAAATGATATGTGCTGCTGGAAGAATGATCTGCCTGTTCTGTAGAAGTGTGTGTTTCTCTGTAGATATTCGAATTGTTGTCCACAATAATGGCAGCCCGCAGCAAGTGACAAAGGAGGAAGGCATTTTGAATTTCTCAAAGTTTAGAAAGCATCTCATTACAGGGCTTTCTGGGAAAAACAAGATGGCGGCCGCTCTGATTCTCCCCCCAAAAAAGAATTTCACCTCAACCCTGAAATATTGTTGAAACAAAAGAGCCAATTTCGAGGCAACAGAAAAATATCAGTTTGCTCCAGTTTTGTATGAAATCTAGGGGTCATATTTGGGGAAACAAGACACAAAACTGCACACATGGAACATGCACAACACACACACAAAAACACATAGGAAAATGTAAGAATCAATGTGGGCAAATACTAAGAATGAGGAACCTGTACTGCCTTCCATGTGTTGTTGGACTACAAGACAGGCTGAAGCTCAGTGGCAGAGAATCTGCCTTGCATGCAGAAGGCCCAAGTGAAATCCTTGGCATCTCCAGGAACGGCTGGGAGAAATTCCCTGTCCAAAACTCTGGAGAGCTTCTATCAGTCAGCCTAGGTAACACTGAGCTGGATCAGGGCTGGCCCACCCATGAGGCAGGCTGAGGCAGCTGCCTCAAGTGGTGGGAACCAAACGGGTGGCACCTATGTGGGGGTGGAAGCCCTGGAGAAGTGGTACCACCACCAACAGCAGCAGTTTCTGGTGAGGGTGGGGGTGTGGTGCAGTGGTGACGTGGCAGGGCAGCGCCTTCCCATCTCACCTCAGGTGGTGAAACAGGACACTGCACTCCTGAGCTTCATGGACCAATGCTCTGACTCAGTATGAGGCAGCTTCCTATGTTTCTTGCATCAAGCTCTGGCCAGCATTGCCAATGTTCAGCGACAATGGGAGTTGACGTCCTACAACATCTGGAGGGCTGCAGCTTCCCCATCCCTGATGCATACCATTTTAATTTAATTTAATTTAAAAAACAAAAAGTCTAGAAGTTAGCCCAAGAAATGTCAACTAGTCTATTTGCTTCTCTATGGCCATTTGGAGAACTGATGGGAAGGAAGTGTTGCTAAAAAAAGCCTTGACTATTCTGGCCCTTGCCATGTGTAGAAGACAACACAGCCTTGATCCACAGATAGCTACTTTCTGATGTTACCATTACGTACTTATTGCTTTTAGACTTATCAATTCTTCTTCTTCTTCTTCTTCTTCTTCTTCTTCTTCTTCTTCTTCTTCTTCGTAGTAGTACCCTGCCCATCTGACTGGGTTGCTCCAGCCACTCTGCATAGCTTCCAGCATATACAAAAATGTAATAAAACATTAAAAACTTCCCTATGAAAGGCTGCCTTCAGGTGTATTCTAAAAGTTGTGTAGTTCCTTATCTCCTTGACATCTGATGGGAGGGCATTCACTACAGGGAGGGTGCCACTACCGAGAAGGCCCTCTGTCTGGTTCCCTGTAACCTCACTTCTTACAGTTAGGGAACCACCAGAAAGCCCTCTGACGTAGATCTCAGTGACTGGGCTGAACGACAGGTGTGGTGATGCTCCTTCAGGTATACTGGACTTTAAAGGTCAGCACCAACACTTTGAATTGTGCTCGGAAATGTACTGGGAGCCAATGTAAATCTTTCAGAACTGGTGTTATACTGTCCCAGTGGCCACTTCCAGTCACCCATCTAGCTCCCGCATTCTGGATTAGTTGTAGTTTCTGAGTCACCTTCAAAGGTAGCCCCAAGTAGAGTGTGTTGCAGTAGTCCAAGTGGGAGAAAACCAGGACATGTACTTCTCTGGCTTGAATTTCTTTCTTTCTTTCTTTCTTTCTTTCTTTCTTTCTTTCTTTCTTTCTGTCTGTCTGTCTGTCTGTCTGTCTTTTTTTTTTTAATGGGTGGGGTATTTTTCCTGAGTTTGTAAGCGTCTGCGGAAACTCATTGTGTAAGTCAGTGGGACATTTAAACTGAGAAAGGAAGACATGTTTTCTCAAGACTGAACACTGAGATGCAAAGTGTTGGCGGAACACCACTCAAAACACAGCCACGGGCAACAGTATCCAGGGCAGTCGGCTGTGCAAGAGGTCACCTTTGCCAAGACACCAAGTTCAGGGCTGGCAGTACGAGAGCCCCCACGTGTATCTCCCTGGGTACGCATCCCCTTTAAGGCCAGGGCTGCGCTGTCTTTATTTGCTTGTTGAAACTGTTCAGTTTTAGGACATGGGGGGAGGTCACACCTGTTGTGGAACTTGATAGAAGGCTTATTTATAAACTTTCAGAGCTTGAGATTCTTGCAGAGCTGAAAACGCTGATGTCCGGAGGGGAAGGTCACTGAAATGCTTGTTTATAAAAGCAGCACCAACTGGAAAAACCATAAAAGTCTGAAATGATGAAATTAACAAGCTATTTGATCAGGCGCGCTGGGCTGTGTGCTCCCGTGCCCGGGTGAGAGAGGCTTGCATGGAAAACACGACACTGTCAGAGGCTCTTCTGCCATTTTCCTGTCAAGAAATTACTATTGCACACAAGTCCACAAGCATGTGCCCTCCCCCAAAAGAAAATAAAGCTCTGGCAGGGCTTAATATAGTCTAGTTTGGGGGCCAGAGTCTCTTCCAATCTTAATTTGACCTTGTGTGGAAAAGGGGAAAGGCAATCCTGGTGGATGGTGCATTGCTACTAATCCGCTCTCAAGTTTTGAGGCTTCAAAGGGTCGCACCACTTGTTCGCTAAGACACAAGATGATCTTTAGTGAGGATAAAATCCCACTTGTTGCAAAATATACAACCAGGAGATCATTGACAATCTATCCCTCTTTTGGTTTTTTTTTCTCCCTCTATGCTTTATTCCTATCATTTTTCCTCTGCAACTACAGGGGGTCTCTGAGGACCGGGTTACACTGCTTTTATTACAAAACTTTAAAAAGAGAGAGAGAGAGGTGCTGAGTTCCAATCCTTCCTAAAAATATTGTCCTTTCATCCTAAGCATGCAGGGACAGAATGCGACTGGTGTGGTGAAAGGCGCTCTGCATATGCTCAGAGACACTTTTTATATTCCTGGACTACTGCTGCAGACAAATCCTAGAACTTGAGCCCTGATATAAATTAAATGCAGGCACCCCCATCTTTTGGGGAAAGGAAGCCAGATCAAAAAAAATCTGTGCAAAGAGCATATTATAGTCACCTCATCTGCCTCACCAAAGAGGTTATTGGCTAAGTCATTATGTCTGCCTTTTGTGCTTCATGTATGCTAAGGTTTAGACATACATCTCAAAAAGTTTTCTGGATCTGTCAGAATCTTCCTTTATAGGAAAGCTTCATTTTCCCTCTCAGTGACTGATGGCTGAACAGGTGGTTTGTGAGTCTCTGAGTGTCATATGAACACGTCCTTTTAGAAATGGGCAATTTGCAGCTCACTTTCTCTGGCTGACAGGCCCGTTTTCTGCTGACACATTCTTGCCCCTTCCAGCCAAAATAATTCACAGTACATCTGCCCTCACTCCTCTCCAGCAGCTGAAAAAAAATTCTTTAGGAGGTGGAGGAGGGGAAAAAAATACATTAGTAACTCCAGGAATCCCTGTCTGTAAAAAGGAAAGTGTTCCCTTGTACCAAAGTAGGATTTGGCCCTTCCGTATTCTGTCTCAGGGAGTTTGCATCTTCTTTGGAGGAATTGTATGGAGTTTTCTTTTTGTCCCACTGGGAGCTTCTTGCATAATTCTTCTGGAGCAGGGTCATAAGTGGGTGATGCAAAGACAAGTCCCTGCCCTGTGCACATCTGATAGGGAGAGGTGGGAATTTCATGCAGGATTACTGACAAACCACAGGATATATTTACCCCAGGCATGATCCCCCTTTCTCTTTCCTTCCTGCTGGAGAAGTTGGGAGGAGGAACTGGGGAAGCACTATAGCTCATGGACAAGAGTATCTGCCTTGCATGCAGAAGGTCTTTGGATCAATCCCCAACTCCTGCCTGAAACCCCTGGAGAGTCACTGCCAGTCCCTGTCAATTAAAGGGCTGCCATATAGAGGATGGAGCAAACTTGTTTTCTCCTGCTCTAGAGGGTAGGACCCAAGCCAGTGGATTCAAGTTGCAAGAAGGGAGATTCCAATTAAACATTAGGAAGAACTTTCTGACCATAAGAGCTGTTTGACAGTGGACTCCCTCGGATAGTGGTAGACTTTCCTTCACTGGAGGTTTCTAAGCAAATATTAGACCGCCATCTGTCATGGGTGCTTTAGTGGAGATTCCTGCATTGCAGGGGGTTAGACTAGAGGACCCTGAATGAGTTGGACCGTTAGTTTGACGGTATATGTCAGCTTCCTATGTTCCTATGAATTGGGCCAATTTGCTAAAGTACAGGAGCTCAGCTCTCTTTGCTTTCTTACTCTGCTTCACACGAGAAGGAATAACACATTGTTGCTTCATCTTTGTACTGGGTGCAGATATATGGAGCTATTGCTCCATCTAAGCCCTTTGTTGAAGGATGTCATTCCAAAGCAAATGTCTTAGAAGGAAGTTTCTGCCTGTAAACACAGAGCCAGAGAACTGAAAGGACCAAGCGCCCACCTTGGCCCAACCCAGCTCAATACAAAGATCCTCAGTTTTTCCTTTTTTCCAACCTTAAATCCAATTCTTCACATTTTCACAGCAGATTGTGATTTTTTAAAAAAGAGTACTCATGAAAATTCTTCAGCGTTTTAGTGCAATTTTTCCTGATACAAACATTTTTATGTGCGGTTTTGACTAATATACATCTTTTTGCAAAGCAGTTTCCCCCAATACAGTGCATTTTTTGTATGCTACTTTCACCAATATAGGGATTTTTTGCACACATTACTATGTACATTTTGTACATATAACTTGACTAGAAAATTGCAATACAAAATTCAGAAAAGTGCAAAATTCAAAGGATGGCTGTGTTTCGGTTTGTGCATTGCTTCACAAATTGTTGATTAAGTAGCTTTGCCTGTAAATGTGGGTTGAATTCCTCCCCCACCCCTGCAAGAGATAGGCCTACTAGGACCAACCCTGTGCCATTACAGGCTAACCGATTTGACTTTGAATTTTACAGACGGGGAGAGTTTTTCGCAAGGCGAAAAAGCTGGTGTGAGGCAGCCTCATTATCTATGGGATTTAAATACAAATATTTATAATATCTAACCAGAAAATGACTAGAGGTACCATGATCCCATCCAGATGGTAGACTAAGGAATCCACCAGATTCCTTTAATCTATCATTCCTTGTGAGTGAACACCCCAATTTACACCCCATCTTACCAAAAGCAGACAAGCCCTTCCCAGCCAGCAGATCAGTTCCAGTTCTTTGGTGGAAGCGATTTGACAAAACGGAAAAGGCTGTTTCAAGCAGAGCGTTCTCTGACATCATAAGCACTCACACACAAGGATGGCACAAGGGAGGATTACTCACGAGCTCACCCCATATTTCAGTGTACACATTGCATAGAAGCAAATGCATTATTTCTTGCACCACCAAACCCTGGAAATGGAATGCTAGCCAGTGACACCACTTTGGGCCCAACTGTACCAATTTTTTCTAGGACATATTCCAAAGGAAGAAAAGAAAGCTGATGCAAACATGCCCCAAATCTCCCCAGGTGCCCAGGTGCATTTTTCCGTCTAAGAACCACTCTCTTGCCAGCTTAATTGAGGAGTGTGCACAATGTAGTTTCTGAATGGCTGAGCTTGACTGGCATTCACTTATCCTTTGCCAACTTGGATTTTGTGAATGAGGCTTCGCCATGTGCGCCAAAGCCACTTGCTCAGCTGGCAAATGAGAGCTCCATTGCAGGGACTTTGACTCCAGTCGCTTCTTGTTGATTGGGCATGGCGGTTCTCCCTTGCTCACCATATCTGTACAACTATGTTCTCTGCCTCGGTTGCAGATACCTTCCCATGTTTCACATAAGATGGGGAGGTGCTTTCTTGAGCTACTGTTGTGTTTTTGCTCTGGAAGAGGCTCCTTCTGCATTTCTGTGTCAGGAAATTTGCACTGCGATGCCTTTGTAGGATGATGCTCTCGCCAGTTTTAGATTCTTTTTTCCTCTTGTGTGTCATTAGAACTCTGTGCATCTGCATTTTGTTCTCCTTTCCCCCATTTGTGAATTATGCTTTCGTGGGTGCATGTTTTGCTGCCTTAACTGTTTCTGATTTCTCCCCCCCCCCCTTGGGTAAGGGAGAAGGGAGAGGGAGAGGGAGAGGGAGAGAGAGAGAGAGAGAGAGAGAGAGAGAAGGAAAGAAAGGAGGAGGGAATTGTTTGTCATTTTGCTTTGTATTTATCTGTGGATGTTTTCCTTATGTTTGCATAAAGTAGATGGAGGCTACAATTTGGTGATGTTGAATTCTATGAATACTAATCTCAGACTACCCTTGACCTTGGGGTCAGCTAAAGATCAAAACCAAACCATTTAATATTTTCCTTTTGCAGATCAATAGAAGCATAAATTCACTCTCAATGACAACTATAATTTCAAACAGATCTATAGGGCTCAGGCTTGCATTTCCTGGACTAGCTTGCCAGTTGGGGAGCAGGAGAAAACAGACTTTCTGCCTCTTCTCTCCCCCCCCCCTTCACCATTGAATCTCTTTTGCCTTTTTTTATTGCTCTGAAATGCTATTTTCAGCAGCTGCTGTCATATAAATATCTCTTGTTTTTCTTCTCCTCTTTCCCTCCTGGTGAAAAGGGCAGGGGACCTATTGAAAATTCTGCTTTATCTCTTTCAGGCAAGTTCAAGTGCGGGTCGAACAATCGATTCCTCCTCCTTTTCTTTTTTAAGTTTCCTGTCGTTCTTTTGCGCAGATCAGCACTGCGAGAAAATAGGAAGGGCAGACTCGTGTATGTATATCCAAATGTACAGAACAGATACAGATAGTTCTCTCTCTCTCCCCTGTTGTATGCGACATGCAACAAAACCATCAGCCAGAAATACACTGGTGTGTGTGTCAAACTTTGAAGGTGTGATTGAGCTCTTTAACCCTCTTCTGGCTATGGACTGCATTGGAAGTAAAAGTCCAAAAGTTAAAGATGTAGATAAGAAGAAAGGGGTTAAGTTGCACCTGCCCCCCTCATTCCTTTCTAACCCATGCTCACAATTAACTACTTCATTGGTGATCCACACATTTTCAAACCTGCATTTTTTTGAAAGTAATATATTCACCTCCACCAATGTTTTAATGAAACTCGAGGTAAAATGAGGAGGTGGGTTTTTAAGGGGGGGAGGGAGAAAAAAAATCAGCAAAAAAATTCATCTCAAAACAATGATGTGTTTTAAAACGTAAAACGAAATGCAGTTTTGATCCACATACACTTCCCCCAGCCACTTTGTGAGCATGCCTTGCTTGCAGAAGAACAGTGAAAACAGAAGTGTGTGCCCCCACCCATTCTCACAAGAAAGCAGTATTAAGTACTGGGGAAAGAAGGGGGTGGGGGATTTGCTTTGTGTAGGAATAAAGACTGTGTAACGTGAGGACTTTTATTGCTGGCAATCAGAGTATTGCTTCTGGCAGTGGCTAAAGGTGGAAAGGAAAGATGATTTAATTTATAGAAAGGACAAAGATGTCATGTAACAGATTTAATCATTGAAAAGGGAAAAAAATAAAAAAAAACTGGCTAATGTCGTAATTTACATTTCGGGATAATAAACGGGGGAGGAGAAACTATTGGAAAACACTGAGAAGGTGAAAAAATAAATAAATGAGAGGGAAATAAATAGATTTGCCTGTAAAACTAATAAATTTTAAAACAAAACCAGAAGGCAAAACACAACCCTGGAAAGTGCTGGTAAAATGGACCATCGATTTTGGAGTTCATCTGCATTTTGTATTTTAATAATGCTTACTCTCTCTCTCTCTCTCTCCCTCTTTTGCAAAATATAAAAGCTGATCTGATAAATATTAATTTGAACCATCATAATGTATTTGAAAATTCCAGCTAAAATGTCACCACATGGAACATTAATGTAATATTTCAAGGCCCTGAGAGCAATACTCATATTGATTGCATTTATTCCACTCTAGGGAGGAGAAATAACTCTTCAATGTGGGACACATCTGGTAGCCAAAGATGTAAAGAGCTGAGGGGTGGAAATGCGGGGAAAAAAATTAAATTAAATAAAAAAATTAGAAAGGAAAGGAACCCACTTGACAATATATATCTACAAAATGTGTGCAATATTGAAACCAAAAATGGCAGGCTGGTTTATTTTTTTACTTTGGTTTTCATTTGTAAATTGAGGTGCTTGAAGAAAATTAACAACCTTTTGAATTACTCTTTTTGTTAAGGGTAAAAAAAGTCTCAGCGCCACAGCTACACACACACACACTCCAGATAACCCTGACACACACCCTATGTTCATCAAAACAAGAAAAGTGAAGAATAGTTTGTAGTGGACTTGCATATTGGAAAGGCTCAGGGAGAAGGAGCAAGAGAGGAAGCTTCCATGAAAAAACTTTGGAACGACAGAAGGAATTGTCCTGTTCGTTTTAGGAAGCCTCTCTTCAGAGCTGTGAGGTTTCAACTTTGCAAGGACGGAAGCCTGTGTGTATGCAGAAGAGAGACATGGTATATTTCCCTGCGATTCTGCAGGAGGAGCGCGGAGACACACTGCCTGTCTGGAATCCCATAAAAGAGATCTTTTCCTTGTCGTTAAGAATATTGATGTTCATTAGGCTCGGGCGTCAATGTGTCTTTGTGCAAATGATACGAAATCCGACTCAAATTGTGACCCTGAATCCAACATTGTAACTATAGACCTGCTGCAATCGGAGGGGCTAGTGAGCCAGACCCCCCCTCCTTTCCCACACACAAACACAGTCCACACACAGACACTCTACAAAGGTATCAGGCCAGCAAAATTCCAAAATATAGCCAATATACATATAGCTATCACCACTGTATACAGGAGGACCAGGATTATTAAACTGAGTGGAGGTGGGTTTATTTATTTATTGCAGAGACGCATGGAAAACTCGCTGCAGTGGTTTTGTAAAGCAGAGAGAGAGAGATCTTGCTACAAGTGGGTTTTCCTCCAGATCACAGAATTCCTTTAGGAATACTGAAAACTCTTGAGTGACAAAAAAGAAGGAAAGAAAAAGTTAATTTCTGATCAACAAATCCAGGGGGTCTTCTTTGTCTACCGCTTGGTGCCGGAATGAGGAAATTAAGTCTGGTAATTCATGGCAAGCTTCTCTGATAGAGATCTTTCAGCAGTCGGAGTGCTTTTGAAGAGTGCTAACGGTCTCATGGATTTTAATAATGGTGAAGAGGGAGAATCCGCAATGTAAAAATATCAACCTGCCAGCTTTCGTTCCTACATATTTACAGGCCCGCTACCTCCTCATCCGTCCCCTGACCATTTGCCAGAGGTGGAGAATAAATATGTGAGCCCAATCAGCAGCTTCCAAGGAGCAAGAAGTTACAACAGTGGCAATTCTGGTACTATCCTGCACAGTTTTGAGTCACATTGCTTAAACTGCATTTCAGAAGAACCAGGTTGCCCTCTTTGAGCTCCCACCAGGGTGCCATCAGAGCAAGACTTTAGGGCAGGCTAGGGTCCCACTCAGTAGTAGAAGCAGGAGGTGGCTTAGCATGTTTGGAAGTAAGGCTGCAATCCTAGACACACTCACCTGGGAGTAAGCCCCATTTGATTCAGCGGGACTTATTTCTGAATAGAGATGCATAGGATTACTCTGTAAGTGAAATAATAATACACATTACCATCTAAAGAGTGGGTGCCCATGAGACCATTCAGTCCTCCAGAGTCTAAAATTACTGAGCTGTGTACCACTGGCTTCCACACATCTAATAAATTGTATCTGTGTAAAAATCACAGGACAGAGTTTGCTTTCTGACATGCTTCCAGACAGTTCTCTCCCACCCCCAAAGAGAGTTGCCTCCAAGAGAGTTGTCATACAATTGTGACAGGTGGTGTGGAAGTCCACAAAGCAGGTGGAAATATTGATGTATTAGTTTGTTACAAAGCAGTGAAATTTGGGTTAAAGCAGTGTGGTGCAGCCACAGCTGACTCTCACTGTAGGATGCAACCACAATGGATGATTTCTTGAGTTGGTGCAAGACTGGGAGCTGGCTTATACAGTCACGTCATTGGTCCATAATATCTCACTATGATCTAATCCAGGAGGAGCAAATGTGATACTCTCCAGCTGTGGTTAGACTCCCATCACCACTGGTCATTCTGGCTGAGACTGGTGAGCATTGGTTACCCCAGTCTACTCTTTGATCGCAGTGGCTCCCCAAAGTTTCAGGCAAAAATCCTTCCAAGCTCTCAAATATGGACAACTCAAGATGGAGGGATGGACCCCAAATTTCAAATGACAGAACCAGATACCTAGGCGGTACAGCATGTGACTTATAGGCAGAAGGTTCTGGCTTTAATCCCTGGCATCTCCAGTCAGAACTAAGAAAGACCCCTGTCTGAGACCCTGGAAAGCAGCTGCCAGTCACTGTAGTCAATATTGAGGTAGATGGACCAATTGTCCTGACTTGATATTGAGCAGCTTTCTATGTTCCTGTGCAGTGAAGCATCTAGAGGCTCTGGGCTGGCTATTGGGCCCTCCAATATTGAGCCTAACTCTTAAGGGAAGAGCTGCAGTCATGATAAAAGGATATACTTTGCCTACCAATGGTCTAAGGTGCAACAGGAACATAGAGAGCTGCCTTCTACCAAGTTGGAACATTGAGTTCACCACTGTCTCCACTGACTGGTGTCTACATTGACTTCCCAGGGCTTCTCAAACTTGGGTCTCCAGCTGTTGCTAGACTACAACTCCCATCATCCCTGAAAGCAGGACCAGTGGTCAGGGATAATGGGAGCTGTAGTCCAACAACAGCTGGAGACCCAAGTTTGAGAGACACTCTTTCAGACTGGGTTCTCCCTCAATCCTACCTGAAGAAGCTGCTGGGGTCTTCTACATGCAAAACTCTACTGTTGAGCTCTTCCCCTAAATCCTTGGCATCTCCAGGGAAGGCTGGGAAATACTTCTGTCTGAGCCCCTGTCAGGTGGCAGATGAACTGAACTAGATGGACCAAGGGTCTGACTTTCTGTAAGGTATAGTTTCAGATAGCTCTCTTTCATCAGAATTCCAAAAAATGCCCCTTTATGCACATGAAACCAGATCTGTGTAACTTATGTGATTCACCAGGCTGAATACAACCCAGAAGCCACACAAACGGCTTGAAACATGGTTTTTGCTTGAATGCTTTGGACTTCAAAAACGGTGGGTGGGACACATCCTGGCACTTGGCAGACTGCATTAGGTGGCTGTTGGGTTCTGTTCAGTTTAGTTGGTCATATACAGTTCACATCCACTCTAGATAATAATGTTCCTTTGAAAAGGAAAAGGAAAAGGAAAAGTGTTCTGTTAGCGCATAAACCAAAATGCTTGGCCCTATGGAATCTTTACAGTCCACTCCTAATCTGTTACGTGACCTTAGTGGGAAAGTCATAGCCCTCAATTTGTGCCTCAGTTTATCCCCTGCTAAACTTAACTGCATTGCAGGAAGTGGGAAATGGCACAGGTAGGGTTTAAGAAGCACTTTGAGAAAACTGCAGGTAGGGGAGAAAAAGTGTTCCATGAAAGAGCCAAGTAATAAGTCTTGAAAAAATTACAGAGCTGGGCAATTATAAGGGGGTGGAGAAGACTCTAATGCAGCCTTTGCCGACCTGATGCCCTCCAGATGTTTTAGACAACAACTCGCAACACGCTGGCTGGGGCTGATGGCAATTGCACCAGGAAGGGGAAAGTTGCTGCAATTATATGGTGGGGGTGCCATGTTGATATGTGAGCAAAGAAGAAATGCTTGCACCAAAGGGGAGAGTGACTAAGGCTCACATTTTTGACTCAGAGACATGGGACAAGGGGGGACGGCAACGCAAGCGCCAGCAACTTTTGATTGGCAAAGCTCTTTCCATATGTTTGTGCTGTTCTTAGGCCCCTAAATGGTTAAACACCCTCTTGTGTTCGTTTAAACTGTCACTTTGCAGAGCTGCCAAAATATTTTGATGGCTTGTACCAGATCTCCTTGGCAGACTGTTCTTTCAGTTGAATGAGAGAGAGAGAGAGAGAGAGAGAGAGAGAGAGAGAGAGAGGAGGGGGCGGCTATAGGACTGTTTGAAAGAATGAATAATGCATTACCAAGGCGCCCCCTACTGGCCAAGGGAGTCTTTTAGCGACATTCACTGGCTTTGAGTAAAGTTGTAAAAGGAAAGGTAAGATATAGGATGGTTGCATCTTAATCTCTCTCCAGTAAATAAGGTTTTTTTCTCTGTCTCCCTCACCATTATACATACATACAGGTCACTGTAGATTTCCCCCATTTTCATCCATAGCCAGAAGGCTAATCTTTCACCCTTGGATATCTGCTCTTGTTGCAAAACTGAAACTATGAAATATTCTCCTATTCTTATCACGTGCAGTGAATGAATATGCTTTTTAAACAAAACAAAAAGCAAACACAAAAATTGATGTTAGAACCATATTCTGATCTCTAGTGTGGCAGTCCTGAATGAGGGTAGGCTGTGTCCACAAGTAATGCTTGTTGAACTAGGTGTTTGAGGGATTTTAACTGGCTCTCCTGAATATGTCTGACCCCCTGGCCTTCCAGGTTTTTAGTCTCCACGGCTAGTCAATTTATTGTAAAACCAATCAAACAACATAGCACACAAAGTCTACTGCTTGGGGCAGTCACATTACTCTGCCTAATGGTAGGACCAGTCCCAATCTCTTGCACTTCTGTTCTGGGTTAACAAAGTTCCCCAGGGATATGTCATCATCTTAGGACAGGTGAAAACAACCACGACCCATTAACAAAAAATTAACAAGGGTTACATTTTGAATTGAGGAGGGGCTATGCCACATTGGCTCCACCCACTGGGTCATTCCATGCCAAGGCAAGGCAAAGGTTTCCTAGACCAGGTTTTAGAGGAATTTTCCCTTCTCACACTTCTGCTGCAAACACTTTTTGCAGAAGCCAAGACAAAGACAGATGAGATTGAATGATTGACATGCACAAGATCACTGAGGTTGGAGGCAAATAATCCTTTTAAGAGAGCTGGTAGTGGTTTGGGAGAGCCACCCACAACTCTTTGTCCTGTCCCACTACTTCCTGTGGCCAAAGAGGTTGCATAGGCTTTTAAAAGCAGCAAAAATCCTGAAAATCCTTTTTAATGAAGGTGAAAATGGGATGATGAGCAAACATATCATGACTCCACTATTTAAACTACATCTTAAGCCACCTCCACTTCTCTCTCTGCTTTTAATGTTTGAAGTTTTATTCCTTTTTTAATGTTCTGTTGAAAGCTGCCCAGAGTGGTAGAAATCATCATCATCATCATCATCATCATCATCATCATCATCTCTCTCTCTCTCTCTCTCTCTCTCTCTCTCTCAAAAAAGCAGCCTACCATCAGTATTCTGCCCCCACACCCCCACATAATAAGGATGGGATCCCTTGAAGACCAGGGTCTATGCTGGACCAAACTGGAAATCCCTGAGGCCAGAATAGCAACCTAGGTTGCAAAGTATAAAGGGTATAAAAAGGGTATAAAAAGTGATGGAGAGAGAGCCTTTCTGAAACAAAACATTCTGAATCAATGTGCCGCCCTTGACCAATTCATAAACACAGGAAATTCAGACCCTGTTGGTAGTGACATTTGTGGAAACACCCCATCAACAAGTCCTTCGCAGGGATGTGGCTCCCTTTTGTACTCCTTTATTAACATAATGTAAGGGTGACCAGGGCCAAGTCGGATCTGGATGTAATCTATTCTAGTCCATTACTACAACTCTGGGAGGGGTGAATGGGAAACAGCCACAGTTAAAAAGATGTTTGGCAAACTACTCTTGCCAAGTGGAGGCAGCAGAAAGGAAATGAATGGCCCTTTGGGATCGTTCCAGAATCAGTCAATATTCCCCCCTCCGCCCCCGTTGAGAAATGCTCGCACCAGTGAAAAACCCACAGATATCAATGGGCATGAATGTAACCCTGCTATCTGTGAAACAAACAAACAAACAAGGAACATGCAGAAGCAAACCATTGGTCCATCCAGTTCTACATACACTAACTTGCAGCAGCTCTCCAGGGTTCACATAAGAAGATCAGCAGATCCTGCTGGATCAGCTCAATGGCCCATCTAGTCCAGTATCCTGTTCTCATAGTGGCGACCAGATGCCCATAGGAAACCCGCAAAAAGAGCACCAGAGCCCTCTCCCCTCCCATGGTTTCCAGTAACTAGTTTCAGGTAGGAGACGTTGAAGGGTATTGAACCTGAGACCTTCTGTGTCCAAAGCAGATGTTCTACCACTGGGCTACAGTCCTTGCCCTGAAGACATTGTGTACCAAAAAGAACCTTGGTGCTGTGACTCCAGCAGCCCCAATACAACCTTTAAGGCCACATGCAGCAGGATCGGAACTTGCTTTGCTTGACAGCAGAATTTCCCATAGTTCATAGTACCTGCTTCATGACTAGCCAAGCAGAATACATCATCAGCACCATCGTTCTATATTCGGCCATCCAACATAATTCTCAAGGTGGTGGCCAATAAATAAAAGCAACATTTGTATCCCACCTTTTCTCCAAGAAGTTCAAGCTGGAGTGTGTGGCTCCCCTTCCTCATTTTATCATCACAGCAACCCTGTGAGGTAGGTTAGGCTGAGAGAAGTGACTGGCCTAGGGTCACCCAGTAATGTTCATGGCTGCGTGACAGATTTGACACCCCACCCAAATCTCCCCAGTCTAAGGCCGCCTCTCTGACCACGACATTGCATTAATGCAAAGGATTTAAAGAACTGAGAACAGAAAGAAATTTCTGGAGCAGAATTTTAAGCATAAAAACTCCTGTCTGAAGCTAGTAGCCACAAGAAGCATTCCCACTATCTCCAGCCTCCAAGGATGAAAACAGAGAGCAACCCCCAATTGCCATAACATCCTTTTTCACCTATTCCTTGGAAGAGGACTCCCCCTCTCCCCTCCCCTCTCCCCTCTCCCCTCTCCCCTCTGACCTCTGCCTCCTTTTAGGAAATCACAGTTATCTCTGACTGAAGCTGAGCTGGGGCACAGCTGTGTTCAGCTTGCAGCAGGGCTTGGGAAATCCTTCATGGCTGTAGGGCCTTTGCGAAAGGGAACATTTGCTTTGTGCTCCTTAGGCCAAATTCTGCCCCCACACTGCACAGTTAGGTTTTTGGTGTTGGCAGCCTGATCTGAACTGTATTCCCAGGGGATTTTTTTTTCTTGTCCCGCTTGTTTGATGGTTGTTGCTTTGTGAGCTACCTTCTTAGGAAAACAGATGAAAGGAGGATTATTGTTGTTAGCCGCCCTGAGCCCAGCTTCAGCTGGTGAGGGCAGGATATAAATAAAAATTTATTATTATTATTATTAAGAGAAGCCCTGATTCCCATGGTGTGTCTCCTTTTGCCTGCAGAATTCAAGTGGTACGCAAACATTGGTAGTGCAACAGGCTCCCTAACAGGGTCCCTATACAGCTCCCTGGAAGGACACAAACCCTGTGGAAAGGTTTCTCTTAGTCCAGTGGTTCTCAAAGGATGTGGTGTGCCACACTGGTGTGGCAGGAGAGGATGGCAAGTGTGGCAGGAAGATTCAAGGACAATCAAAGAAACATTTAAACATTTCAGTGTGGTATAGGATTGTGAAGTATCTCTCTCTATATATATATGGTTATACAATCAGAAACACTATCCATGCCTCTTCTCAAGAGCATTGGCTATTCTTTTACAGTTCTCCATGGCATATTGCTGTGAACAGAAATTTTCAACTCTGACAAATATGAAAGATCAGAAAAGAGAAAAGCGTCTCAATATTGACAGGGAGGTGAGAGTTTGTTTATCTCAAATTAGACCTAATATAAATGAGACTACCTGGCAAAAGCAAACTCATGCCTCTCATTGAATTTGTATACTTACTTAAGGTACGCATGTATGAGGCGTGCTTCTAATTTTATTTTGGGAATAATTCATGTTTGTATGTAGCTGCATTGTTTAATATTTTCTGGATGTCCCATGATTATATTCTAAAGTAGTTGTGCTCCATGTTATAAATCAAGCACTGCTAGGAGTTGTTTCCTTTTGTTTTCCAATGTATTTCTTATCCTTAAAATTTCAGTGTGGCACGAGCAGATTTTTATTCTGAAAATGTGAAAAAAAGTTTGAGAAAAAAGTTTGAGAACAACTGCCTTGGTCCAAGAGAAAACGTTGACAGGGTGTGTGTGTGTGTGTGTATTGAACTGTTCTTAAGGGGAAGGTGCTTCCAAAGCATTACACACAAGAGCCAGTGTGGTGTAGTGGTTAAGAGCGGTGGACTCGTAATCTGGTGAACCAGGTTCGATTCCCCACTCCTCCACATGCAGCTGCTGGGTGACCTTGGGCTAGTCACACTTCTCTGAAGTCTCTCAGCCTCACTCACCTCGCAGAGTGTTTGTTATGGGGGAGGAAGGGAAAGGAGATTGTTAGCCACTTTGAGACTGCTTAGGGTAGTGATGAAGCGGGATATCAAATCCAAACTCCTCCTCTTTCTCCTCCTCCTCTTCTCACATGGGGTTGTATCAAAGTTATGCTGAAAGGTGGTGACTGGCCCCAGTGTCACCCTATGAGTGGGAGATCTGAACCTGGGATTCCTCAGCTCTGGCACCACAGTCTAACTAACCATTACACTCTCCTGCCCCTCTCTCCCCCATCAATAATCTCCAGTTGATGCTGTCTCAAAGCAGCTTCTGAGGGAATGGTCTCCTCTGTTTGACGCCATCACCAGAGTTGGCCCAAAGGAGGGGGATCCCAGGATTCTTTCATCATGGTCCGCATCTGGACATTGATAATGATGACAGCTCTGTTCTTTCCTTCCCCCCCTTTTTTGTTCCAAGCTGCCTGTTTTATCCTAACTTGATCCCAATGCATATTCCTGTTTTTGCTGAGCTCTGTTCCTGCCCACACCTGTCAGTTACACCCTGATCTGCTGCCTGCCATGCCCCACCCAAATGCAGTTTTCTCTCCTTGGTCACCTTCCTTAAACCCAGCATTGATGGCGCCTCCTGTCAGACTCAGGCTTGCAAGAACCCTCAAGACCTAGTTTCTCCAGCAGCATGCTTGATCTTTCACCCACATATTCACCTTCCCATACACTCCAAAGAGCCTCTCCTGGAAGTTAGGAAGAAATCTGGAACATAAGCCAGGATGAAAATATTTGCATGCATTAGGCATCTGGTCCCAAACTTTAATCCGAATTTCAACTGTTTTTAAAACTGAAATTGAGATTTAAGATATATCTATCTTTAAAATATTTTATCAGGAAACTGATTGATCCCCCCCTCCAGTTTGGGGGGAAGAGGGTGCAAATTGAAGCTATAGGAGGATGTGCTTGAGAATGTTGCTTCCCCTGAAGTTGTGCCAGGCCCACTGGCATCCCACATCTTTCCAGCAATGATACTGCACTGCTTTGCTCATATCACAGAACATTTCCAGACATTGTTCCATCTGCACTGCCTCTGAATACCAGTTGGTGGAAAACATGGAAGGGGAAAACTGCTCTTGTGCTTATGGGCTTCCCTCAGGCATCTGGCTGGCCACAGAATGTTGGACTAGATGGGCCATGGCCTGATCCAGCTGGATCTTATTATAGAATCATTGAATCCTAGAGTTGGAAGGGACCCCAAGGGTCATCTGTTTCAACCCCTTGCAAAACAGGCATCTCTACTAAAGCATCCATGACAGATGGCAATCCAACCTCTGCTTAAAAACCTCCAAGGAAGGAGAGTGCACCACCTTCTGAGGGAGTCTGTTCCACTGTTGAACAGCTCTTATTGTCAGAAAGTTCTTCTTGAGTTGGAATCGCCTTTTGTGGTTTGGGTCCTACTCTCCAAAGCAGGGGAAAACAAGATTGCACCATCTTTTCTTATGAGACTCCAGACAGGAGAGAGGCAGGTCCAAAAGAAGTCAAGTGGATTATAAGAGCAGTAACACAGCAGAGCAGTGTGTGATGGGATCTACAATTCTAACTCATCCTTGGAACAAAAGTGTGCACCTAGTATGAAAAGAGAGCGATTTGCTTTCCTCCCATGGAGTGAACAGTTGAGGTGGAACTTGAATCCAAACCTTTCACAGAACTTGAGACCCTGAATCTGGAACCTGAGGGATACCACAGGCAGGGATTCTGCCTGTGTCTCTCCACCAAGCTCTGGCCAAAGGAGGGAATTACTGAGATACCAGACAGATCACCTGCCATGTGGTCCTGCCTCACTCCTATAAAGACTTCCCAATCTGATCAATGAGGAGAGTTTGCTTCAGTTGCTGCTCATCCGGTAACAGGCTGCCTCTGAATTTGCCATGGCAGGAGCTAGGTTTGAAGTAGTGAACACTGCAGAGAGCAATTCCAGGTGGAAGTGCAGAGCGGAAGAGGTTGGATGAGGCACCCGAACTGAGGGAGCAGGAGAAGAGAGCTGTAGCAGGTGCTGGTGCAATGCTGGCCAACTTCAAAACATACCTTTTTGTTGTTGTTGTTCTCCTTCTCACAGACTGGGTCCCAGGTTCCAGACCTCTTTTGTTCAGGCACTGCTATTTTTCTGCTGCCTCGGCTATCTAAGCTCACTTTAGTGTTTATTAGCCCTGTGAGGCAGCAAGATGGCAGTGCTCTGGACATTAATAAATAACCACCTTCCCTGTGCTCCAAAGGAGAGTGTGACTTCCCAGCCCTGAGCTTGAATGTGACGCAGACGGGCCATTCATGAGAGAGAGCAGCTGCCTGGATGGCCCTTTGGCTCTCCCTTCGCAAGGCAGCTTCTGCCAAATCAGCAGGAGCCTCTGATCAGCCCCAAAGTCCTTTTCAGGTATTTCAGGGTTGAAGCTGTTACCCGTCTTTTTCTCAAAGGCCTCCCTCCTCTTCCCACTCTACAGGGGATTTGCTGGTTCTTTCACACAGGACAGGATGCACCAAAGAGGAGGATGCAAGAGCAAATGTTGGCTTGCATTCCACAGTGCAATTTGGAACTTCCACTAAGCAGTATATAAATACCTTAAACAAAATTAAGATAAAACAAACTGGCTCCCCCACTGCTGCTCATGCATGTGTGCTGTAAATTTTGCTCAGAGTAATCCACTGAAATTAGGACCTGACTGAATCATGTTCATTGGGTCTAATCTCAGCGCTTGTCCATACTTTGGCTTGTATCCTGCCCAGAAAGCATGGGTCCAAGCATGGGTTTCCCATGGGAAAACTCACTCTTTAGCGCTGAATCAGAGCAAATGTCAATCTGTGGAAAACCCGGCTGATGTTTGCTCCAATTCAGTGATAAAGATTGGGTTTCCCTGGGACAAAGTGGTGGGATGAGCAGAACTCTGGATGGGCCCATAGCCAAATGCAACCGCATGTTCCTCCTTCTCATGTTACAACAAAAGAAAGAGGATGCTTAAGCCCCATTCATTTAAAGCACACCCCAAGAATACTGGGAACTGTAGTTCACTCCCCACAAAGCTACAATTCCCAGTGCCGGTAGCAAACTACAGTTCCCAGGATTTTTGTGTGTGTGTGTGTGTTTTAAATGTATGGTATATATACAACCAAAGAGAGTAGGAAAGAAAAAAAAGCAGATGCACAGTTTGGGAACCTGCTGCCAGGTTGCATCTAGCTGAAGTGGAAGAACAAAAAATGTATTGTCCCTTCCCCTCTTCGTGTCTAACAAGCCCAGTATGGCATCCCTAACAGGCACTGAAGCTTTCAGGTTGGGAATGTGCCTACTTGGCCCTGATCAAGAAGATGGATCTGTATTTAAATGGAGACACCTGATCTGTGTGGCGGCCTTTGGAAGCCTCCCGGCACTTTATCTCCTTCGATGTCAGGCCCTGGCTTAATAGACCTATCCTTCTGCACTCAGCCGGCATGCTGACATGCTCCTTCCCTTGTCAGCTTAAGCATTCAAGGCTGCTTTCACATCAACAACGGCAAGGAACACGAGGAACTCTTATAAGGAGGGTGTGCGCTTTGCTTCTGCTCTATTCGCACATGTGTTCCACACAGAATGGCCCGCTCATCTTCACACAGAACTGGGGGAGAGGGGAGCATGCTATGTGAAGTCAAGTGAAGATACTGCAAAGTTGAGGGAGCAGGTACATCTCATGTTACATCCCTGAAATCCGCAGTCATGGGGCGCCCACAACAGCTGCCAGCCAGCAGCTTTGCTTTAATCACATCCATGGAAAGCAGGCCTAGCAAGAGCTATTACATGCAATAGCACAGAATAAAACCTCCATGCTCAGAGGTAGTGTACCTCTCTGATTATCAAGGAATGACAAACAGCAGCGGATGGCTATCTCCCCTGGTGGTCTGCTGTTCCCAGGGATGTTTGGTTAGCTACTGTGGATGGAAATCAGCCCTGAGTGCTCACTGGAAGGACAGATCCTGAAGCTGAGACTCCAATACTTTGGCCACCTCATGAGAAGAGAAGACTCCCTGGAAAAGACCCTGATGTTGGGAAAGATGGAGGGCACAAGGAGAAGGGGAAGACAGAGGACAAGATGGTTGGATAGTGTTCTCGAAGCTACCAGCATGAGTTTGACCAAACTGCGGGAGGCAGTGGAAGACAGGAGTGCCTGGCGTGCTCTGGTCCATGGGGTCACGAAGAGTCAGACATGACTAAACGACTAAACAACAACAACAACAACAACAACATTTCTTAAGCGGCCTTCATTAGAAGATCCCAGGGCAGTGTACAAAAGTGTGAATAAGCCTATCAACATGACATAATAATACAATATCAAAAACACAACAACAAGCAACACAATGACAAAGAAAAACCAAGCTTAAAACATAACACTATGGCGCAATGGAGGCAGTTCTGAATAAAATGTCACCTAAGAGGACTGGGCAAAAAGACTGTGATGCCAGTGTCAATTGTGCCTCCTTAGAGAGGCTGTTCCAAAATCGGGGCATCACCACAGAAAACGCCCCTTCTAGGTCAGGCCCACTCCACCCAGGGCATTTTTTCCAGCTGGAACTCACTGGAACTGAGTTCCAGCACCTCCCAGATGGGTGCCATTGCCATTATAAGAGAACAAGGGAGGCATTCATGGTGAGTTCTGGCACCTCTTTTTCTAGAAAAGTAGCACTCCACCCTATTAGCGATCACTCAATCACTTCCTCTCTGTACTTTGCACATCCTTCCATGACTTCGCTGGATATGACCCTCCCTCCCCTGTGGTTTCTGCATTGGTTTAAAAGGCCAACAAGATGTTTCTCCTTTAGAGCGAAGGTGCAGCAGAAGAACATAATTGTCCTCTGCAATCTATAATTGTCCTCCAATCCTCACAAGCATGTGGAAGAGCAGGCTGGAGGCTGCAAATGTGTGTGTGTGTGTGTGTGTGCACGTGTGTTTAAAATATATGCATGTGCATTACAGGCAAGATGGCTGTGTGCCTCCCAGTCTGACATTTAATACATTTGAGAAGCAAGCTGAACATCCAAGAATAGCCCTGATCTCAGGATTTGGCCCTGCTCAGATCTGGGGCTGAGGGTTTCCTTGGAGGAAGAGCAAGGGGAGCATGATCCCTATATAAGATCCCTGCACCAGGAGTGGCCAGCGTCTATTGGGGCTGGTTGGGTAGGAGACATAGAGTCCAACAGTAGGCAGCATAGGAGCCAATGACAGTCAGAATGAAGTTGGCAGGGAAGTAAGTGCCCCATTAGCCCTCATGGACCAAACTCCACTGTCCTAGCCTTGAGGAGCTTTTCGGAACCAGACAGTCCATTCACAAGACTGGAGGTCTCCACAATGCTTGCTTGGGTTCATGGTTGGTTCCTGAACCACGGGCCTCATTATCCCTAGGGCCACAAGAGCAGAAGAGACAGCATGGTAGGCAAGAGCTTCCATTTGGGAAGAGGCAAAATTCATGTAAGCACCTGCCCGGATAAGATCCTGGCTGAGATCTGGAGCCTCCAGCTCCTCTATAAGCTCACAGTCTGAACTGGATCATTGCTTAAGCAACAACTCTCACGGGACTCCGGGTTCCAGTGCATAGCCTTTCCTTAACCTGGAATTGGACACATGGTAGCAGATAACATTTAAAAATTCTTAGCAATGCATTCTCAAATGGTTAAAATCAGGGGCAAAGTAGGGGTAGCAATGTAACTGAGGGCAGGACCTGGAAAATAGGAAATATCCCTGGGAAAAAGGGGCATTTGGAGCATATGGGTATGTCAGCATCCTAGTATTACTATTATCTCCATAGTGCAGAGATATTGGCTTGCCTGAAGGATTTCTTGAGAGAGGCTAAAGATTTGAATCAGGGAACTGTGTGGTATTTAGGAAAGGAACTGGGTTGCACAAGAGTTCCCATAGCCACAGTTTCCTTCCATCAATGACCATAATTTTATCACCCCCTCCTCTTGCTGTGCTTTTCTGGAAGATGGCGATAATTTCATTTATTTGGGTGGAGCATTGTACTGGTGTTGCATTAAGGGGAACTTTTAAAAATACATTATGTTCATTCTTTATTATTTATGCCAGTGATACGGGCGATGCTCATTATCTGCGCTTTTGTTATGAGTGCTGTAATGTGAGGATAGCCTATGAGGTGAAATGGATAAATGTAATGATGTGATTCAGGGAGGGTTTTTGTTTTGTTTTGTTTGCTTTTGTGTGGTTTTTTTTTTGTTTGTTTGAAAGTATACACACCCATACCCATACCAGGAATGAAAATAAGGCATGCAGATAAATGCCTACACAGGATTGTCCAGTAAGAGCAGATTTTTAGATGCACTGATGGAGTAAGTACATGAACATAAAAGCCCGGCTAGGACTAGGATGGAAGATACTTTAAATTCAGTTTGGAAAAAATGTGTGCATTAGTCAAAGCAACATATAGAAATGTGTTTATTATTATTAGGAGGAGGAAGAAATTGCAGAGAAATGCTGAAGAATTTTCATGAGGACCCCCTCCCCCATTGATTCAAAATGTGGTGAGCTGAATTCAGGACTGGAAAAGTTAGAAACTGGTAGAAATGCTATGGACAGATTCTTCCTGTCCTATCTAAGACAGACCAAGATTCCATCTAGCACAGCATCTCCCCTTGCACGTTTATTCTGAACTTAGAGGCAGACCGAGCCATCATGGCCAGTAGCCACTGAAGATATATAGCTGGTATATAAGCAGTTGTGGCTGATATTCCAACATGAGGTAGCAAGTGCTTCATTACTTAATTCTGATGGACACTAGATGCTTCAGAGAACTTGTGGGGATCAGAACACGGTGGGTTTAGTCTAGCATCCTGCTTCTGACAGTGAGCAGTCAGGGGTTTCCAGCCCTCCACTTCAGTTAGCTCATTTGGTTAGATTGTGGTGTCGACAATGCCAAGGTTGCAGGTTCGACCCACATACAGACCACCTGCATATTCCTGCATTTCAGGGGGTTGGACTAGATGATCCTCAGGATCCCTTTCAACTCTACAATTCTATGAGTCTATGACTTATTGCACAGCAAGTAAATTTGACCATGGCTCCCTCTTACAATTTTCCAATCATCGTTTGTGCACTCTAAGATCATCATCATCATCATCATCGGAGCACATGAAAAAGGGACAGTGCATAAAACCCTGCCAGAAACTTCATGTCTACTCTACTTCCTCGGAGAAAGCCCTGTTTTCTCCACAATGGGAGAGAGCGTGGGTGGCTGCACTCCTCCTAAGGCACTGTTGGAATTGAGCATTCCTGACTTCAGTCCTCTCTCCTCTCTCGGTGTAATGAATTGTGTACTCCAGTTTGCTTCTGAAGTTGTGTGATTTAAGGCGGTCACTAAAAGATACCAACGCACAACACAAATAATAGAGGCATATAAAAATCTCTCCAGGAGAGAGAGAGAGAGAGAGAGAGAGAGAGAGAGAGAGAGAGAGAGAGAGAGAGAGAAGCAGGACCAGTACTACAGTTAGGGTGAGATAAGTGGCTGTCAGAGGTAACTGGTCATGGAAGGCTTGCAAATTCTGAGTTGTGTGATCCAGGGGGAGAGATGCATGTGTGATTCTCTGCTTTGAGGGCCAAAATAACCTGGCCGCCCTTGGGTATGCCCACCTTGATTTGGGGATGGGGGAGGAGGAGGAGGAATCATCAGCAGCATTTGCTACTACATCTCAAGCAGAAAAATGCATTACGCCAGCAGCCCTGAAAAGAACAGAAGCCAAAGGTGCTCTGACCAAACTAGAAGGTGCAGGATCCTTCTCATTGCAGGTCTCCAGAGCTGCTAATGATCTCTGTTGATATGAACACTGGCACTTACATGCTTGCAAGTGTGTATTGCGTATAATTGAGTGGCTTGTCCAAGCCCACTTTCCCAGTCAGCACTTACTGACAGGATAATCTCAGCTCAAGAAATGTTGCCGTGGTATTGGCTTTGGCTGCCATGCTATCTGCCTGGCTGGAGGAAAAGAGAAAGGACACCTTACACAGAGATATAATAGAAGAGGACATCACCTTAATTCCACCTCCATTAGACCTCGGAGTGTCGGCGGCGACCCTTCTAATCTCATCAATATTCAAAAACTCTTCCCCCTCCCCCCACCAAAAAAGCTATAACTGGAGAAGTCAGAAATAATGTAATGCAGTATTGATTATTTTATGGTACGATTAGGTGTAATTACATCTCTCAAATTTTATTTTAATGTCACTTTCTACTACTTTTAAGCCTTTTAAAATGATCCAAAACATCTCTCTTTAATGGAATGAACATGGAACGCAAAACACTCCTTTTCCCCCTGTTAAGGTGTGACCTCAATCTATTTGAAAACATAAATTACCACTATGTATAAAACCATAAAAAATGAATGATGAATTTAATTCAGGCGAAGTGTGAGGGAACCGGTAAGGAAGGAGAGGAGAAGAGGGGAGAGGGTGGCAGGAGTTAAAGCGCTGTTTATCCAGACGAGAAGGGACAGCTGAGGTACAGAGAGAGGAAGGGTAAACGGAGATGCAGATTCCACCGCTATGCAATGGGACAAGTGAAGGACTTTCATCCCGATGTATTTCGGAGAAAGAAAATGAAAAGGGCACTAGGCCTTCCGTGCATTCAAAATCAAAGACAATGGAATCATCTTGCTCTATTATTGAGAAAATGGTTCCTTGTCCCCGTTAAACCTCAAATAGCCTGCTAAACCCTCAGATGGTCAGCAAGAATGACAAGCACACAACAAACATGCAAAATAATGACCTCCATGACATGAAAACGAGAGCTTCCCTCAACCACTCAGCGGGTACTCCCTATGAAAGCCCTTGACAGTTTTCTGGTTCTGATATTATATATGTGGCATATACATGGCATGGAACAACGGAGGCCTTAGATTCAGCATCTGTGGCCAGTAGCGCCTGTTCCCAGAATTACTACCTGAGCCAAGACGCACAAATGAAACCAAACTCAACATGTAGCAGAGAGAAGTAACAAATAAATAAATTGGTGAAAAATGAGCAGGGACGTGCGCGTGTATTTTTAGCAGCCTAGTTGGAGTTAGGAAGGCAGGAGTAATGCCTCCTTCAGCATGAATGGTGAGGGTAAGGTTGTGTTGGCCACTGAAAATCTAGCCTAGCTCTATCAAGCTCTGAAAGAAGGCTCTGTGCAGGTGCAGAACCCACTTTCCAGAGACCAGGAGGAGAGAAATTAGGACTTGCACTATTATTGAGCTTGGTGACTTCTGAACCATCTACTGTCAGATGTTCTCAGTACAGTGGTACCTTGGGTTACATACGCTTCAGGTTACAGACTCCGCTAACCCAGAAATATTACCTCGGGTTAAGTACTTTGCTTCAGGATGAGAACAGAAATTGTGCTCCGGTGGCGCGGCGGCAGCGGGAGGCCCCATTAGCTAAAGTGGTGCTTCAGGTTAAGAACAGTTTCAGGTTAAGAACGGACCTCCGGAATGAATTAAGTATGGAACCAGAGGTACCACTGTATTTTGAAACTTGTTATATTTGAACTAAGAAACCACATCACATTATGGCTTAAGTAAAGTGGGGAGGGAAACAAATCCAGCCCTTGCTGCTCCTTAAAGTGATGGCTCAAAGGGTACATTCCTTTGGTACTGACCCACAACTGGTCGTGAGTCCCAGAAGTCAGATGATATAGCCCCTAAAGCAGCCTTTGCCAGCCAGGACTCCAACTCCCATCAGACTGAATGGGAGGTAGAGTCCTAAACATCCGACAAGCACCAGGTTGGTGAAGGCTGTTCTGAGGAGACAAGGTGTTTTGCAGCTGATCCCATGCAGCTTCAGTGGCTGAGTCTCAGCAGCATGAATGGTGGGAAAGAGGAAATTGTTTACCAGTTTTCACCCAGCCCTGAAGTCCCAGCTTTGTTACTTGCCGGCATCTCCCTCTGGGGCCTTTAGGGAGTGCAGTGAAAAAGTATTCACATCAGGTAAGAGCCTGTTATGGGTGAAATTTGGGGTCTGACTCAGAGTAGACCCGTTGAAATTAAAGGGTACGACTAACTTGGGCTTATTAATTTCAATGAATCTAAGTTGGATACAGCCCATGGTTCATTCAAATTGCCATTTAAAACATGCACATTTAAAATAAGTAAAATAATGCTGCTTTATTCCATTGGCCATCCTATCTCATTGTTGTCTCCAACGAATGGGAGGCACTTCAGGGTTTCATGCAAGGGTCTTTCTTTCCTGGCTCTACCAGGAGATGGTATTGGGGATTGAATCTGGTCCCTTCCGAGCTACAACCATCCCTCCAGAGAAGCTGGAATTGAGTCTAAAGTCTGGAAGATGGACTTATAGATCGCCACATTAGTGGGGAGGGGGCAGGGAGCAAAAAGAAACGTGAGAACCAGAAACTGTTGAAACCTAATTGGCAGGTAAACCTTGGCAACTCTGCTAATGTTCTCCAGATATACTTTGCAAAAGAAAAAAGAAGAAGTCTAAACAGTCGAGATATCAACTACCTGGGGATAAAATGATCCTCTGCTGTCTCTCTGCCCTCCATTACATACTTCAAAAGGCATTAACCAACCCAGAGCCTTCCTAAATAAGAATGTCAGAGAGGTCCATTTGCGAAAGGGTTGTAAAGGGGGAGGAGGCGAGGCAACCGCAGTGGATGTATTTAGTGAGCTGAAATGCATGAACTTGACTGAACAAGTATTGATCAGGGAGGTCAAAGAGGGCACACCCAGCACAGGGAGGCCGCCTAACGAGCGCCGGAGTGAATCTCTGACAATTAGATGAGGCTGGACCTTTAGGATTACACACTGAAGCCGTATGTTGGTCAAGGATAAAAAGAAAAATAATGAACAGGAAGAAAGCCCTCTTTGCTCTCTGGCAGATAGAGGAGACTTTCTGTAGCTCAGCACACAGAAAAGGAGGAAGGCAAATTCCAACAAAGTTCCAGGACAGAAATCCACCCTGGAGGGGATATACGTCATTGTTCAATGTCTTTATAAATGACTTGGATGAAGGAATTGAGGGGATGCTCATCAAATTTGCAAATGACACCAAACTGGGAGGGGTAGCTAATGCCACAGAAGACAGAATCAGGATTCAATATGACTTTAACAGATTGGAGGACTAAGCCCAAACTAACAAAATGGATTTCAATAGGGACAAATCTAAGGTTCTACATTTTAGGCAGAAAGAACCAACTGCAAAGGACCAACTTACCCTTTCTACTGGTAAGCCAGGTGTCCCTCATGGGACACAGTATATGGGACACCTGGCATACCAGTAGAAAAAGATCTAGGGGTCTTAGTAGACCACAAGCTTAGGAGGAGTCAACAGAATAATGCAGGGGGGGGGGGGATGGATGGACGGACCTAATGCTATCCTTGGCTGCATCAACAGAAGTAGAGTGTCCCAATCAAGGGAAGTAATAGGACCACTCTATTACGACTTGGTCAGAGCACTCCTGGAACACTGCATCCAGTTCTGGGTGCCACAATTTAGGAAGGATATTGACAAGCTGGAATGTGTGTAGAGAAGGACAAACTAAATGATTAAGGGTCTGAAAACCCAGTCTTATGAGGAGCGGTATGTTTAGCCTGGAAAAGAGGAGACTGAGAGGAGATACGATAGCCATCTTCAAATATCACATGGAGGATGGAGCAAGCTTGTTTTCTTCTGCTCTGGAGGCTCAGACCCAAACCAATTGATTCATGTTACAAGAAAGGGTATTCTGACTAAACACAAGGAAGAACTGTTTGACAGTAAGAGCTATTTGACAGTGGAACAGACTGCTTTGGGAGGTGGTGGACTCTCCTTCAATGGAGGTTTTTAAGCGGAGGTTGGATGGCCATCTTTCATGGATGCTTTAGTGGAGATTCCTGCATTGCAGGAATTTGGACGACATGACCCTTGGGGTGCCCTCCAGCTCTACAATTCCAAGATTCTGAGATTCTATGATTCTTTGCTGACAGCCTAAAAGATACTTGTGCACCGTACATATAACTTCTGTCCCATGGCCATGAAAATGGCAGCCTGCCCCTTATCATATAGGGACCAGTCCTCCATCAGTTGGCATTATCCTTCTGAATGCCAGTTGCTGGGAACTGCACGAGGGGAGAGTGCTGTTTTGCTCAGGTCCTCCTTGAGGGTTTCCCATAGGCATCTGGTTGACCACAGTGGAAACAGGATGCTGGACTAGATGGACCACTGCCATGATTCAGCATGCTCCCCTTACATTCTCATGTCCCACTTAGCATAACTTTGCACTTAACGCTCATTGAAATCAAAGATCCTTCACTTAGTTGTGACTCACTTTCATTTTAATGGAAGATAAGCTCAACTAGCGTAGCTTGGACCCAACGGATTAGATATAGGTTCTTATGTCTTTATACCATTAACTGTTGTAGCTGAGAAGCAGGTGACTCCTCCATCCAGCTGTGGCCGGATGCAGTACTGTTCTGTTCTGTGTGGTTTGCCTTTCCTTATCTGTACGCTCTGTCCACCAAGCCCAGCAAAGGTTGGCTCTTATAAAGACCTTCTGGTGTTCAGGTTGTCAGTGAGCTAAGCAATCATTGCTCTGAGCCTGAAATGTGGTGAAAAGGGTAGCTGGTGCTTACTTTCCTACCTTGCTGGGGTAGCAATGGTACCCAAACTTCTCTTCGCTAGCTCTCTGTGAAGGAACAATGTCATCCACAATGGCTTTTCACAATCATCTCTCAATGGTTCAGCAAATACATCCTTCTAGTTCTCTTAATACCCCCCTGGATGCATATCCGTTTGCAATGCTGATTTGCAGCTACCTGCTTCCTTCCAAGTATTCTCTCACATGCCTTCCATCAGAGGCCTGAGTGCCAAGGTTTTCATTACTTCCTAATGGCCCATAGGCTGGCTGTATATATTTTTCTTCTTAAAAACCAATTAAAAACAAAACGTTAAGTAGCTCTGGCCGATCTAGAGAAGCCATTGATTTCATCTCCGTTCCTCATCTATTAATGGGTATACCTATTCCGTCGTAAATCTCTCCCGTTGATATATTTGAAAAAGCCCTTCACTGCATACCTCCACCCGGGGCCAGCATCAATTCATTCTCTTGTCTACCTGCCCTTGAAACCCAAAATGGTTCTTGCTGCTTTGGCTAGCTTGCATCTCCTTTGTGCCTTAGGACTGCAGGGTTTGTTTGTTTTTCTGCAATTTCTCTCTAATGTCTTTAAGATGAAGATCCCACAAATCCTCCCTGACCAGAGCTTGGTCCTCAAGCCTTCTGCAGGAGGATCACCATCTTATTACCCTTAATTACAGGTGAGGTGTCAGATTAGGCACAGCAGCTGCTTTTTTACCTCAAACTAATGACTTGCCCACACAAATAGCAAAAATACAGACTCACAACCGGCTAGAAAACATCCATAATACAGGCCAACCCCCATTCTGTCAGATATCACATATCTAAAGCATGAGAGGGAGAGATGCCCAAGCTCTTCTTGGAAAGCTACAGAGAGGGAGGTTCTGCACCCTCCCAGAACAGCTAGTTCAATTGCTCTTAAATTTGCTTGGGATTTATTTTCCAAGTATTCTCAGCTTTTTTATATATATACCACTGTACAAGCAACACATATGCAGTGTCCTTGATCCACAAGCATGCACTCACCCACCAAAGAAAAGAATAGGAAGGAGGGGAGATAAATTCAGAATGAGAGGGGAGAGAAAATTAGAATGAATAGAGGAAGGCGGGAAGAAAGTGGAAAAAGAAGAGGAATAAAAGTGTAAGAATATACTAATATACTATTGTTAAAAGATTTTAAAGCTCAAAAGAAAAGTATTCATTTGTATAGCCTATTCCCACCAATCTACTCTGTTTCTTTGTGCAAAACAGTCTAGCTCCATGGGTGGTATTGAACAAAATTGTACTCATAATAGAGTTATTGAAATTAATGGGCTTAACTGCGTTATGTTCATTACTTTGCCAGTGTGGTATAGTAGTTAAGAGCGGTAGTCTCGTAATCTGGGGAACCGAGTTCACTTCCCCGCTCCTCCACATGCAGCTGCTGGGTGACCTTGGGCTAGTCATACTTCTCTGAAGTCTCTCAGCCTCACTCACCTCACAGAGTGTTTGTTGTGAGGGAGGAAGGGAAAGGAGATTGTTAGCCACTCTGAGACTCCTTAAGGGGAGTGAAAGGTGGGATATCAAGTCCAAACTCCTTCTCCTTCTCTTCGTCTTCTTCTTCCAAGGGGTGAACTCTGAGCAAATCTTAGTTGAATACCACTCTATATGCCCACTTGGCACCTGCTCAAAAGACATCGTTCCCACTGTGTCCAGCTGCATGTGAGAACAAAGCCTGTACTTCCCTATAGTTCTGCCCCTTGTCTTCCTTCTACCTAAGACCCTGATTGTTGCTTCCACGGTCCTTTCCCTAAGGTAGTAGTTTTAAAGATTTCCAGTTCTGGATAAATCTTCCCATGCTGACTTGTCAACTAGTCTCAAGGAACCCCTTCCCCACCCACTGCATGCCCCCCCCCATTAGCAACAGAACCCAAGAGAATTCAGGGAACTATTATAGGGTGAATCAACTCAGTTTGTTCAAGACAGGACACAGGAAGCTGATTTATAACCAGGTCAGAGTATTTATTCATCTGGCCCAGCCTATTCCAGCCTCCCCCAACCTGGTGCCTTCTAGATGCTTTGGACTTCAACTCCAGTCTGCAAATACCCTGCAATCCGCACGTGCTCCTTACATTAGGCTTTTGCAGCAGGCGGTAAAAGACTAAGAGACACCCACAGAGCAGCTCAATCCTTTGCTAAGAAGTAGCTCCCATCAAGTTCCGTGGGAGCATGAGTGCATAGGACCGCAAGCTTATATCGCCTTCCTATCCATGCCTACTCAGAAGAAAGCCCCACTCAGTTGCATGGGGCTTACACTCAATCAAAGGCCACATAGGGAGCTGCCTTGTCAGGCCATCTAGATCAGTATTGCCTTCACTGACTGGCAGCAGCTCTCCAGGGTTTCAGGCAGGGGCCTTCCTGTGCCCCAGCTACAGATGCTGGGAACTGAGCCTGTGACCTTCTGTGCGCAAAGCAGATGATCTACCATTGAGCTAAGTCCCAACCTGCAGCTTTAGCTCTCACTTTCACCCACTACAAACCTTTACAGTTGTGGATAGCTGTCAGCACATGCCTCCCCTGCCCCTCTCCAACCCTACTAAACATCCCAGCACCCTCATTGTATTTAGGTATCCAGAACTGAACACCACATTGCCAGAGGATCAGAAGAGAGTTAAGCACAGGGGTACTTCCGCAGATGGATTCTGGTGGCGGCCTCAGGCAAGCTGCTATTCTCACATTTTCAACATTTGCAAAACTGGGATAGCAACACAAATGAGGGGACTACTGTGAAGCAAGGTAGGGGAAGTGTTCTGAAGTTTCAGCTGGGCTGAGAGAGAAGATATAAACAGTAAGATGTATTTCTATGCATCTGTGTATAGCTTTTGTTAAGCAGGTTACAGATTAATGGCTGGGGATGGCCAAAGAAATGTCTCTCAATGGGAGCCAATGGCTACAAAATAGTTGAAGATGTCTTTGGAATGTTCTGAATGGGGAATGTTTTGTTTGGTGAAGGTGACACCCCCTCTGGCTAAAGGGAAGGAGCAGGAGTGTGTGAGAGTGTTAGAAAAAAAGTTTTGCTTAGAAGAAAAGTGAGTAAGGGAGAGATATAGAGGTGTACACCATTAAGGTGTGGAGTAAGTGGACACTGAGAAAAATTCCCTGCTGGAACTTGGGGTCACCCAATGAAGATGAATGTTGGAAGATTCAGGACACATGAAAGAAATGCCCCTACAGAATTTACTTCACACAAGCTGTAATGATGGCCATCCACTTGGGCAGTTTAAAAAGAGGTGATGACAAATTCATGGATGATACAATGGCCACTAGTCATTAAGGCTATTTTCTGTCTCTATTTTCAGAAGCAGTGCTTGTTGCTGCAAATCCCATGTAGCACTCATGTCCTACTTGCAGGCTTCCAATAGACATCTAACGGGTCTTTTGTTATGTGTGTATTAGAGAGAACCATAGAATTGTAGAGTTGGAAGGGTCCCCTAGGGTCATCTAGTCCAACCCCCTGCTATGCAGGAATAAGAGAGCTAACAAGAGAACTAGTGTTGAAACAGAGACTCACATCAGATTTCCGGAGAGAGGCATCAAGTACCTTTCTTTGGGGATCTGATGTGGGGTAGCAGAACCCAGTCCCCCTAAGGAGCACTATGTTGGTTGTTTCCACCTATGATCAGCTTAGGTATTTGTAATTAAATTTAAAAATGCAAAAGGAAAAGGCCACTGTTAAGTCTCCAGTGACCTGTCTTTCCAATGCAAGCCAAACCCAGGTAAGAACTACTCCTCGAACTCACACTGCTTAAGGGAGTAGGGAGTGTGTAACCGTATTTGTCAGGGAACTGCCATCGGAACTAGCGGAGGAGGCGAGGCTCCACAGCGATGCTGGAGAGGGGCCAAGCAGGGAGAGAGGAAGGTCTCCGGCTGGGGAAGAAAATCAGCGCAACACCAGGGATAGAGGGGGGCCGATGGGGGAAGCAGAGAGGAGGCTCCAGGACTCTTCGCAGGAGACCAGCGAGGAGAGCACAGGTCCTCCGCTGCCCACACCCACCCTGCACAGAAGACTTCTGCGCAGGGAAAGTAGGTGGCGACTTGGCGTCAAAGAACTTCTTTGCTGGAAGAGGTTCAAGAAACGCCCACTGACGGATTCTGCCAGCGACTGAACAGCCACGGAGTGGATGGCTGTCCAGCGAGAAACGGTTTAACCAGGCAACCTAGCCCAGAGCGGCGGAAACTTACGCACAAGCAACCCCTAAAGCCATTACAGTATTATAGGTTCTGGGTCCCCGTTTTTAATCATCTCATGCGACAAAAGTTTTTAAATGCAGCCATCTGCTTTAGCTGCCAAGGTAACCTCAGAATATGGTGGCGGCTCTGTTGAGAGAAGCGTCTGCACACCCCTGTCTCATTTAAAGTCCACCAGAGTCATCTGCTCCAAGACGGTGACTTTCAACAAGAGCGGAGCTGGAGTGCCAGGATCAGTTAAGGCCCTTTGAAAAACCTCGTGCCTGTATGGCTAGCCCCACTGACTGCTGACATCAGCTTGACTTTATCACCTTCTTTAAAGATGAGTATTTTATTCATAAGGCTACGCCTCCCTGAATCCAATCAAGTTTTCACATCAATTAGGCAGACTGACATCAGGTTTAACAATGTTTCCCTGTTCGAGGATTGCCAAATCTAAGTGTCTGCAAGTCATGAGACCTGGGCCATTCCACCACAGTGGTGTGAGATGTACCAACTGTGAGAGAGAGACAGTAAAACTGCTGGTTTCTGGAGGGAGATTGCCTTAGTTAAAATTTTATTTCGACTAAGGGCCGGGGATGAAAAAGAAATAAACACGAGATATTAAGTATTAGGGTGACTTAGGTGCAGTGATACTGGTGTTTATTGCAGGTGCCTAATCATTAGAGAAACATGCACAACCTGTTTGCCCAGAGATCATAGCAGGTCAGGAAAAAATGATGCGTAGTATTGTGGGCAATGATGTCTCTGTCATGCAGCCTTCGTAGGTTACTGGGAGGTTTCATAGAATCATAGAAGTTTAGACTTGAAAGGGAACCCAAGGGTCATTATTCCAACCCCTTGCAGGAATCTCTACTAAAGCATCCATGACAGATGGCCATCCAACCTTTGCTTAAAAACCTCTAAGGAAGGAGAGTCTACCACCTCCCAAGGGAGTATGTTCTACTCAAAACAGCTCTGACCATCAGAAAATTGGCTGCAACACAATTATTTTTATACATTCACGCATGAGGGAAAATAACATTACAGTAGCAGCTACTTCTACTGCAAGACCCAGTATCAGATCAAAGGACATGGGGAGCCCCTTTTGGGAAATGTCTGAAACTGAAACCCCCAACCTTCCCCAGACCCATACACCAGGGGTAGGCAACCTAAGGCCCGGGGGCAGATGAGGCCCAATCGCCTTCTCAATCTGGCCCGCGGACAGTCCGGGAATCAGCGTGTTTTTACATGAGTAGAATGTGTCCTTTTATTTAAAATGCATCTCTGGGTTATTTGTGGGGCCTGCCTGGTGTTTTAACATGAGTAGGATGTGTGCTTTTATTTAAAACGCATCTCTGGGTTATTTGTGGGGCATAGGAATTCATTTATTTTTATTTTTTCCCCAAAATATACTCCGGCCCACCATATGGTCTGAGGGACAGTGGACTAGCCCACGGCTGAAAAAGGTTGCTGACCCCCGCCATACACTATGCTTTCTCATTTGCTCTTAGTCAGAATCAAGCAAACACACATGGGTCCATCTCTCCTCATTCAGGTCGGTCTGCAACTCCCTGCCCCTTCCCTACGTTTACAGGGACTAATACGCTCTTGGTGGTGTCCAGGCAAACCTGTTGATATTCCTCCAGTTTGTGAAATTTGTTTTATCCTGCGATAAACATGTTCCCACTGCGGGGAGTTTTGAAGAAGCAAGGAAAAAGCAGGAGCCCATCCTGCGCATCGGGAAATAGTTAAACCCCAGCAACGGGTCCCTATTTTCCCAGAGCCCCCCTCTGTAGATCACTCAGCATAATGGCTAATCCAGCATCACCACCACTCCTCCACAGAAAACTCCACTCCCTTGTGTGTCTCCTTCTCCTGGGGTGGGGAAAACAGGGACCAATATGCACCCATAGCTTCTAGTCAGATCAATGTAGCACCTTTCAGTGTTCATTTGACCCAAGGAGCAGGCAACTAAGCCGCTCCTTAAGGCTGTCTCCTTGCAACACCAGAGGGGCCTCTTGGCTTATTGTTTTAAAGGCTGTCCAGAGGCTGTTTAGGTGAATCAGCGCATTTCTTGCGAACATTCCCAGAGGATCTTTCCACATGCGCCACAATCTATTTAGAAGCTGGCAAATGCTAATGCTCTGGGAGGTCCCAGAAGGACAGTCTTTGTACCACCTCTTCCAGCAAGAGAGAAACCGTCTAGCACACCGCTGTCTACCTAGCAGAGCCAAGTTGCATGAGCACGCACAAGCACCACGTCATGCTATGCAATGTGCAATCGCACGGACACATAACTTCGTTTCAAGGCACACAAGGGAAAGCACACACAGAGAGAGAGGTGCTGGGGCCCTTTGGGAAGCATACCTTTCTGGCTTTGAAAACCAACAAACCCAGATGCATCCCTGGCAGACTGCAGTTACTCAGTCATGATCCATGCACTCTGCACATCCTCATAAAGGTGCTTTCTCTCCAGGCACCTAAACACTTGATGTCAGAACATGAGGAAAGGAGATAATTTTTCCAGAGGTGGTCTAGGGTGTTTGGGACTAGCTGGGCTGCAAGTGCAAGAAGAGTGAATAGGCTGTTTGCTGTGCAATGGGCAGAGGTGGGTGGGACAGGCTATTAACCTGCATAGGGTTCTGAGGTAGGGGTGTGGTGCACATTAGATCATTTGCGGCGGATGAATGGCGCAAATCATTTTATGAGCACATAGGGATGAAGCAACACCCCTTTCTTTAAAAGCAATATTCAGCTGAACTTCTTTCCTCACTGCCCACCCTGAAATCCCTCCACCTCTGACTCCCAATTTTATATGCGCCAGTACTGCGCTTAAACTCATAGATGAAACAGCCCAGAAATTAGCATTGCGTATTCCTTTTCTGCTGGAGCCAAATGCGGGTGAAAAAGAGCTTGTTTTGATATTTGCAGGAGCAAATTAATTTGGGCCTTCAGATAAGATCTCAGACACACCCCGATGACACTTACACCCCCAGCCACAGAGGCCGATAACATCATCGGCTGCCTTTGCTGCTGCTGCCTTTTTCGCCCGTTTCTAGGGTTATGAAATACATATTTTGTATAGCTGGCTAATGCCAAAGTTTCAAAATCCATGTAATTAAGATTAATTTAAGAGCTGCATTGGATCATCTTGTGGCATCCACCCATTAATTAAAGAAACACTTTGAATTTCAGGTGCCTGCCTTAATATTTCACTCCGTGCTGGCACAGCCAAAGTGAACAGCCAAGGAAATAAAAAATGCCCAGGTGCACAAAGCAGGGAGTGATCGGTAAAGAGGAGGCTCTGTACTCCTGGGAGACAAGTGCCCTCTTCTGGACAGCATCTCATGATGGGGGAAGAGAACTATTCACACACACAGGCCTGTCTCTGTCTATCTACTGGTTATGGAGGAAGCCCAACTAGGGACTATAATATGCTGGTTATACAGAAAATTAACTGCAGGTTTGGCAGGCCTGAGGGAAGCCTGTTCCCCACCCCCCCTTATCAGGCTAAGGCTTTGTTGTGGTCCAGCCTCAGTCAATGAAGCAGGAGATTCATCAGCCACTGAGGATTTTCAAGTGCGGCGCATCAAAGAAACCACCGTTTCCCAGGAATAAACTGGGATTGTCAGACAGCCCCGGCTCTTGTCCTAACAGTCCGTTGACCAAATCAGAAGAAACACAAATTCCATCTGAGCCATGTTTGTTGTAGGAGCAAAGGCAGATTGCAGGGTGTCAGATTCCACTGCAACTCTCTACGAAAGCTTTCCTTTCTAAAAAATAAAAGCACTCAGCATATGCTCATGGGAACACTAGCCTTGTGGCTTTCTGTATTCATAGGGATGCAGGAGGATGCCTTGTACTGAACTGCAGCATTACTTCGTCTAACTCAGTAGTGACCACACGGGCAGGCAGCAGCTCTCCAGGGTTTTGGATGGGAAACATTCCCAGCATCTACCTGGAAATGCTAGGGATTGAACCCTGGGATCTTCTGCATTCAAGGCACCATGACAGTGATGTATTGATTTTTTGTCACCCCAGGAACAGGGTTTTTTGTTGTGGTTGCCATAGGTGAGACTCAGTTCAGATTCTTTTGGATTGAAGAACATTACAGGCAGGTGCTCTACCACTGACCTACAGCCCTTTCCTTTAAATATGGCAAGAACCTATAGTTCTTTTGGCTCTGAATAAAGGGCTGATTTAAATAAAGATCCGATCCAGAGTCAGACCCAGTGGCACCTCGTCCCGTTTCACTGCTTGAGGTAAAACAGGAAGTGCACCATGCCCTGCCCTGCTGCCGCTGCTTCTCTGCCTGCCTTGTCTCCTCCACCACTGGGACAGAAGCAGCGCCATCATCGGCACCAATTTCAGGTAAGATTTTGCCCAATTTGGGAGAGATCTCACTGAAATTGTACGAGACCTTGCATGCTCCACAAGATCTTGCACATTTCTGGCCGTGATTTCAGCTGAAATTGATGATGGTTCTGTGCTGGAAGTGGAGTCAGTGGAACAGGGAGGGGCTGCTGCCTTGAGAGCTTCTGCCGCCTGAGGCAGCCACTTCAGTCTGCCTAATGGCTGAGCCAATTCCGGTCAGAGCACTGGTCCACAGAGCTCAGTATTGCTGACACTGACTGGCAGGAACTCACTGAGGTTTCAGGCAGGGGACATTCCCAGCCCTACATAGAGATGCCAGGGTTGAACCTGGGGCCTTCTGCATGCTCTGCCACTAAGCTACAGCCCTTCCCCTCAAAAATGTTAATTTCCCTTGGGAAAATGTAATAGGCCGCGAGACAACGTATGCATGAAAAACCACAAAAAGCCACATGTGTGTGGCTCAAGATGGGCAGACATATGGCAGGGGAGAATGAAAGCATTTTCCCTCCCTCCACTAGCTGAAATGGTACAAAAGTGTCAAAAATCTTTTTCCAGCTTGTGTGTGTGCCTTTTGGATTTTGCAGCTACTTGGGGCTATTTGTTCTATGTATTTTTTATCATCTATTCTACTCTCGCTGGAAGAGGGGGAAATACACAAGTTCTACATACAGTAGAACCTCTACTTACGACCGCCTCTACTTGGGCCCGATCCAAGTTGCGACCACGACAAACCCGGAAGTAAATACCGGGTTTGCCGTGATTCACACACACGCAGAAACAGCTGCTGTTGTCTGCACATACGCAGAAGCGTGCTGCCGCCGAATGTCACTGTGCACAAGGGCGCTTCTACCAGCGACCCGGATAGACTTACATACAGACCTCCGGAACTGATTATGTCCATAGGTAGAGGTTCCACTATAATTGGAAGTGCCATCTTTCTGTGCTCTGTTTCCTGTCATGCCACCGGACAAGTATTCTATGTAAATTCCCATATCCTTTTTTCATTGCCCCCTGCTGGCTGTGAGAGGAACTAGAGCATTGCACCCTCTCCCCCCACCACCCCAACACACACATTATGCTCCTTGGTGTTCTCCTTCTTTCTCATTGAGGCCTTTCACACATTACAAAAGCTCTGTATGGAAAGCATTTTCACACAGGCACAAGCTCACCACAGGCAGACCACCACATGTACACTGCATAGAGTGAAATATGGGAACGTGCAACTGTCACGTGTTCAGGTCTACCTGAGGGTGGTAAGCTAGCTGACTTGAAAGCATTCTCAGATTTGTAAATAGCCCAGGATTAGCAATGTAAATGTAGCCAGGTTTTTATAGTTCAGCTTGCTCAATGCTGGGAGTGAAATTATGATCCTCTTCCCATTCTGCTTGATGAAGTGTTCTGCGAAGCCGAATGCTTGCTTTCTCCGGCACTAACCCAACCAAATGTATAATTTTCCTTGTCTTGCACTTCCACTCATACTCTTCCTGCCAAGTACCAACTTTTCCTGTTCTGACCCATGCAGTCCACGAGGCAGTCCACAAATGACCCCAAAGCTAGACTGGACCGCAAACCTCTCCTTCCCCCTTCTGCTCAGTGTTGCTGAGGAACCTAGACTTGCTCTGCACTGTAAATCTGAAGCAGCAACAGAACAGTTTCCACCTTGGCACCTTGAAGTGCACCTGGATTTTAAAATATGCCACAGGCCTCTGCAGCAGAGGCGGACTTTGGTAAACTCCTGAGCGAGGTGAAAATTTGGCACACCCAAATGGATCTTCTCAATTATGTATCTTCTCAATTTTAAACTCCCTCAGCTCAACACCCTGTGTGGGGTAACAGCCTGTACCTCCCTGAATCTCACACTGTCTGTGGTGGTCCTGCTACTTCTCTGTTTGTTAGACTTTGCCAACCTCTGAAGTTGTTGAATGGACAACTGCTGAGCAGGCAGTCCATGGCAGCCTCCTGAGCCTCCTCAGAATTTCAGCATTTCAGGGGGTCATCTGTGTCACTTGTCCTTAAATCCTGCCCTGGCTTGGTACATATGAAGCTATTGTGCTCTGCAGTGCAGCAAGGCAAGACCCAACCAAAGCGGGACAGGGCTGAAAGGGAGAACAGAGCTCTGAAGCTGCTCCAGCAAGGAGCAAGCTGGAACTGAGTCCATACATAGCAGCAGTGCCAGGCATAGCTTAGTTGTTAGCCCCACCTGTGCTGCAAAAGAGGCTGTTCTACTTGGAGAGCCTAGCCTCTTCCAGTAGTCTTCTACTGTGATGGCATACCCTCCAACATTTTTGTCCCCCAAATTGGGGGTTCGTGCTGGTGTGCTCACTTACACCAGAGTCCCGGACCAAAAAATTGGACATTCCAGGATGCAAACAGAAGCTAGGATTGTCTTCTGTGATTTCGGGAAATCTTGCTTAAAATGGGACAGTTGAGAGGTATGTGATGGGGTCTTTGGTAGTGCAGTTTCTGAGTTAGGGGTGCCACTGCCCTCCCTGCTTTTCTTTCAGAGTCCTCACCTACATTTCCTGAAGATGAGGAACCCAACCCAGCCATGATGGAAGCTGTCTTAGATCAAGTCAGGTCACTTGTTCATGGACCCCAAGACTGTTTCTACTGACTAGTAGTGTTCTCCAGGACCTGAGGCCCAGCCTTCCTCAGACACTCTTGGATCCCAGTCTTAGCCTTCCGCCAACGCAAGAGAAAGGTCAGAGACTAATCTTTCTGTGCCCAAATAGGTGCTTAGCCACGTAGCTCTAAATCTTCCACCACCACACATTTGAAGCACCTGCATCCTGGGTGATCCCCACAGATGCAGCCTTCTCCATTGCCATTTTCAAAGCAAAATGCCTCCATTAGGCACACCTCTTCACCTAAATCTGGGGTGTGGTGCTGGAGCTTTCCCCTTCTTCCCGAGGTGTCAGTGTAGCTCTACATGTGTTCTCATTCTTGGGGAAAATGTTCATGATTATTTCATTTTGTGGCGGTAATGGAAAATACATTTTAGTGCTTGTGTTCCACATTTGCAATTCATGTTCCCATACATGATTACATTAAGTCTGTGTTCTGTCATTTTTGATGAATGTAGCTTGTTTTCCGTAAAAAACAGACCCTGGGATGGAAAGTGACAGAAGTGAAGCTGTAACAAAGGATGATCAATTTTTCATAGCCACGCCACCATAGGCAAGAGGAAGTCCCTTGGAACCTCAAGGGCGGCTGGGGGGGGGGAAGGGAACTCCAGTCACACAGAGAAGTGTGACCCCACAGCTATCCACTGCAGTGGTGGAGGGACAATAATGGGGTGGCGATGGCTGATGGTGACGCCTTTTCTTCACCGGAGGTTGACAAACTGCCTTTTCATTATCAGCTCACTGGTTCAAATGTCACTCCTGTGAGTGGATTTTGCATTATCCGATTGACCTTGGCTCTGGGGAGAGAGGCGCTAAGCGTAGTGGTGGGGCATGTGTTTGGCATGCGGAAAATCCTCTGGTTCAGTCCTTGGCATCTCACTACACAGGATACTGTGTAGCATAGCTGGGGAAAGCCTTGCTCAGATCCTCGGAGAGCCACTGTCCAGTGACAAGAGCAAGTAGGACTGGGCTGGAGCGACCATCAGCATCACTAAGGGTCAGAGTCTGCATACAGGCTGCATACACACCATTTAAAAGACATTTAAAGTATGCACACACACCCCGACAATTGTGGGATCTGTAGTTTACCCCTCTCATAGCAACAATTCTTAGCACCCTTACAAACTACAGACCCCACAATTCTTGCCGGGGGGGGGGGGGAGTCATGTGCTTTGAAGGTATGGTGTGTATGCAGTTTAAAGGCCAGAACTTTAATTTGAATCAGTTTTTGCTTAAAATCAGTCGGTACTGGGAATGCACTAGTGTAACCTACATCAACGAGAAGGAATATATGAATGACAAAGTATTCTTCCCTGTTTTCTAATCTGCATTAACCAGTGCACAAGCAACATAACATGTGAGGGCTGATGCAAGATTTGTTGCAGGCTAAAGTTTTAAATATTTCCTAATGCACATCACCCTCCCGGCAGTACACACATGTGGTTGGATTGAACTACGTCCAACTCAGAGTGGACCCACCAAAATTCATGCACCAAAGTTAATCATGTTCATTAACATCATTGTGTCTACTCTGTGTAGGCCATGGACTTTCCTAAAACACAAATCCCTATGCTGCCCTTGCTGTGACAAAGCACACTATTAAAATTGCTCTGTGCTATCACCTGAAGTATCCAGAGTTCCAGGACATAATCCCCAAATCATTACAAAACAGAACCTGAGAGGCTTGGCTTACCCGAGATCTTTTTCTCAAATGATTTGCCAGATAAAATAAGTAATAACAAATGTCCTTTGCCATCTGCTGTAAGGAGGCAAGGGAAGAGACCACACACACCTCCTTGGGACAGCTGAGAGGCACCACCACAGAGAAGGCTCAAAAGCTGCTGCTTGTCAGGTGAGAGGATATCACTACATTTTGGAAAGTCACCAAGGATTTGGGTCTGGGGAAGGCTGATGCAGAGATATGTGCTATATTGAAATAAATTAAATAAAGCTTTCAGCTAGCATGGGACCTGTGAAAATGTGGGCAGCGTCTGCAGGTTGTTTCCATATAGGATCTCTCATGCAGGGCCAGCCCTATCATGAGGTAGAGTGAGGCAGCCAACTTGCAAAGCAGATTGCATGCATCATTAAAGAAAAGCCAATTACGAGTCACACCATTCTTCTCCCCCCTCCCCCCCATTTTTCCGTTGTGCAAAGCTTTTCACATTAGGTGAGTTGATTGGTTTTAATCTTGGTGCTTTATATATCTCTGGCTTTGAGAAGAATATTACTGATATTGCTCTTTTTAATTATGTTGTTATAAATTGTATTAAGAACATAAGCCAAGCCTGTTGGATTAGGCCAGGGGCCTAAATAGTCCAGCATCCTGCTCTCACTGTGGCCAATCCGACGCCTGTGGGAAGCCCACAAGCAGGACCTGAGCACTAGAGCCCTCTCTGCACTGCCTCTGACAGTGGAGGCATTTTATTTTATTGCTTGAATTTGGATTTTAACTTTGCAGGCCCTTTTACCCAAAAGGCGGCATAAAAATAATGATAACACAATTCTTTATCCCAGATACATGCTGGCTAATTTTTGATGGTAAAGAAAAGAAACTGTGCATGCTCAGAGGCACTATTTTCTTTTGCTATGAGCTGAAATACCATTGCAATTTTCCTCTACCAAGGACCACTTTGTGTATGGATGTGTATTCGTGCACATACCAAAGTTTGCATGTGTATCTGTGTGTGCACCGGACAGGGTGAAACAACAACAACAACAACAACAACAACAACAACAACTTATTTATATGCCACCCATTTGACTGGGTTGACTGGGTGGCAAGCAAAATTATAAAACCACAGTAAAACATCACACATTAAAAACTTCCCTATACATGGCTGCCTTCAGATGTCTTCTAAAACTCTTTACTGTATCTCCTTGACATCTGATAGGAGGGTGTTCCACAGGATGGGCGCAACTGAACCCACCGTGGTGGTAGGAACTGCCTTGTCTTCCTGGCTTGGGAATTGTCACTTGCTCTGCCCCTGGATCTGATCTAGGGAAGAGCGCTTCTGGATGGGGATTACTTTTTACCCAGGACAAAAGAGCCAGATCTCTTGATTGGACATTGACTTTAAGAATGGTAACTTTAAGAAACCGGTGCTTGAGCTCACTTGTCCCTCCTCCCTCCCACTCCATTTTTCCTTTTGTGTCATGCCTTCTTAGACTGTGAGTGCAAGAGCGAGGAATCTCTTAAGAACTGATTTTCTTGGTAAGTTGCTCTGAGAGCTTTATTGGCACTCAGAGGGGACGGTATAAATGAAGTAAGCAGGCAAAGTAAGTAAGCAAGCAAGTAAATATCAGACTCTAAAATTACACATGTCTTGAGCCAAACTCTGAATGACACTTGTGCATTGAAATTGCCATTTTTCTTAATGAAGGACAGGGAAGATGATGGCAAGCTTTTCCTAACTGCCATGCCCATGTTTCCTGCCGGAAAACACAGTTCTTTATACTGATGCGTAAGTGTGTGCATTTTGCCCTGTGCATTCAAACCCAAGTGAGGAGTTGTCCCTCAGAGACCCAACTAGCTTACATGCTGCAGAAGGCCAGATACATAAATGCAGATCAGTCTCATTTTCATTTATAGAGTTATCTTTCTTGTTAGCCACCCCTCACCCTTTTTGGTCTCTTCTATTAGCTTTAAGACATGCGGAAACAAATATATAAATGAAGCTCATACTGAGATTTGAAAATAATAGAGATTTTACCTATGCAGTGCCAATACTTGTATGTAAGACGTGACATGGCTCAGTCAGGGGATAATGGCGGTGATGTTTCTGACACGAGATATCAGCTCCGTTAAACCTGTATGAAAACCATAAAAATAACAATGAAAGAGACTGGCTTGTAAGAAAAAATATTAGGAAATTATAATGAGGAGTGGAAATATGACCATCAGATAGAAGTGGGATTTAATATACTGATGGATGGCTGAGGAAAGGCCACATTTGTAGGTAAAGGTAAAGGACCCCTAGATGGCTGAGTCCAGCCGAAAGCCGCACTATGGAGTGTGGCACGTTTGTCCACAGACAGCTTTCCATGTCATGTGGCCAGCATGACTAAACCACTTCTGGCGCAACGGAACACCGTGACGGAAGCCAGAGCACATGAAACGCCATTTATTTTCCCACTGCAGCATACCTATTTATCTACTTGCACTGGTTTGCTTTCGAACTGCTAGGTTGGCAGAAGCTGGGACAAAGCAATGGGAGCTCACCACCATCGAGAGGATTCAAACCATCGACCTTTCAATTGGCAAGCCCAAGAGGCTTAGTGGTTTAGACCACAGTGCCACCCGTGTCCCTTCACCACATCTGTATCACCCCCCCCATTCCCCCAAGAAGTTCAAGGTTGCATACAGAGGATCCAACTATTCCCCATCTGTCCCAGTATCTACTCTAACTGGCAGAAGCAACGTTGAGAGCTGGACCTACTGCTGAGCTATGTCCCCACCCCCTGCCTCATTGGAACTAGTTTATTTCAGGCCCACAATAACCCTGCAAGGTAGTCTGAAAGTGATGTATCAGCCTGGAATCCCAGGAAAGTGGAGGATGTTTGTGCTGTGTCCTGTTGGTATGGTGGCAGCAGCACTGACCCTTCTTCTGATAGGAAATGCTCTGCCAGGGGCAGAGGACCAAAAAATGGGGGGGGGGAGTGAGAAATGTCCCCATTTTCATCTGAGGAATGTTGAATGGTAAGCATCCATTAGCTCTAACTAGCACAGCCAATGGTCAGGGATGATGAGAGCTTGTAGCCAAAGAACCTCCAGAAGGCACTAGGTTGAAGAAGGTTGAATTAGGCTGTCGTAAACACATTGCACTTGATGCATTTGCTCAGTGCTGCCTACACTGGCTGGCAGCAACACACCAGAGTTTCAGATGCCAGGTACTTGAGATCTCTTGCAAAGCAGGTGCTCTGCCACTTACTGGTAGCTATCGTGTAACAGTTACATAATTACATTCGCAGGCAGCGAAACAATGTTGAGGTGGTTCTTTTCATTTTTGCAAAAGCTGAACTGCAGCAGACCAGAAACAGTGCTGCCCATGACATATTTGGAGTGGACTAAAAAACAACGATATAGAACAGAGCGCAAGAGGAAGGCCATGTGCCAAATTTTACCATCGCACAGGACACCGCTGAAATTTGAGAGTCCAAAGTCTTCTGCTGCCTATGGGCAAGCATGCCAGAGTCTGGTCAAGAAACATTCTTCTCCAAGCTTTCTTCAGTGTCTATTTGATAAAGACTAATGTCGCTTTTAAAGTAAATATTAAAGCGGACAACGCTCTCCACTTGCTTTGCATTGAGTCGTTCTTTCCCTTTTTATTTCTTCCCCCGCTCCCCAAAATGTGAGTGAGTCAGCTTTTGCCTCTTCCCTCAGCAGCCTCTGGCTCTAATTCAGTTTAAGGACTGTGACCTTTGACTCCTTTTTACTATACTAACCTGGCTAAGAGAACACTTAGTGATTTATCCATAATCTACAGGGAGAGAATCTGGATGGGGCAAAGTAGGGGAGGTGGATGAGAGTGAGCGATAGTGAGGGGTTGGGGAGGGGGGAAGGAAGGGAAACAAACTTTCACATAAAATTATGGTATATGGATAATTGAGAAGTTTAAAAACATGAATCTAATTGTGCTGTCCCTGGAGGAGCCGATATTGAGCCCTCCTATAAAAGGCTTGGAGTTACCCAATGGTGATTTATTGCTAAATCCTAGTATTTTTCAATACATTATAGTTTTTAAATTGTGTTTAAATTGAGTGTAGAAGAGCAGAGGCCATTAGGAGATGCAGAAATGATGATTATATTTAAATATTCATGCACGCAGTACCTTATTATTGAATCTGAACACTAACAAAATCAATATTAAGTGCGGTTTGACATGAATTTATTTATGAATTTCGACTCTCTAAGTACTGTATTTTTTCACTCAAAAAATGGTGGGTATAATGTAGTAATGATATCAAAACAGAGTGTCAGAGAGCATTAGCCGAGGAGGTTATAAACCTCCGTATTACGGGGCCCCGTGCCGCCCTCAAAAGTGCTTAGTGCACAAAACCAAAATGCTTTTTTTTATTTATTTGAAACACATAAACACACACACACACAGAGAGAGAGAGAGAGAGAGAGAGAAATAGGAAGGAAACTCTTGGTTGGAAATTGCACTGCAGAGGTTTTTCTTTGCTCTCAGGGCTAGCACGAAGAGGGGGGCAGGCTGTTCACCATATAGATTTGGATAAGGTGATGATCTGGATGGAGCAGCAGAGTGGGGGGGGGTTAGATGTGATGGGGGGCAGGAACAGAATAGGGACTCAAGCTGTCAAAGAAAACTTCAGTGATAAGCCCAGCCTGGCCATGGGCACAAGACTGCCAGCTGTTTCTGGATGGGAAAAGGTCCTTTCTGAATCCAGTTTGCCCATGACTAGCAGTTCATTGTCAAGAAGAGCAGCATCAGGATGGTCTGGGTTTTTTGCTGATTTTTTGGGAGGCGGCTTTACACTAATTTTTTTAATGTTATTTGTACAGAGGCTTCTTTTTTAAAGCATTACAATGGTACTTCGGGTTGCAGATGCTTCAGGTTACAGACGCTTCAGGTTACAGACTCTGCTAACCCAGAAATAGTACCTCGGGTTAAGAACTTTGCTTCAGGATGAGAACAGAAATTGTGATCCGGTGGCGTGGCGGCAGCGGGAAGCCCCATTAGCTAAAGTGGTACCTCAGGTTAAGAACAGTTTCAGGTTAAGAACGGACCTCCAGAACAAATTAAGTTCTTAACCCGAGGCACCACTGTACATACTTTATTAGTTTTTGTGTAGCTGGTTTGAGGCCCCAATACCTAACACCTGTCATAACATGAACTTCCCTGAGGCGTCAAGGGTTATTATCCAAGGCCCTTCTTTGAGTGTCCCCCCAAGAGAGATTTGGAGAATGGTGACAAGCTTTCCAGTTGTGCCCTCCATCCACAGAAAGCTCCCCTCAAGTGCTGACAAGAAGAGCTTTTCAGGGGCAGCTGAGCAAGAAGCAGAAGTTCAGCAGGTGTAGTTTCACTCATCACTGTGTTTCCAAATCAGGAAAAGCAGCTCATGTTGAATTTCTACTTGCTACTCAGCAGTTAAAGTCGCAGAAACCATGCCTTTGGTTTGACCAGCATGCAATTCTTATTTATTTAATATACATCTACACAGCTGTTCGAGAATAAAAATTTTTCCAAGGCAGTTCATAAAAAATGCAGCAAATAACATTTAAAAACATCTCTATATACAACATCATATTATTAAAACTAGTAATCCAGAATAAAACAACCATCAAAAGCAGGCTGCACAATCAGATCCCTAGTCGCTAATAGTTTCTGGAGGCCAAGGTTTATAAACCTGTTTAAAAATATTCAAGGATGGGGCCTGAATATCATGTGGGACAATTTCCCACAATTGTGAGGCCATTACTAAAAAAAGCCTTGACCCGTGTGCCAGCCTAACCTTTGCTAGTGGGCATCTCAACAAGACTTTAGACTGCTCTTAAGGCACAGGCAGAAAAGGGTGCTTCTCAGCAGGAGCATACCCAGTGATGGCTGTGCCAAAACAGATAGCAGAACAAAGATGGTTCAAAGATGAGTCACATATAGGCATGATGGTTTGGCACTTGCAATCAAAGCTGGTTCTGTGCTACAGTTGTTGTGCTGAAACAGCTCGCCCATTTGGACCAAAGCGAACATCAGTCTGCACAGGGGCTGACATACCGTAGTTCCTGAGTGAATGAATTGTAGGTGCCAGGCGCATTTTCGCCCCTATTCCCCTGGAATAGCCCTTTGAATCCTGGCACATTTTCCTGTGTTTTCCTCTAGTTGGCACTTAAACTTTTGATGATGGCTGCTAAAATGTTTATTCTAGCATCTAGGGCAGTGATTCTCAAACTTTTTTCTCTAGGCCACATTTTCAGAATAAAAATTTCCCTTGCACCACAACAATTTTTTAATTTATATGAAATAGGTTGGAGAACAAAAAGAAACAACTCCTGGCAGGGCCTGATTTTGAAAAGATATCTATTCCTATTCTGCAAGTTAAATAAAATTATCTTGATGCTATACTACAATGAAATGCTTAAATGTTTCTTTGATTGTCTTTGAATCTTCCTGCCACACTTGCCGCCCTCTCCTGCCACACCAATGTGGCGCACCACATCCTTTGAGGACCACTGATCTAGGCAATTGAAAAAGGTCCTAGGTCAGCTCTGCCTCCTGCCAAATGAAACAATTTTTGGAAGTTTTAGCTTCCACACTGACACTGATACTCAACAAAGCTGCAAATTTTCCAAGTGCGGCTGCTTGGAACTGAATTGCTGCTCAAATGCATCTTTTCTCTTGCAACCATTTCCTCCCTCCCTCAGCCCACTTCTTTTCTCTTTCTATTTCCCAGTGCAGCTCCATGGGCTCTTAATGGATTGGCAAAGGTCTTGGGGGACTCTCAAAGTGACACAGAAATGCTTGTAAAGAATCCCCTCTTGGAAAGAGTTTGATTGTAGAGCAGTGACACAAAGGGGGATCATGCTGTGTGCATGCCACAGGCAGCTTCTGGCCGGGGCAAAACAGCCATGCAAACAGACCTCATTAAAATTAATTCCCTTTTTCGTTTTAATTTGAAAAGGAGACCTCGAGTATAGCAATCCCAGCTTGGGTCACATGGGCAAAACAAGCAAATTACAATTCTCTGTATTCAAATGACCATGCTTTGGCTGCCATGAAGGTGGTGTGGAACCAATCACTACACCATTCAAGCTATTTAGGGCAGGGGTCCACTCTTTAGATTTGTGCATAGCCTAGCACTTGATAAGGGACAACACGGTTGTGCTCCAAGATTTGAGATAGAATCATAGAATCAAGAGACCACAAGGGCCATCGAGTCCAACCCCCTGCCAAGCAGGAAACACCACCAGAGCACTCCTGACATATGGTTGTCAAGCCTCTGCTTAAAGACCTCCAAAGAAGGAGACTCCACCACACTCCTTGGCAGCAAATTCCACTGTCGGACAGCTCTTACTGTCAGGAAGTTCTTCCTAATGTTTAGGTGGAATCTTCTTTCTTGTAGTTTGGATCCATTGCTCCGTGTCCGCTTCTCTGGAGCAGCAGAAAACAACCTTTCTCCCTCCTCTATGTGACATCCTTTTATATATTTGAACATGGCTATCATATCACCCCTTAACCTCCTCTTCTCCAGGCTAAACATGCCCAGCTCCCTTAGCCGTTCCTCATAAGGCATCGTTTCCAGGCCTTTGACCATTTTGGTTGCCCTCCTCTGGACACGTTCCAGTTTGTCAGTGTCCTTCTTGAACTGTGGTGCCCAGAACTGGACACAGTACTCCAGGTGAGGTCTGACCAGAGCAGAATACAGTGGCACTATTACTTCCCTTGATCTAGATGCTATACTCCTATTGATGCAGCCCAGAATTGCATTGGCTTTTTTAGCTGCCGCGTCACACTGTTGGCTCATGTCAAGTTTGTGGTCAACCAAGACTCCTAGATCCTTTTCACATGTACTGCTCTCAAGCCAGGTGTCACCCATCTTGTATTTGTGCCTCTCATTTTTTTTGCCCAAGTGCAATACTTTACATTTCTCCCTGTTAAAATTCATCTTGTTTGTTTTTGCCCAGTTCTCTAATCTGTCAAGGTTGTTTTGAAGTGTGATCCTGTCCTCTGGGGTGTTAGCCACCCCTCCCAGTTTGGTGTCATCTACAAATTTGATCAGGATGCCCTTGAGTCCATCATCCAAGTCGTTGGATGTTGAATGGATGTTGAATAAGACAGGGCCCAAGACAGAACCCTGTGGCACCCCACTAGTCACTCTTCTCCAGATGGTCTCAGCTCTCATATGCCTGGCTAAAATAATCATGGTTTTTTTAGGCCCTGTGCAAAATTTTCATCTCTGAAATATCAGTGTGTGTGTGTGTTTGTGTGTGTGTGAATAGGAGGCAAAATGTTTCATGGCAACTTTCTGCTGCATAATTCTGCCCCCACCCCCAATTTGCACCACCAGTTCAAATTGCAAGGTGCCTCTTTCTCTAATCTTAATTAATTGGTTTACATTTATATACCTTCCATCCAACCACTTCTCTGGGCAGTTAACAATAAGATGCAATTTACAATAAAATCCTCTGCAATTATTATTCATATTATTTGCACATTCTGCACAACCGAGGGAGCCCAGTTGTGCCATGTCATCACACTGTCAATTAGACTTGGCCTCATGAAAGCATCATGAAGCTGAATCAGAGTGGAGGCCATGCTTCCTGCCCTCACTCTGAATAGGCATCTTCACTCTATTTCATAGTCCCTTCCCCTTGAACAATTGCCGAAATGTGTGCGTATGGAATTCATTTGGCAAAGGCCAAATTTTGATGTGAAATGCCCCCCAATCTCTGTCTTATATTTGGCTTAAAAAGAGTGATGTATGAAGTTTAGAGTTGGCTGGATAAAGCATGAGAAGAGGCCTCTTGCTGGCAGAAGCAGCTTCTATGATACTGGAGTGGAGGCTTTTAAAACTTCTATTTAAAGGGGGATTGGAGGATAGGTCTATCAATAGCCATTAGCAATGGTTGCTCAGTGGAACCTGCATATTCAGACTATTCAAATTTCTGGATGCACCCAGGATGTGGATGCTTCAGTGAATGAGTCAGATATGTTCCAGATCCCATTGGTCTTACTTACTTACTTACTTACTTACTTACTTACTTACTTACTTACCTGGCAGGGGAGACACCATGATCATAAGAATGGTGAACCAAGGAGGTCAGGAGAGGTTTCTGGGAAGCAGAGAGTAGCTTCTTACTACTTCTCAGCAGCCCTGCCTGATTTGGAAAGGAGCCTATTTCAGATTTTAGCCACTATCCCTGTAAAAAAAAAAACCAACAAAAAAAAACCACCTTGCTATTTTCCATATCACTCAAGCTTGGAGTGAATTCTTCAGCAGAAGTTGGTGGCTCCTTCACCACAAAAAATTCATCAACCCCACTATATTTTCAAAGCAAGCCCGACCACTTAATTCTCTCCCCCGCCCAAGTGCCTGTATCAATATTTTAACATGAGTGTTACGAAGAAAATTGCTTCCCCCTCGCTGCCCCACTCCTAATTTCTGCCATTTCAACCTTGTCTCTTTTCTCTCTCTCATTAAATCAGTGTGACGAGACTTTATTCCATTCCTTAACTAAGTGAATATCCCGGAAATTTAAAATCCCCAAAGCACAGCGACCAGATTCTGAAAGCTTCCAAATTACACAGAGAATAAGCAGCCTCAACGGAATCAGATCCTTCATGGCTTTTAAGTGGAAGTACAGGCAGGCGCCTGCAAGTGACAAAATCAAGGAAGAGTCAGCCAAAGAGGGGGGAGTCAGGGGTGGGTTGTTCTTTTGGGGGGGAGGGAGAGGAGGAGAATAACTCCCCTGGAGTAAATGTGCTCAAAGTAGGCATGGGTGAACATGCTGGTTTCCATTTCTCTCAGTTTCTAATTTTTCCCCATCTCACGTTCAGTTTTCCACATCAGTTCGCAATTTTTTTTCCAAAAAAAAGAGGTCCTCATGAAAATTCAGCAGCATTTTAGAGCGTATTTATCCTAATATGCACATTTTTGCACGACATACAAAATCTGCACAATTTTGTAAAGCTGTTTTGCCTGATATAAACCATTTTGGGATATCATTTTCACCAATGTATGCATTTTTGTACACATTGCCTTTTTCTAGAGAAATTGTCCGGAAAAATGCGGAGAAGAGCGAATTTAGAAGTATGGCTATGTTTGTGTCTGCCTGTTGTTTTGGAAAGCATGAATTGTGTAGGTTTCCATGAAATGTGAACTGGATAGAATTGTTCCCTCCTCCCTAGCTACGACTGGGAGGCTGGATGCATTTTGCAGTTCTGAACAAACACTAAGGTGGGAATCATACTAGGCTGTTGTGAGAATTACTATGGATGCAAAATGACACATTTTGATCCCTTCAAATTCATATCATATGGGGACGTTTTGGTCAAAGGTGGAAAAAATGTTTAGTGTTCTGCCACTTAAAAAATAAAATCCACACAAGGCTTAAATAGGGTGAAGTAACTTCCCCAACCCAGTTAACATGGGGAGGGGGAGTAGGAAAACACACATACCTCTTTTCCAGTAAATCGATGTATTTGCTCTAATTTTATTTGGATTATAAAAGGGAGCCTTTCAAAAAGTGCTTAGGAGAGCAGAAAGGGGAGGGGAAATGATAGGGGTGGCATTCACGGTGAGCATTACTCTGTCTGTATTAAGAATCCCATCCTCACATTTTATTGTTACTGTCAGCCTGCAAAAGACAGTGCTTAAAACAAAATAATACATAATGTATTACAGGGGCATAAACATCAGCAGTCATTTTTTATCTTAAAAAGAAAATGCAAAAGCAAAAACAAAAAAGCAACACACACACAGCACAACACAACCACCGTAAAGTATATGGAGGTAGCGAGCTGGAGGAGCCTTAATATAAATGTTGGCCACTAAGATAATCAAAAAGGTATTAGAGGAAATGATGGAATGAGAGACTTGCAAGGGTCTCCACAACATTTTAGCGGCTGCCCTTCTCATTACTTGGCGTGGGATGAGGGAAGGAGAGATGGTGAGAAAGGGAGAGCTGCTGTGAAAGGGCCAAAGACCTTACAGGAGAAGAGAAGCAAACGGGATCGTTCTTGGTGTATCCATTTATTTAGGAAATGCATGATGCCTTTTATTTATTAATTTAATCCTTGATAAATTATTCATAATACTTAGGATATGACGAGTATCCAGCAAGATACACGGGAAGGGCCCCAGACTGGTGGGGGATTTTTTCACTGGCATTTTTTATGTGCATGTATGTGATGGGACTGGTACCCACAGCAGTTTTATCAAGATATGAGTAACAGCACCTCATTTATTTATTTATCTTTAACGGAAAAACAACCGTTTGCGGGTGTATTTGGCAAAACACCATTGACACAATGATACTGCATTAATGGTGGATTTATACTGGACCATCTGCATATCATTCAGCTTTCTTAGCTGTTCTGTGATGCTTCCCCGATGTCGCCACATTATTGCTGTCTAAAGGGGCACTCTTCCACTACAGTGCAACAAAAAGTGAAACCAAAAAGATAAAATAAGCTCACACATTTCTGGTATGAAAAGATTTCAGCAATGAGTTATGGGGCACACTCTGGAAGTGAAGCCATGAATTTGTCCCCAAACTTTTGCAGACACAAACAGTATCAAAAGTGGGTATGCGTATATCCACTGTGACACAACCATGAGTAGAAATAATCATGAATGCACAATTAAAAGGAATTTTGAAAGGGCCCTAATAAACTCTAACATAACAACAAAAGTTACAAGTTTGAAGCTGAGGTTGCCAACATGTGTCACCTAAAAATATTGTACAAAATTCAAGCATATTCAGAGACCTCACACTCAGGTGAAAGGTCTGTAGGAACTCGGCGGGAAGGTATAAAAGAATACTTCTAAGGGGGTTTACAGAACTGTGTGCAGAAAACATCTGTGGTCTTTGTTTCTGAATCAGAAAACTGCTGGAGTGGATATGTGCCTCTGCTAAAGCTGCCACACAGTTACTGCAAATCTGCAAAACAACAGCAATAGCAAAGGCTGGGGGAGAGGGGCAACTTACTATGTGTCACACATTTAAGCAGCTGTACCAAACAGGGAGGGATGCGAATGGCGCTGCGATCTAAACCACAGAGCCTAGGGCTTGCCGATCAGAAGGTCGGCGGTTCGAATCCCCACTACGGGGTGAGCTCCTGTTGCTCGGTCCCTGCTCCTGCCAACCTAGCAGTTCGAAAATACGTCAAAATGCAAGTAGATAAATAGTTTCCGCTCTGGCAGGAAGGTAAATGGTGTTTCCGTGCACTGCTCTGGTTCACCAGAAGCGGCTTAGTCATGCTGGCCACATGACCTGGAAGCTGTACGCCGGCTCCCTCAGCCAGTAAAGCGAGATGAGAGCTGCAACCCCAGAGTCGTCTGTGACTGGACCTAATGGTCAGGGGTCCCTTTACCTTTACCTTTACCAAACAGGGAAGGAGCACCTACTAGGCCAGGGGGTGCACAGTAAGTTATCTCAGCTTCACCCCAACTTGGCCCCCTCCAGAGATTGTTAGATTACAACCCTATCAGCTCCACACAGCATGGCCAATGGACAGAGATGATGGGAGTTGTAGTCCAAAGCATCTAGAAGGCACCAGGTTGAGGAAGGCAGAGCTTGCTGGTCCTTGAACAAAATGGAAGCTCTGTTGAGTCCTAGTGAGACCCAGGCACAGTCACTATCTTTGAAGGGGGAGGAACAAAACAGAATAATGGTGGGATCTGAAGCAACCTTTTTGTTTATTTATTAACTTTCTCAATAAACTGTCTTTTGATGTATGTGAAATAGCACCTTGAAAAAGTGCAAATACATTATGGAAATGATGTGACCAGCTTTTACAGGTAAATAGGGTGTCAGCAAGGCAGAAATAAATGCAGAGATAATAACGAAAATGCACCCCCCCGTACTCTCCATTCCATTCTGCAGCTGTTCATTATTATCGGTTCTTCATCGCCATCATCATCGTTGCAACAAGTCTACAAGGTAAGTCACTAGATAACAGTCTGATTTTACATATAGTAATTGAGTTTGCCAGTGCTTCTGCTGGTGCTTCTGCCACTGCCAATTAAAGGAAAGAAGAGGAAAGTATGTGGAGAGGAGTGCTTTTGATGCTGGATGGAGGCAGAGGAGATGGGTGGCAGGAAAAGTCAGGTATTCCTCTCCACTGAGAACCCTGAGCCTTTTGAAAAAGTTGCCCATCCTCGAAAGTGTGTGAGTGTGTTGTGGCACTTGCTGTTATCATTTAAATAAATGGTTTAAAACAAAAAGAAACGAGCAAAGGCAGATGAGGAGTATGAAGAGTGCTGGCTTTCCAGAGTTCAGAGAACGGATTCACTGAGGGGTGGTGGTGCTTTTGTGCCCTGGATTTTCGGGGCTGGGACTGCTGTCTTTTAAAGCCATTCTAGAGCAGTATGCACTGATTGTGCCAATTCTCTTTGAAATGCAAGGAAGTTTAGAGAGTCTGCAGAGCCTGGGAACGCAGTAAAAAGAGGGCTGGTGGGCCCACCGGCAAGATTCCTCTTTCTACATGGAGAATGTTCACGTTAAATATTTCAGCTGACATCTGGATCCAAAGCCCTCCAAACATCTGGATTCCAGCCCTCACTCCCTTCTTCTCCACAACAGTCAGTGAGTACCTTTCATTTTCTACCATTTCCAGGTGTCCTCTGGGAAAGGGGGAATTTTATTTGCCGTTTCCGTACATGGTAGCCTCAGCTTTGTCACTTTATATTATAAAGAATAATGTGGCGGGGCCACAGAGGACATATGTAGGGGACAGATTGAGCCTGGACAAGTACTTTTTTGAGGGAAGGGAGGAGGAGGAATGTATGTCAGGAGGAAGGATGGAACCCAGAGGGAATGTAATTAAAGAGCCCAGAAAAAAATGGAGCAAAAAGAAGACTATATTTTGGTCCTGTTATAGATATTCAGCCTATTGTTTCCAGTTCCAGATTGTGTGTGTGTGTGTGTGTGGATGGTTGAATTCTGCACTGGCATGATTTAAATTTTATACCACAAAAAGCTGAATTCTCTGGCTTTTGATATTATTCAAACTGATTGCATTTAGCACTTCAGTGCTTCTTTACATGTACTAATTGTGCTCTGCTCTTCAAGGGGAGGGGGAAATAACTTCAGAAACCTTCACTAGCGCTCCATCTGCCTCTGTCATGACTGGCATCCACTTCCCATTCAGACCAGCCATTGAATCTTCAGCAGCAGGGATGGAACAGCATCTTCAGTCATATCTGGGGGCAGCAAGTTCACTTAGAAGGCACAGAGCAGTCCATGGGGCACGCACAACTTTGTCCTCCCAACACCTTGTTGCTGCTTCCCTGTCTCCGTCTCAGTACCTGCTGCCCGAGGCAAATGCCATACTTAGCCTACTGGAAGGACCGGCACTGACCTTTGTTCACAAAATCTTCTCTTCAGCCACTGCCCTCATTTCTGCGGCTTCAGGAAACATTGGCCACACATTATCAAGTCCACATTGGAAGCCATAAGGGCTGAACACTTGCTTTAAAAAACAATGATACTGAGATTCTCCGCCCAATATAAAAATCTACACTAATTAATTTTATTTATATCCCATCCTTGCTCCCAGGAGCTCAGGGTAATGTCTGTGGTTCTTCCCACCCTTCTTAATCCTCACATCAACCCTGTGAGGAAGATTAGGCTGAGTGAGAGACAATGACTGGTCCAAGTGAGGGCTTCATGACTGAGGGAGGATTTGCATCCACACATCCCCAGCACAGGACTGAGCCTGACACACTAATCACTATGATATTAAACTGTAAATAAATCCTTGATTATATCCCTTATCTTGAACAGCACGCTGAGATGTTGCTTCTGTTCTCTGCAATATTGCTTAATCAAAGTAATCATTAGTTTTATGTGAGGAACATTTGGACATGCAGGATCTTGCTTCAGTGCTTGGGGTTGGACTAGATGATTGTTTGGGTCACTTTGTTCCCACAGCTCATTCGCCACCCACGCTTTCCAATACAGTGGTGCCTCGCAAGACGAAAATAATCCGTTCCGCGAGTCTCTTCGTCTAGTGGTTTTTTCGTCTTGCGAAGCAACCCTATTAGCGGCTTAGCGGCTTAGCGCTATTAGCGGTTTAGTGGCTTAGCGGCTATTAAAGGCTTAGCGGCTTAGCGGCTAAAAGGCTATTAGTGGCTTAGCGGCTTAGAAAAAGGGGGGGGAAGCGAAAAAAATCGCAAGACTCGCAAGACGTTTTCGTCTTGCGAAGCAAGCCCATAGGGAAATTTGTCTTGCGAAGCGCATCGAAAAACGGAAAACCCTTTCGTCTAGCGGGTTTTTCGTCTTGCGAGGCATTCGTCTTGCGGGGGACCACTGTAAATAAATAAAGTAAAACAGGGTATGCAGAAAGAATGCTAATCTTAACCAAGCCGGTGTTCATGTGAGCCTGGTGTACTGGACTAGTGTACAAGACTTAATAAAAACAAATAAAAGGAATGAACTAGCCAAGTAGACTACAGCAAGGGCAACTCAGAATGGAAGGAGGAGAAAAAGAAGAAGAGGAGCAACAAGAATTGTGAGCTGCAAACACTGGTGCCATCTCCTCTGCCCACCACAACTCCTTCACTGTATCTCTTATCCAGGATCTTACGATGGATTTTAAGTATTTCAAGAGCCAACCTTGGTTGAAAAAGCCATTTCCCGTTCCCGGGGAGATGACGTTGTGGGCTGGTCACAAGCCCAACCCGTGCGCACGGGGCGGGATAGCCCCTGCGCTATTGGGAGTCCTTGGCCGCGTCATCCCTTGAGCCGACCAATCCAGTCGGTCAGGGGGCGTGGCTTGGGTTATTTAAACTGCACGTGATTGAGGACTCACCCCTTTTCTGCTTTTTGCTCGCTCAGTTTCATGTGTCTTTATTCCAACATCTCAGGAGGGTTTGGGGCCTTGCCACGCAAGTGAGTGATGGTAAACACATAAACAGTTGGGCAGAAAGTCTGGCTCCAGATTACTGTTCAGGTTTGCATTTCACTGGTTCAAAATGGTTAGTATCCTATATACCAGGGGTGGGGAATCGTTGGCTCTCCAGATGTTGCCAAACTACAGCTTCCATCAGCAAGAGCCAGTGATCATGGCTGGTGGGAGTTGCAGTCCAGCAACGCAAAAGTCTAACCAAAGGTTCTCCACTATATACTACAGGTGCTGCATTAAAAGATTTTACAGTGAATCCTATTCCATCTCCCATCCCGGCTTCTCTGATCCATAGGCCATGTACTGCCCAAATTAGGGATGGAAAGATCAGCCTGTTTTTATTCCCTGTCAGATTCATATGTATCTGGTCATAAGGCTGTATTTTTGTTTTTTTTTGTTTGTTTTGCAAATATATGTGTGTATTACAGAAATCACACACACACAATTGCATTACAATTGTTGTTTTTATTCTACTAACCCATTGTAAAAGGTAAAGGTAAAGGATCCCTGACAGTTAAGTCCAGTCGCAGACGACTCTGGGGTTGTGAAGCTCATCTCACTTTACAGGCCGGGGGAGCTGGTGTTTGTCCGCAGACAGTTTTTCTGGGTCATGTGCCCAGCATGACTAAGCCGCTTCTGGCGAAACCAGAGCAGCGCACAGAAATGCTGTTTACCTTCCTGCCACAGCGATTCCAATACCTATTTATTTACTTGCACTTTTTGGCGTGCTTTCTAACTGCTAGGTTGGCAGGAGCTGGGACTGAGCAACGGGAGCTCACCCCGCCACGGGGATTCAAACTGCCGACCTTCTGATCGGCAAGCCCAAGAGGCTCAGTGGTTTAGACCACAGCGCCACCTGCGACCCACTGCTAACCCACTCTATAAGGTTATATATGAATGTGATTTCCACTACCCCTTAGCTCTGGCTAATTAGTAATCAGTGGACAATTTTAAAATTGGCATGCTGCATTTAAATTAATCAATCCCCTCCCGTTTGGAATAGGTGGTGAGCCAAGACAGTTGATCTCAGAGGTCCTTCTCTTTAGTGCAACCCGCTTTCTTTACCCAAATGATTAGGAAAAGCAGGAGGAGGGGGATGATCAATGAAATAAGGCTTGATCTCCTCATAATCAAAGAGTGCTTCCACACTAGATATTTACTCTGGAATGGCCACTCCTTGTTCAGTCATTTTTGACAAGGCAACTCTATGAGTTCATCATCACACATCATATTGTGTTTTACCCTGCTGTTGCATTGGTTGCTTTGTCCATTTTATCACTGGCATGTGCCGCCCCCAAGTTCCCTAAATGGGAATACAGCTCTTCAGCAGAAAAGGGGCCCCACCCTTGCCTTAGCACTGGTCTTCTGTCTTTTTAAAGAGGCACTGTTTTGACATGTGCAGCGACATTTTGGTTCTTCAGACCTACTGCTGTGCTGCTGCACGATTACATTTACAGTTGACCCTGTTGCCACAGGATGCCAATGCTTTTAAAACCAGATTTTAATTTGCCCCAAATGCTTTGTCACCTGCGCTGAAAAAATTAAAATATCTGCACAAATAGTGATTACTCAATCGTGGTTCATTTATTTGCAAAAGGCTGAGGAAAACGTGGGTTCGCCATGCAGCAATTGTGACTGACATTTTCCCGAAGAAGTTAAACAACTCTATGATAAATTACGATTAAGTGCTATTGCATGAATTTTTTAAAAAATGTATGCGAGAAAGCATTTGAATGCAATGTTTTAAAAACAGGTCTTAAAGTATGCTTCTAAAGTGTCATGCTCAGGCGCATCGTTCCTTACCCAACCGTAAGATGATGATGCACCAACTAATGCGAACAGAACACAATGGGAGGTAGAATTCCTTCTATTACTGATGTTCTCACTGTGAGTGCTGGTTGCCAGTGTAGCCAAAATGGCACCACCCTCACAGAAGAGAGAGGCATCAGCAACCTTCAGGGAACTTCAGGGTTTGCAGAACTGCAAATATTCTTTTGGGGAGAAGAACTCTAGGGGAGAATTGGGGGTGATGGGAAAGAGGTGAGAGGGCAAATGCAATGGAGTAGCTGGAACTGAAACTAGCAGCATTCAATGCTGCAACATTTTGTTGCAGGCCCCACTGCTGCAAGGAAAGTGCCATGCCAGCCAAAAATGAGGAAAGCATATAGCTGCTAGCGGAAATGAAATGACTGGTTTGGGGTAGTGTTAAAAGCCCCATTCTGGAAGCATCCTCAGTATTTACAGATCAGTCTTGTCTACTGAGCAACTGCCGGCTATCTACGAAGGAGACTAGAAAGTTCTTGAAAAGTGTCTTCTATCTGTCTACAGAAGAGTTCCTGGTGCCACCTAGTGCTGTGATAGAACAGTACAGTTCTTGCAGGCAGCATGAGATAACTGTAGATGCAGTGGGCTTATTCATACTAATACTAATAATGTTATCATTTATAGAGATGGCAATAAATAGTTCATAATTTATATGGCTTCCATGGTTCCCGATGCCGCACAATCGTTAACTTAATTGTGCTTACTTCCCTGACAGAGGCTTGAGACAGACCATGGGTTTCAAGGGAGTTGGTTGGAAGTGGTTTCAAAGAGCTTCTGCTTCCCATAGTGCAGATTTACCTATTTTTATTTTTGCCCCCCTGCTCCCTGTGAAAGAACAGGTTTCGGAAGCAGTAAAAACACCCAGTTTGAGCAGAAGTAGAAGTGCGGAAAGTGCCTACTACACAAGGGGCTGGGGACCCTGGGTTGTATCCCATGCTAATCCTACTCAGAGCAGACCCAGTGAAGTTGATGGACATGGCTAACTTAGGTCCATTCGTTTCAATGGGTCTACTCAAAGTAAAACTTAGTTGGATGCAACCCCTCTTCCAAACAGTCTTCAATCACCGGGAGAAAATTATCTTCTGTCTCCGGCTGCATGACAAACAGAAATTCAACTGGTGTATATTTCCCCAGCATGGAGATTCAGTATTTGGGGGGGAAACGGTCACATACTGACTGTGGCATAGCTCTTAAAGAGCCAGAACCTGAATGGGGAGGGTGGGTGGCGGCAGCAATACTTTCTGCCGTAATAATGGCACCAGTTCTCTCTGCCGTAAAAACAACTTTGCTGTCCAGTTTACATACAGGTAAGGGATTGATTTTGCCACCCAGCACAAGCCAACAGCAGTGTTAAGATTTCTGCTCTGCTCTTCCAAGCCTGAGTGGTTCCATCATAAGTTATCCCCTTCCCCCTTTTGCATTTACAAGTTTGTCCCATGAGATGATCCGTGTTCTGCCTTGGATATCTCTGTTGCCCAAGGTGCTCAAAGATAGGAACTGGGGAAGAAGGAGGGAAGGGAAGGGAGAGGCAGGGAGTTGTGGGTTAAGGAAATAAAGTTGAGAATAAACAGAGAAAAAGGCCAACTTCGGCCATCTCCGTACCTTCTTGACCCTCGTCCATTGTGGAGCAAAAGGTCTTTGCCTACAGGAGGAAGTGGGGAAACAACAAAGATGCCGAGTCTGGAGGAAGGTGGGGAGCAGTCGAGGCAAAGGGTGTAATTATCACCCAATAATCACACCTCAACTGAGCAAGGGAAATGTCACTCGGCAGGGCGCGCTAATCTTCCCGCCTCCCCTTCTCTGGCATGTCAGGGATAGAAGCTAGCAGTTACATGGGTTATTAGGGAGGGGGACTTCCAAGGAATTTGTAAATAAGTGATACTTGGAATTCGGTGCTCTAGAATCTCACTCTGTCTTGGGCCACATTTAATAATCCCTTTGTAGCTGGGAAGAGGCAAGCCTAATCATATCCAAGGTCTTTCTCATTAATTCAAATATTTTGTGGGGGCAATGATGAAAGCCAAGGGGTCGTTATTGTAAGCCACCCATAGAACTTTGCTATTGGGTGACAAGTAAGAATGATCTCTTGTATCCAATGCTAGTCCTACACAGAGTAGACCCACTGAAATTAATTGGCACAACTAATTTAGGCCCACTAATTTTAAAAGGTCTACTCTTGGGTTGGATGTTGCTGAATACAACCAGATTACCAACATCACCATATTGATTTCTTAACTGCAGTTCACCATGAGGTTGCAGGGTGGGTTGCAACAATGTAAAAATACAACATAAAAATCAGTTAAAACAAATTATAATATAAGATAGATACATAAAAAATGCTGATGATGGAGTTTGGTGCATGGACTTTGGTGAAGTAAGTACATTTTCAGATCAGCACTGGGTGGAGATTATATCACATTAACTCCAGTGTAGTCATGCTGAAAAAGATTCCCTGTACACCACTTAAGCTAGTGTGTTGTAGTGCTCAGTGTTAGACAAGGACGTGTCAGGCCAGGATTCGAATCCCCACTCGGCTATAAAGCTCATGAGGTGTGACCATGCGCAGTCACAGCCTCTCAGCCTAACCTGCTTCACAGGGTTGTTGTGTGGGGGGGGAGGTAAAACAAGGTGGGAAGAGCCATGAACACTACCTTGAGCTCCTTAGAGAAAAACGTGGGATATAAATGCAATAAATAAGTAAATAAATGAATAAGAAAGTGGTGCCTTAATGCTGCAGGCAGTCCTTTAATGGGAGGAGGAGGTCTTGGTTGACCTTCCTAGTTCCTCCTCTCAGAATATTCTGGTGCTGCTCTTTACAGTGATGAAATTCGTATCCTTAAGGAGCAGAATTGTGGACATTTTCCCATGAGCAGATCCATTGGCAAGGAGCTATGGATGGGTGACATTGTCAATGCTGGTTTCTCCCAGTTTCTAATTTTTCCAATCTTAAATTCTGTTCGTATTTTTTAAGAAATAAAAAGTCCTTGTGAAAACGAACCAGCATTTTAATGCTACCTTTTCCCTAACATGCACGTATTTGTATGAAATTGGTCCTAACATAATGCATTTTTAATATCTTGTTTTCACTAATAGTTACATTTCTAGTGATACTTTGCCCAGGCACCCAAATTTTTGTATGCTTTACTTGGCTGGAGAACAGCTCTGCAAAATTCAGAGGTGTGCAAATTTCAAATACAATTTTGCCTATCACTTTGGGAAGTGTGAATGAGGTGATTTGCCTTTAACTGCAAACTGAATCAATCTTTCTCTGCCATCCCTACAAAGGGTGCTGCAGCAGAAAATGGGGCTTTGCCTAGCTGCAGATTTAACTTAGCCCACAGCTGGCAGCAGATCTCTTCGCTCTGTTCCAGGATATGGGCTGCTGCTGCCACTGGTGGAATCTCCACCACCACCACCAAATCACCTTGTAAGGAAGCACCTCAGACTGTTGCTTTACGTGTTAGGTGAGAGGTTGAGTAGGCCTCATGTTCCCAGAGGAGAACATTGTGTGGGAAGCTAGTTTCCTTTTGCACTGGAAACTCGTCCTACTGGGCCAAACCTAACTCCACCTGGAATGTTGCTTCAACTGAGGGGTCGTTCACAATTCCACTTGTCCTGTGCCTAGAAAGCACAGATCCAAGTGGGTTTCTGCTTGAGCTGTGTTTTCTAGACAATGGTCCAAGCAGTTTCCCCCTGACCCCACTCTTTCCCCAGGGAAAACCCACTATTTAGTTCTAAATTTGAACAAACATCAATCCTGGAGAAACCTGGGGGGCATGGCAAGCTGCAAAGCTAAATGGCGGCATAATCTTATGTCTCTGAACACAGCAGGGTGAAAATCACATTGAGACAGACCCTTCAAATGTCTTTATTTTCCTGGGACAGTCCTGAATTCATAGCAGCCTCCCAGTTTCTTATTTGATCCCGGAATGTCCCATTTTCCTTAGGATGTCCCTATTTTCATGAGAGAAACGTTGGAGGGTATGGAGTTACGCAACCTCCAAGCCAAGGAAATAAGTAACTATACAACCTTTAGACATCTGAAGGCAGCATTGTATAGCGAAGTTTTTTTTAATGTTTAATGTTTTATTATGTTTTTAAATATGTTGGAAGTGGCTGCGGCAAGCCAGTCAGATGGGTAGGTAATGATGATGATGATGATGATGATGATAATAATAATAATAATAATAATAATAATAATAATAATAATAATATTCTCTCCCTATTTTCACCGGAGAAATGTTGGAGGGTATGCTAAATGGTGACATGATCTTAAGTCTCTGAACACGATGGGGTGGAAATCATTTTGAGGGACAACCATAGGCTGTGCAACATCAGAAATTTTACACACCGGGAACAGTAATGATTCAAGGATTTCAAGGATTTAAAAGCAAGTCTGCACATTTACTTTTAAAAGAGTAAATTGAAGGCTCAATATCTCAGGACTCAGGCAAGTCCTCAGACACTGATGTGCCTAATGAATGCTTCACTTGCAAAAGGGCAGGAAAGCGGCAGCTGTTATGGCGGCTGATAGAGACTCAGACCCCTACACAAGCCGAATTCGCCAAGCCCAAATGTGTGACTGGACCACGTTGTTGACACCATTTGCGCAGAAATTTGATGACCTTTCTAATCAACTAATCCTAGAGAAAACCCAAATTGTTGTTAGCCCAGACTGAGTTTAAATGAGCGGCTTCCCCGGGGAGGGGGGGGAAGCAGCAGGATACGAGGAAGTGCGGATAAACCCTGAGTCAGCATTTCCTTGTAAACACCTTTGGAGAAAACAAAGGGGGGGGGGAGAAATACTGGTGCTGTGAACACAACATATCTAAACCAGAAACTTGTTGTGTATTCCCCACCCAGCTGAGGTCCCCGCTACCACTGTAAGCAGCTCTTCTGGAAAACCTCTTTGCCCGCAATGGTCTTCTTGAACCCAGTTAACAAGGCCCTTTAAAACACACACGCACAACAACAACGCTGTAAGGAGCTAATCAGAGCATCCTTATTAATTTCCACCCCCCTTCCCCACAAGCTAATCATTGCATTAGAAAGATGAATATGTAACGAAGCCGAAACCACAGGAGCTGCGATGGCAGGAGGGGAGATGGATCTCATCGCAGGTGGAAGCCCTCACATTAGAGGGAGCGCAAAGACCCAGTGCGGTTTTCACAGCCGCAGGCAAGGGAAACCTCCAGAAAGCTTGACTGTTTTAGAGCTGCAGGAGGTGGAGGTCGCAGTGGGGGGCTTAGCTATACGGGTCTTTTGTCCCCGAGGGTCAGATCGGCCTGCCTCTTGCTCTGCTGTGCTTAACGGTAGCCAAACGCCACCATCTTGCATTGGCTGGATGTTTCGATGGATGTGCATTGCGGCCGGCAGGTTGGACCGGAAAGCCCTCCACCTCCGAATATGATGCTAGGAGCGTGACATGCTCCCTGTAGAACCAAGTGTCTGTTTGGAAGAGCAAACAGCTATAAGGTGGCAATTAACCCGCCACAGTTTTGTGGGAGGAGGCCCCCCCATTCCCTCCCACTGCAACCAGTACTCTGCTGCCCCCTGCGGTGTGTGTGCCATCTCTGCTTGGTTGGTCCAGCCTCTGTCTCCCCAGCACTGTTATGAACCCTCCAGCACACACGGTTAATTAGGGAAAATATCCTTTCTAGCAATTTAAATGATTTTGGCATTTTCAGGAGGGCACATGTAATATTCAAATTACTTCCACTCCGTGCCGCCTTGTCTTTGCTTGGCTCGTCTTCCCAGGTGAATTTGCGGTCTCCGAAATGCTCTAATTTCCCCACACAAGCCATGTCAAATATAATTTTGGTGCAAAGTTGGTAATTATACCTAACATCAGTCTGATGTTAAAAACACTGAAAAATTTAGCAAGAGGAGACGAAAGGAGAGAGACACGCGGCTGAGGCCAGAGAACGAAAGGCGGGTGCAAACCCCCCCCCCCCCGCTTCAGTATTTGTGCTCTTTAATTAATAATAGCATGTTTTCAGGAACCAAAGGAGAGAAAAAAATGAAATGAGTTCTCCCGAACTGACTGAAATTTGCTTTTGTCCCAATACTTTCTCACTGAGGAATCCGGTTATAAGGTAGCGCCGCTGGAAAAACTGCAGACAAAAATGCAAGGCCCCAGCGAAGTCCTATGAGTGTGTGACCACAAACTGTTTCTCCCCTTTGGAGATAAACCTACCCAGTTTTTCGGTGCTTTCTAGAAATCATTTTATGAGGCACTCCCTGAATTTGCTAGCATATGCACACCCATCTACAAGAAACCTGGTTTAAAAGAATAATAATCTAAGACACCCTCTCTCAAAGAAACATTTTTAGCAGATGTGATGTGACTTTACCCCAAAGAGAGGACTTAACATGCAGAATGAATTATCTAGCTGTCATCCTCAGCCCTCCAGCCCTGGTTTTGCTGTCCCCCAAAGATGTTCTGCCTATTTTTGTAGAGTCCTTAAAAACCTGCCTTCTCTTATTCCTGACATGACCATCCCACGCTCAGATCTGCCTTCCCATCAGGGGTACTGCCTGGATCTCTTTGAATGCTAATCTCTGCCATTTAGAACTGGTCCAGGGTTAAGAATTCCAGGCAAGAGATTCCTTTACTTGGTCAATGTGGCACAATGAATATTGTGGTGTTTAGTTTTGGAGGTAAGCAAGTGAAATTTCCACCCCTGGAGGCAAAAGAGGAAGTTAAAGTCTAAGCAATGGGGATGGAAGAAAAGTGGAAGAGCCTGATAGCTGGCTGCACTATAACCAAAGTGGCTCTATTGCCAGGACCAGCTCTGTGCAGGGAAGTTGGCTCTTAAAAGGAAATTTATGGCTTTAGCCCCCATAAAGTATGTCTAGCAATGCCCCGGCCCATTCTCATTGCATAAACAAGAACAGAGACAATATTTTGGTTTGCCACAGCTGTTGCAATGATGTACTGACCTCAGCAGAGTCCCTTGGATAGCCACTGTGCAGCAACCACAGAGTTTTCACAATTCCTGTGCTGGGCTTGTTTTGCCAGCTAGCAAATGCCTTCTCTGGGTGGGATTGTGCCTGGGAGACCAGGCTAACAAGGTTCTGCAGTAAGCCTCGTTGAGTCCTGTCAACACCATATCCCAACTGGCGTAATCTAAAACATGCCTGAGACTTAACCCTCCCACCCCAAGAGGATCAAATGCAATTGTAAAACACAAGGGTGCTGACAAGGTCTCTGGCAATATGCACTGGATGTAGCTTTTGGGTTGTGTTCCTCACATTCCCACCCGCACCGCTTGTGCGCAAGAGAGGAATCTCTGTACATATCCTTTGTGTACCTCATTTCCCTTTGCCCCCTGTCCCCATTCTACTGAAAAAGTTGTGTTGGGGACACAGCAGTTTCCCAGGAAAACAGGCCCCTGGGTGATTGTCACATAAGTTCATCCAGAAGTACTTCCCCATGTAGAAAACGACTCACATTTAAAGATCAAGATCACCTGCCGGGATTCACCCAGGCTCAGCAGCAGGAAAGACACTTTTTAACATAAATTTCAATAAATGATGGTTGAAGCCTGCCACCCTTTCTCTTCCCCCACTTCCAGGGACAGGTGGCCACCATAATTGCTTCCTATAGATCCTTCCTGAACTACTGTCTCGTTTGGCTGGTGGTGGAGGTACATGAGGCAAGGAATGACTTTCTGGGCTAGACAGTACCCTCCCTTCTCTAATAGCTTTATTGATAATCTGCCATGCCTTTAAATTACAGGCCTTATCCACAGGCTACCCAAGATTCTCTGTGACATTAAAGTGCTCGCTCCAGCCACAGAATCCTGGGGAACTGGCAGTTTCCAATGCTGAGAGCCAGTGTGGTGCAGCAGCTAGAGTAAGACTTGGATATGGAAGACTCAGGACTGAATCCCTGCTCCCCTGCTCAGCTTAGCCTACCACAGGGAGTCTGAAAGGGGCTGCTCTGTGGTTCTTTGAGGAAGGAAAGGACACAGCTAACTAAAATTTCAGGCAGCATTGTCCGCACTACACCAGTGTAATGCACCAGGGGAGTCAAAGCAGGCAACTCAGACAGCACGTTCCAGGTTCCCTTCTCCCTGCACCACCAAGGCAGCTCACAGGTTGGAGGTTTCAGTGGCTGCTTCTTCCTTTGCTACAGCACCATCCTTTTAATGGCCAGAAAGGACAATGCTCTGTGGAACACAGTGACCCAGCAGTGGTTTCTCACTGACCCTTTATAACTGTTGATCCAGACTTGAACCCTCAGTTGCAGCAACTTGCTGCATTGAGTAGCAACACAGACTCACTGGGTAAGAACATAAGAAGAGCCCTGCTGGATCAAGCCAATGGCCCATCAAGTCCAGTATCATCCGCAGAGTGGTCAACCAGATGCCCCTAAGAGAAGCCTGTGTGCAGGATCTAAGCACAACAGCCTTCTCTGCACTAGTGATCTCTAGCATATGGCATCTGACATTGAAGGCAGAGCATAGCCTTATCCTCCAGGAATTCCCTTAATCCAAGCTGTTGGCCATCACCATCCGACCCCCAGCCAATCCCGCCTCTGTCCCTTGGTTCCTATTTGCCTGGTCTGGTATCCAACCTCTTACCCTTCTGTAACCATGCACTTCTAACCCGAGTTCCTGCTGTAGGATCTGACCTCCAGCTTGTCTGGCACTGTGTCACCTGCCTCTGGTACTATTGACCATTGCTGATCTGTGTCAGATATAGACCTTGCTATAGCCAGAAAGCTGGATGGTGTGTCAAGACTTAGCAACCAGTTCAGCACCTGCTTGTTGCGATGGCTCCCAATGGAACTATGGAATTTTAGCCCTATGAAAATCTGGTGTAGGGTCTATGTGGGCAGCTAACATGGTTCTCATTAACCACCCCAAACTACAATTCAGTTCACAGTCTTGATTTTGCAGCTTAACTGAGGGTTAGGGCACATAAGAGACTACCTCTTCTCATGTGTGTTGAACCCTTTATACTAGAGAAGCTCTCCTTCATGTCCCACCAATATGAGAGTTGCATTTGGCAGGAGCACAGGTGAGAGCCTTCTTTTTAGTCCCACTTATTGTCTGCCTTGCCCCTCTCTGGTCATTTTTACCATCTTGCAAAGACTTTTCTTCCCCAGCAGGGATTTGGCTTGCTGAGCTGATTGCTTCTTTGTTGATCCTCTGTTCTCCTTTTTTGTTTTGTTTTTTACATCTGTTCTCCCTCTTGTCTTTCTAAAATTGTGAATTATTTATTTTCTTCTTGTGTCTTATTTTAATATTTATTGTAAGCCCCCTTTGATTGGGTTTTAAGGGAAAGTTGGGGGTATAAATATTTTTATTAAAATATCAATCACATTACCGTAATATTTACTCAGAAGTAAGTCTGATGGAGCCCAGTAGAGATTATACCCAGATAAGTGGGTCCCCCAGAATGTGCTTGACAGGGCACATCTTGAAAACTAAGAAACTATTGCAGGCACCACCAAATGCCCATTTTGAAGAAGGAAAAATTGTGTTTCTCTCGGAAGAAACAGACAACATCTACACAGCAGATAAGATATAGACCCACAAAAGCAGACCCTCACCAAAAAACAGGCAACCCACCCACCAAGCAACAATGACCAAAAAGCAAAATAGTAATTAAAAACTGGGCTTTAGCAAGTGCCAGCAAGGTGTCTGAGGGCACCATGGTTCCTACAGATGCCATGCTGGGGACTCCAGGGGTATAGGATCACAGCCTAAAACTCTTATACAAGGATAGCAAATTGCTTTCCGAACACAAGACTACACAGTTCCTGAAGATGGCTTTTTATTGCCTGAAATATTTGGCCTCTTCTGTACTTAGGTCTGGCTGCTGAGCATCCACTCTATCTCTTCAGCTGGGGTGGCGTGACTGGACCACCTTTGACAGACTACTGGCACCCTCTTCTGCATCCTCCTCAGTGCTAGCAGATATGTCAAAGTGAAATTGCTATCTTTCTAAAGCCTCTTCCCTTTTCTCCGCTGCATCCTCCCCACAGCACTCTGTAAAGGCTGCATCTGGTATGAGTCAGGCCTCCCATTTGGTTCCAATCTGCCAGTTTCCTGCTACTGTCCATAATAAAGGGAGACCGACGCTGTGGCTTTCCACGAGTAGAACGGTCTAATTGGTGCCTTGTTGTGTGTGCTGGCGGTGGGGGGCTGGGGGAGGGCGGGAGTTGAAAGTAGAAGAGATAGGATGGGCTCTCTATGGGAGCAGATTTCTCTGCCCAGATTACTCCATGCTCTGTGCATGCATGTAATGCTCCTTTCATTCCTTGGCTCCAAACACTCCAGTGCACATTTCTACCCCCACCCCTATCAATAGCTCTTCCAGCCTCCTAATTGAATTCTTCCCCAGCTAAGGCAGGCGTTCCTCATTAGGAAGAAGCCAACACATGGATCTAATCTTGGTTTGTACAGAAGAGGCCTTCAGAGGCTTTTGTGGGTGGCTGACCTTGCTGGGGGAGAAAGGCCACCACAGCTACTGTTAACACTGCCAATAAGATCATGGTTACCGGCCCCCCAAATAGGTAACTGGGTAAGAGCAAGACTGCCCCCCCCACTGCAACACAACAACCAAAGCTGAAATCCAAATCTCAAGCCAAGGGAAATGAGAAACTAAAAATTCCAAGCTGAGACCAAGCCACAAGACTGAAATTGAGCTTAAATGCACACTGGATTGGCTTGCATCTTTCTATCACTTGCTGCCCTCGATTCTCCCATTCATCCCCAAAACTCCCTGCCACATTAAGAAATGCTTTCATGGAGCTCAGATTCCAAGTGATGCCCACTTCAATTCTGGATGGCCGCTACAACAGGGTTCCATTTGACGACAGACTCTGCAAAAGTAGCTAACCTCAGGTGGAGGACATCATATGCTACTTGTTAATCTGTCTTTTGTATAGCGATCCAAGAGACTGATTCCTGGAACCTTTGCTAATTCTGGGAAGCAGAATTACTATGGCAGAAAATGGTTCATTTTTGTGTCTGTGACGCTAAGGGATTTGTGACACATAGAGTGGCACTTCATGCTCTGGCTGCAGGAAAGGTTAGAAAGAGAGAGCTAGACAGTATTGCAACAAGTTGTGCCAGAGATTCAGAGGTCTAATAGAAGTTAAGCTAGGTATGCACGAACAGATGATATTTATGAATTCTGACACCCTTTCTTTATGTAATTGCTGCATGCTTGATGTCATGGTTTGTCGTGTGGCAAATTGTAATGGTTGAAATCGTTATGGCCTTTGGTTAATACAATAAACTTTTGACTGACTGATTGATTGATTGATTGACAACTCCTTTGCTTGTTGTCCTCCCCTCTCTTTTTCACCCCACATGGCAAAATGTGTATGTTAAGTGCCTTGAAGAAGGGACCTTTCTGTACCCGGACCCCATGCTGCGCTTTAAAATAGCACTGTACAGTGTTATATAATAAAATGCAGTGGTGACTAATAGTGATAATATTAGAAATGGTGTATGTGCTTATGGAAGTGGGTGCCGTCTTAAGAGGATGGGGAGGTTGTCAGCAGCACTGCCACAGAGGCTGTTGCATGGCACACAATCAGTATTTGTTTGCGCCTCTTTGAAGACGGGAGATGAAAGGAGTGCCCGCCTGGGCTGCCTTTGATTAGCTTCTCGTTCTTAACATTGCAGCTGCAATTCTCTTTTCCTTCCAAGTCTCTCTCTCTCGCTCTTTCTCTCGCTCTCGCTCTTCCCCCAAGTGCCACAAAACTCTGCAATCCCCCTTGCTTCTCTGGGGAAGCTCAACTTCAAGGAAATGTAACAGAAAAGGAAGGGTGGATGTAAAGGAGACTGGACAAGATGGGGACCCAACAGAGATTGGTGCCACTTTTGTTTTCAATTCCCCCACCACCCTCCAACCGCAACAGGCCCCAGGAAGGGAGGAAAAATCACTCGTTTCTTCTGCTTTTGAAATGGCAGAGAAAATAGAGCGGGTCCCAAGATTTTTACAAAGCTGTCATAGAGAGAGATCACGTGCATAAGAGCAGAGAGGGATAAGATTCTAGTGTGGTGCACAATTCCTACTATTTCTTTCATTTCCTAGCGAAATGCCAGTTGATATGGAATGAGGAGTTTGTGGAAGGAGAGCCTGCATTGCAGGAGGCCTGAAGTGTGCACAACTGTGCATCATTATGTCTCTCTACGCTCTGCTGAGACACTGAGTGGGGGTTGGGGAGGCAGGCCACCCACATTTAGGAATGGTTGGCAGGTTTTTCCTGTCATCAAAAAGTTGTCTGGTAGGTGTGATTGGTAGCCATCAACCTATAAGGAAGAAAGCAAATGGGTGCCCAAAGGGATGCCGTTGGAGTTGAGGTGGCAGCGCCTACTGTAAACAACAGGTACATGGGCAGACCCTGGTATAGCCAACTAGAAGTTAAGTTTAGCCTATTGCACAGTGCAAAATATTTGGCTCTATAGGAACATAAGAAGCTGCTGAAAGATTCAGGACAGGCAGAAGAAAGCAATCCTCAGCACAGTGCATAAACTACGGAATTTAGAGTCTTATGCTCTACCGCCTGAACTATTCTCTAGTCCTTCTTGTGGGCTCTCCACAGGCATCTACTTGACCACTGTGAGAATAAAATGTGGAATAGATGGGTCTTTGGCTTGATCCAGAAGCCAGGTTCATATGTTCTTAGAACTACAGTACAGTAGTACCTCGGGTTAAGAACTTACCGTAATTCGTTCTGGAGGTCCGTTCTTAACCTGAGGTACCACTTTAGTTAATGGGGCCTCCCGCTGCTGCTGTGCCGCCACCACACAATTTCTGTTCTCATCCTGAAGCAAAGTTCTTAACCCGAGGTACTATTTCTGGGTTAGCAGAGTCTGTAACCTGAAACATCTGTAACCTGAAGTTTCTGTAACCTGAGGTACCACTGTATGTCAAACTATGGATCCTTCAGTATTCGACAACAGCGGCCAGAATATTAATTGCACAGAATTGGAAAAGTACAAATATACCAACGGTTAGAGAATGGCAAACAAGATTATTCGAATATGTTGAATTAGCAAAAATGACGCAAAAAATTAGAAACCAAAAAAATACAAAGTTTATTAGTGATTGGAATAAATTTATGGCATACATTGAAGGAAACCATAGAAACCTAAAAACTATAGCAGGTCTGTTATAAAACTTATGATGTGCAAATCGTTAACAAATACTAGCTGCAGAAAATGGAAAATTTTATCAAGAAGTCCGAAATCGGGAGGGAAGGAGGTCAATAGGGGAGTAGAAGAAAGACATAAATATCTAATTATATAAAATCTTAATGAATAAGAGATAGAACTGTACAGAGATTGCTGCTTTTTGGTGTTAGATGCGGATATTTTTTTTTTCTTGTCTTCTTGTTCTCCTTGTTTCTTTTTAAAATTGTTGTCTTGTCTTTTGTGTTTTTTGTTTTTTGTTTTTCTTTCTTTTTATGCTGTAACTGAAACTTAATAAAAAGAACTTAAAAAACAAAAACAAAACTATGGATCCTTTTAGCTCCATGCTGTCAACGCTGCCTGGCAGTGGTTTTCCAGAGTTTCAGACAGGAGTCTTTCTCAGCCTTACTTGGGGATGCTAGAGATTGAACCTTGCAGGCAAAACTTGTGCTCTATTATCAATGTGCTACAGCCCATATGGAGGGGCAATCAATCATGCAGGCCTCTGAATCTGAAATCTGGCTGTTGTTGGCAGCTCCCCCCACCCCCAAATAAGTGTGCCTCCAATTGCAGTCCAAGAATGAACAGGGGACCTTTTACAAAAACCTATGTTAGTTTCCCCTTTCCTATCTCGTCACTGAGGCAGGACCTGGACGCCACATTTTAGCTCATTCCCTTTCCACATGTCACATCTGGCGAATGTAAAAAAGGAGAGGGGGGAACCCAGTCCCACATGTTTTGATTGAAGCCTTTTTTCTTCAAAAATGCCAACATTAAAGGAAGGTTTTTGCTTTGTAAAACTGAAACTGTAAAATGGCTCCGTAACCCAATCTGGGGGATTAAAGGAACCACATGAAAAAGGGGCTAAATAGCTGGACATTTACTTCCGACACAGAACTTTGAAAGGAACATGTGCCTCCCAGGAGCCTGCTCTTGAGAAAGGGGACCTTTCACGAACATCTCCATCTCTTTGTTTTTTTGTGGAACTAAGGAAATATATTTGGGATCCATCTATGTATTTCTATATATAGATGTATATGCTTTTGTTCATGCTTGTCCCAAGGAGACTTTCAGACAACCTAGGCCACAGACACCAGATGAAATGATCAAATTAGGCCTACGGCTTTCTAGCTATATGAGAAGATGACTGCCTTGGGAAATGTGTTTAGAAAAGTGCCACAGAAATATAACTGCCCATCATTATGACAGATAATGGGTGCTGGACAAAAGGCCTGCGTACTGCAAAGACCCAGGGGTCATAGAGCAACATGTCTGCCCTCACCCCCACACTTATGTCCTGATACATCCCTGCCTGTATCTGGGACTAGTGCATGGCTTCCCTCAAAGAATCCTTGAACAGTGACTTACCCCTCAGAGCTACAGTTCCCAGAATTCTTCGAGGGGACCAATGTGCTTTCAACATATGGCATGGATGTAACCCAAGAGTTATACTGGATCAGACCAAATGTCCATCTATGGCAGCACTGTTCCAGCACTGTTCCAGGGCAGCCCCAAGACATTTTGGTACCTGAGGTAAACCGCAAAATGATGCTCCCATCCCACCAGAGAAGAAGCGACGAGTGAAGATCTATGCTAGGAACAAGTGGGGAATAAAGATCTACCGGTACATTGAGATCTGATGCTCCTCTGGATCCTGCTGCCTGAGGTGGTCACCTCATCTTGCCTCATGGGTAGGCTGTCCCTGTTCTGATTTCAACAGTGGCCAGACAGATGGAAGCCCACAAGCAGGATATGAGTGACTGGCATGCTTGGAACAGCCTCACAGAACAGCTGTGTGATGTCACTCTCTTGCTTCCTACAGGTCCCTCCTCAAAACCCACCTTTTCCATGAAATGAAGCAAAGTGAGCAAATGAAACCACCAGGTATCCTCTGCTTACTCCTGCCTTCACTTTTCTCTCCTGTTGTTTCTCCTGAACCTAATGTTAAATTGTAAGCTTCTCAAGATAGGGCCCTGTCTTCTTGTATTCTGTAAATGACATTGCACATAGATGGCACTGAGGCGGTCACATCCAAACAACATGTATCAAGCATTCTTATATGGAGAATCCTTGGAGGAACTGTAGTTTTTTAAGAATGCTGGGAATTGTAGCTCTGTGCGGTCAGACCCTTAACAAACTACAGTTCCCAGGCTTCTTTTAGAGGAAGCCATAACTGATAAAGTGGTATGTGAGTGCTTTATATGCATGGTGTGGATCTGACCTGAGTGCCTCCAGACTGTCACTATTTTGCAGGAGGGATTTAAGCAAAGTGAAGTGGATTCAAGTGCTTAAAAAACAACAACGAGCCACTAGGTTTTTTTGCAATAGGGAAAGTGTTGGGGAGATGCACTTAAAAGTGTGGGATGAACGAATGATTAATGAACAAATGAAGATGTGTAAACATGGCACAAGCAAATCAAGATGATGAATGCTCTTTGTCATATAACTGCCCTGTAAACAAATCAGAATGAATGCTCAATAAAGCTCAGACGTAATCTAACAACTGTGTAAGCTTTGTGCAAACAAATCAGGATGTATGCTGAATAAGCAGGCCCACTATATTCATAATATCTTAGGCAAAAGTAGGCTTAGCCATCCAGTATCAGGTAATAATATTCATTCATGCCAGTAGCCTATACAAGAGGAAAAGAAATAGCAGTATCTTGTGATAGAAACAGTTAGAAGATAAACCAGTCATATTGGAACCTGTTTCCAAGTGAGAAATTAACCGGCTACAGTATAGCAAAAAATTGCTTTGGAACAGCAGCTAATGTTAAGGAGCTATTAGCAGACCCAGTTGGGAAGCTGGCAGCTTTGGGGAAATCTCTGCGCGGAAGTCCCCCAGACCATGTATATGCTGCCCCCACACATAGGATTCAGCTCTCAGCATATGTTGGGAAGTGGCAAGCAAATGGTGCTTTCCAATGCAGGTTGAAAGCAGAATCCTATATGCTTGGACGTGGGTGGCGCTATGGGTAAAACCTCAGTGCCTAGGGCTTGCCGATCGCATGGTCGGCGGTTCGAATCCCCGTGGCGGGGTGAGCTCCCGTCTTTCGGTCCCAGCTCCTGCCCACCTAGCAGTTCGAAAGCACCCTTAAGTGCAAGTAGATAAATAGGTACCGCTTTATAGTGGGAAGGTAAACGGCGTTTCCGTGTGCTGCGCTGGTGCTGGCTCGCCAGAGCAGCTTCGTCACGCTGGCCACGTGACCCGGAAGTGTCTCCAGACAGCGCTGGCCCCCGGCCTCTTAAGTGAGATGGGCGCACAACCCTAGAGTCGGACACGACTGGCCCGTACGGGCAGGGGTACCTTTACCTTTACCTTAGATGCACGTACATTACCAGCTTGCTTGTGGGGCGGGGGGAGACACTAAAGGGAGGCATTCCAGGTCCCCAGTCCCCTAGGCCAACAGATGCCAGCCTTTCAAATAAATCCACAAATACTTTTGCTATCCTACCTGGGCATATGCAGTGATGCAACTTATTTGAAACTAAATTATGTTACCATGTTCTGGCACCCATCTGCCTGAAACAAACAAAGTCCCTTCCACTTTACAAAACTCCCCTGTTGTTCAGCTGCTGGAAAGAACTAACATTCTTAGTTGTTACTAGTGGCTATCTGCAAGCCTGGAATAAACCCTTAATGTCTTTCCATGCCGGAAAATGAGGCAATTCCAGATATGGGGGAAGGAAGCCATTTTCTGTGTTAGAGAGTGTCCATTTTCTGAGTCAGAGATGTGAGTTGGATTAGGTGTGTTAGTGCTTGAGTCAGCTCTTGGAGGAATACTTGGGTCTTGATCCAAGCTGCAAAGTATCACTATTGCATAAATAGTTTGGCACTGGGTTTTTTTGCCACTAAAGCTTCATTACAGTGCTCTCTTTCTCACCCTCATAAATTTCAGTGTCCTCTAGTGTCTCCCAGCAATCACTTGATCTAATATTAGGATATAAAAGAAATGCAGAGTGATTTTAAGAGACTTATTAAAATACAATTAGCTGTGTGCATGACTTAAGCAGCAAAATCATTTTCGCTTTTGAAAAAGGAAAAAAAAAGAATAAGTAAAAAAACAAAAACAAAACCCACAAGCTGATTGTGTTGAAAGCCATGCACCTTTCAGAGATAATAAAACTGCCAATCAAGGACATTTTCAAATATGGAAATGTTCATCCTTATGTTTTATGGCCCCCTCAGTGAACATTAAAACTTATTATGAAGCTCTCAAAGCAGCAGCAGCAACCCCCTAAATCTGCATTCATAACTACCACAATAATATTCATTTTCTACGAGAGCCAACAGCGTCCCGGTTTTGACTGATATTACCCCCATGATCCTTCCAAAGGCCAGTCCTCTGAGATTTGACCCTGTTGGAACGAAAAACATGTGTGGTGGGTGCTATTTTGGAAAAGAAAATGGCATTCTATGTTTTGCCATATAAAAACTTTGGATTAGTAAAAGATAACAAACTACTCCTTCCTCAATATCAGTATTAAAAGGAATTTCCTCCAGCGGTGGAGTCATACAACAGTTAACACTGCCCCCTCATGTCCAAAGTGAGAATCCCACAGATTTGTGAGGGGATCAAAGGACCAAGAGAGACTTGGAACACAATCCTATGCACACATACTCAAAAGTAAGTCTCATTGAACTCAGTGAGGTTTACGTAGATGTAGGCATATAAAGCTGTCAGTAGTTAGTAGTCATTATGGCTAAATGTACTGCCTCTAAGAGCAGAGGCAGCTTGCCTCTGAATCAGAAGAGTCATCTTCTCGTTTTTAAATAATATTTTTATTAAATTTTCAACAGAAATAACAAAAACAAACAACAACAAACACAACAACCACAAACAAAGAATAATACACACAAAAGCGATATCAAAGCCATAAAATGGGATTCTCCGAATCCCTTGACTTCCCTCACTCCCCTCCCCTGGTTCCTTAAATTTCTTTTTCAACTGCATATCATTTCTACTCCAAATTATTTTTCTATCTCAACTTTCCTGCATTATTTCCAAAATCCTTAAAATTCTGCCAATGTATTAACCTGTTTACAATACTTTTGTAAATACATAATAAACATTTCCCATTCTTAAGAGGAACCCTCTTCCCAAGATGATTGTGGGGGCCTGATTCAACGTCCTCACATTGTACAGTGTCCTGATGCCACAAGGAGCCAAGAGGTGGAGCCGAACACCCTCTGAACATTGAGGGGCCTGGCCTCCTAAAAAAAGGGGGACGTCAAGAGTGCCTTGGCCCCTAGGAGCTGGTGCGTATGCTCTAAATAACACAGATTGAGAAACAGCGAGAAAGGGCTATTGTCCTCATGTCGACTATGGGGTCAACTTGGTTGGTAGGCATGAGAGACAAGCCCTTTCCTGTGGTGGCCCCCACAATATACAATTCTTTCCCCTTGCAGTGCTCAAGAGCTCTATGTTGTGCATTTTTACATGGGTTTCAAAATCCCAACTATTTAGGACAGCTATTTCTAACTAAGGCTTAAAGGTAAAGGGACCCCTGACCGTTAGGTCCAGTTGCGGACGACTCTGGGGTTGCAGCGCTCATCTTGCTTTATTGGCCGAGGGAGCCGGTGTACAGCTTCCTGATCATGTGGCTTTAAAAGAGGATTATACAAAATCATGGAGGACATGGCTATCAATGGCCACTAGTCACAACAGCTGCATTCCATCTCCACTGTCACAGGCATCATGCCCCTGAAGACCAGTTGCTGAGAAGTGTAGTTGGACAGAGTGCTGTTGCGCTCATGCCCAGCTTGCGGGCTTCCCACAGGTATCTGGTTGGCCACCACGGGAGCAGGATGCTCAACTAGATGGGCCACTGGCCTGATCCAGCAGGGTCATCTTAAGTTCTTATGCCTCTTAGAGACCTCATCATTTACAGTTTGCGCAGAGAGGTGAGCTATCCAGAAACTACCAATAAATCTCCTCAGACAACTCAAGGACTGAAGCATGAAACAATGTAGTACAGGGTGATATCACCTGGTCCCTTTTTACAAGTATATTCCCCCCTGCTCCATGCTGAGACAAATGCCAGGAATTAGCAACTTGACTGGAATGCATTATAAACAAAACATGCATTGGGTAAAGCCAAAGAGGATATGTTCATTTTTAATGAGGGATGGTATATCATAATGGCTAAGAAGCTGAGCTATGACTCCAGAAGTTATTGGTTCAAATGTTGTCTCTGCCACCAACTCGCTAGGGAACCATGGGCAAGTCATTCCCATCTCAGCCTCAGCTTACCCTCCACTGTATGGGATTTCACTGAGTAGGCTTTCCTCCTGTCTTACTCCCCAGGGCTTGCCATTTTGGGATGCAATAAGGCACCATTTTCTGTTCTGCCCTGTAATTATCACATGCAGCACTGTTTCCATTCTGCTGCAGTTCATCTTCCACCCAAAACGTCATTTGTTTCACTGTCTCCAACATCCTGATTGCCATGGGGCTATATCCAACGAAATCTTCCTCAGAGTAGACCGATTGTAATTAATGAACTTATGTTAGACATACCCATTAATTTCAACGAGTCTACTCTGAGTAGGTCTAACACTGGATACCACCCATTGGTCCTATACTTTTGCCCCTTTCTTGCCTTCTATGCTTCTCCTCCACATCCAATTCAGGGGAGGTGATGGGATTGGCCAAAATGCACTTGGTAGGCCCACCTCTTTGCCACTGTCACCACTGCCCATTCATTTGCCCTCTCCCTCTGGGCTGATTCTAAATCAGCACCACTGCCCTAAAAAGAGGCCAAGGCAAGAACTGCTTTCCAGATGCTTTTGCTTGCATATTTGGAGAGGGCAGCAAACACAGAGAAAGGTAGATCAGGGGTCAGCAGTAGGGCCACTTGGTTGGGTATGGGCTTCAACAGGTACCCAACAATGTCAACCTCTGAGGCTAGTGCTGCCTGCTATGATAGCCAAATGAAACATCCATCTTCAGAGCCGGTATATCTCAGACCTACAAGCTGCAAAGAGATAGAAGGCAGCCAGCAGTTGCCTTGTGCTGACAGTCATCCTGAATGAAGTCCCCCAAATGCTGATTCCTCTTTCTGCATTGAGGAAACATTTCTCTTACTGTGTGAATAGCTTATCTGCAGTCCTGGCAAATCATATTATCAACAATTGCCCTGCAGGGGTCAGGCTTGCTCTTTGTATGCATGCTGTCTCCTTACAGCTCTTTTATGCTTGGCTTGGAGAGAGATGGGGGTTAGAAGCAACAACTCTGCTCCTCAAAGAGACTGTGGACCATCATCCCACATAAAAAAGAGAAGGTAATGGCTTCTGTAATTTGATTCTAAGGAAGAAGCTGAAATTACCTCCTCACAATAGGTGCATGGGGAATGGTGGGGAACATAACTGTTTACTATCCAGGACTATCTAACTTGGGAAGAATTATAGACAAGGTTCTCAGGCAAAATGACTTTATAGCAGCAATGAACACTCTCCATGGCTGTTGGGCATTTTTAAAAAGATGTAGCTCTCATGGCTATCATGTACTTTGGTTTTATTTTTAAACTCAGTGGTCTTGAGTGTCTGCTAGGGATGAGGTGCACATGCTAACTCATTTCTAAAAAGAAGAGATGTTAGGGGTCATTCTTTGGCTACCTGGTCACCTCCTCTGGAAGTTCTACCCTTGTAGCCCCCAGATGTGGAGCGCGCTGAGAGGAGAGTGAAAGATACTCTGTATGTGTTCAGAAGAACTCTATAACTTGTCATTTCAAAGGAGATGTTTAATTCTGGAAGTATCATACTGGGGCTATGTCAATGTTTATGAACACAATGAGTGTAAACATTTCTGTGTGACCCTTGTTTGATCTCCTGATGTTGAGCTGATGATGTTTCCAGACATTTCAGGGTTTGCATAGACTTGCCAGTGTGGGCCTTGTGTACTGACAGCTGTGTTGTGCTTGGTGACACAAAGACTCTTCACCCAAGCCAGATTTTGTCCATGCACTAAAGGACTGTTAGGGGACAGTCTTCATCCATATACAATCACTCCCCACCTACTGACTATGCTCAGGGCCACTGTCATGAACTGACAGGACACTGAGGAAGGGGAAGAGGATCCTGGCGAAGGGTGTAGCCATGATTGGTACACATTGAGACAAGCTAAAGATGTGGAAGGGCAGGTTGGGGACTTAGGAGGTACTCACAGGGCATCAGAAGATGTTGCAGCAGCAACAACTGACAGTTCAGGGGAGAGAGGAACATCACCAGAAGTAGAGGTGCTCCCAACTCTGCAAACATAGGGGTCTCTGAGACATCAGGAACAGTGGAAATGCACTCCAGGAGACTGATGCAGGCAAGAGAACACAGTCCAGCTCACTAGTGGACCAAGTAGAGATCATGGGGCCTGTTAGGTCTGAATAAGTTTTGTGGTCACTCAGCTGGATTAAGCTCAGGGCAGGTGAGGATCACATGCTTCATCAAGTGGCAAGGCAGAGTTGCTCAGCTGGAGCAAACTCATTTGCAGCAATCAAGATTGGAAGCAAGCCAGAGACTCTGTGTCTGCTCAACTTTCTCCGTTGATGTACCACAACTTGGCTGTTTTGGGAACTCCACTGGACTTCAGGACTGACCCCAGGTGTTCCAACCCTGGATCTTCTGTAGAGGTGGAAATCTGACGCTGCGGATTGACTTTGAACCTTGCTCATTGTATTGGACCTGGACTGGTATTTTGGTATTTTATCATTTGGACAGTCTTACTACTCTCTAGTGTTGCCCTTGGGACTGTGTGCACTATCAGGACTTACCATAACTCTGGATATGTTGGGGTTCAGGACACCCACCTGATGAACTGCTTCTGGGCATTTCTGGTCAGCAGTTGAAGTTGAAGGGAGAGAGAAGATGCTGCCACAAACCCTTGCTGTCTGGGTAACTTATGGACCTCACCCCACTGCAGATTCCAGCCAAGTCTTCACTGCAGTGTTGTTCTTGGATAGGTAGTGGGGATTAGGACTGAACACCCACAGTAATGACTATAACAAAGTTGGGGAACTAGTATAACAGGGTGGGGAACATCTGGATTGTGGACTTAACTAGGTCCACAAGGTCTCCTCATTTGACCCACCAAGGCCATTTTGGTCAAGTCACACCCACCTACCCTACACCCGATATCATACATGACATCTGGGGTGGGGCAGGTAAAGGTATGGCTAGGTCAAAAGGGGGATTGCAGGCATTGCCATTCACCTGCAAACATTTTACAATGTTGTGTGGACAAGGAACCAAGGTTCCTTGGTGGCTCATCAGTGTTCCTGCACAAAGAACAGCCTCTTGTATGAGAGAAAAACCAACAACAACACAGGGCTCCATCCAGACCATTTAAAAAGTCTCTAATAATCATTATTTACCACTTGGACAACGCTCACCCTTCCCCCTTTACGGGGAAAACTAAGAGACATTTATTCCTGGCCTCTTTGTTGATGTTGCTGCTGCTGTGAGTCCCTGAGTGCAAATGACTTTCTGCTTTTAATGAGAAAACAGCTGCGCTGGAGCAGCTCTGCTGTTGCTCTCCTGCTGTGGTAATTGCCAGCTCTTATATGTTATTTAGACTGGGATCTTTTAGCTGCTTATATCTTGCTGTGCTGAGGGAGCTAATGGCTGAAGAAGAGTGTGTGCTTGCAGCAGTCCTAGTGAGGACTGTTTTCTGCCTCCACACCTCGTGCACACCGACCCCTGCACCGCCTGAGTCATTCACTTAGTCTGAAGTAGGTAATCTTAATGTTTATCTAAAATTTTATGTAAACTGCTTTAACTAACTAACTAGAGAAAGGAGGAGGAACTTTGAATGTTGGTAGTTCCTTTTTGGATTTTGGGTAGGTCAGCCACAGAAAAGAGTGCAGCGCAGGAGAGGCTAGATGTTAAAAGTGAGCAGAGCTACATCCTAGAAGCCCCAAGGGTATGACCTTTTTCATCTCCACATTCCACAGGCTATAATCATTTTATTAGTGAACCATTGGAAAGGTGTTATCTCTACTTCATATGTGAGAAAAACCAAGAGTGAACTGAAGAGTCAAATATGTCATGCTAGGAAGTTACCTGTAGCTAACCTCTTTAGCGCAAAGCTATATTAAGATGCCCATTAGAGCTCCTTTGCCACTCCAGTGTAACCTTTATGAGGGCTGGTGGCTAATCATTACACTGTGCTTGTTTGCCCACACGGGCACATTTAACCTGGGGCAACAAATCATTATTGAAGTGTGTTATGTATTGTGCTGACGGGTGTACTTAGCTGAGCACACTTGGCGGCTACAAGTGCTGCTTTTGTTTATACCCAGGGGACACTCTCTGAACTCTCTCCATGGCATGAGGGTAAGCTGGCAAAGCACATATTTGTGTGCCCAGCAGTGCTGTCAGGCCGAGAGAATTAGTTTGTCTTAATTGCTCAGCTTAAAATGGTAGGTTGAGGATATGGCAAAGAAGAAAGCAATGCTAATGCGGAACAATTGTTAAAAGAACTCAAAAGTCAAGCTCAGTGTGGACTTGTGAAAAAGTGTCAGTTTTAGATTGTAGCTTTTGCAGAAATTAAAATGACTTGACAGCAGCAATTGGAATCTCGAGGAATGCAGAAAACATTTTTCAAAAGAACAGGGGGGGGGGGGTTTGCATTTCAAACCTTTAACAACTGATCCTCTTGAAGCTGCCCAGCTAGTTGTTGCTCAATATTGGAAGGACCTAAAGAGTGCTATACTGGTTTGGAAGTCACTTTCGTGGAAAAATTAACTTATAAACTATGCCTGGCTAAGGAACAAAATATAAAGATTCTTTCGTAGCAGACTGACACTCTTTTATTGTTTATGCAAGCAAGCAAACAAACACGAAAACAACTAGCAATATGCACAGCTTTCTGGCTGTGTTAAACATTGTGGACTTGAATATTGATACTTTCTGATGGGCTGTGCTGACAGATTCATGTTTTTGGTTTGTCTTTTATTTTACTTTAGACTCCCCCTTTGTCTCCTCTTTGAGATGAGGAGGGGATTGTTTTGTAGTATTAAAACTGTTAATAAAAAACCCCCTCTAAAGTTTAAAATCAGTACAAAACATGAATTGCCATGCAGTGTGTGTGCACATTTGAAGCCAAACTATTGTTGAGCCCCCCGCCTTCTGTTTGTATTATTTAAGTACAGACTAGAAGAAGCTGAAATGCACAGAGTGCCTGCTACCTTTTGGCAAGAAGTGTGACCTGTGTGAAACCTTTTCTTCTGAAGTGTTGTTATTTGGCTCTCTAAAGCGGTCCTCTCACTGCCAGGTCCTCTCACTACCATCTTCCTTAGACGGAGGTTGCTTCTGTCACATGCTGTGGAAAAAGGGGAGAGGAATCTTTTAAGAACAAGATGAGATGTGTATGTGTGAAACTCGCCCACAGTGGCAACAAAGTTTTGCAAAAATTTACAATTTGAGCTTCTACATGGACAGCTCACCCCTTCCCCTTCCCCCTTTTCAAAGCAAAGACTTCAGAGCTTTGGAACCCAATTATAAAGAAAGGGGCTCCTTTGAGCATTTTATTATTGCTTTCCATTCACCTCTGAGTAATACCTTATATTACAAAGAGGAGGAAGGGCTTTTGGGCATGCTGGGACCCTTGGGTCTCCTCTTCATAGGAATATAGTTAGAGAGGATCCCAATTTTGCTAGCACTGAAAACGCACATTTCATATGAGCAAACATCAATGAACTGAAGTGACTTTATAAAGAAGAGTGGGCCAAAATACCTCCACACAACGAGGTGAAAGTCTGATAAAAGCCATACCATGTGTGAAGCACTAAGTTAACGTTATAGGTAAAAAAACTGCTCCTTTTCCCTTATGGGGTACCCAAGAGCCAATATAGAGTCATTTTGTAGGTTCTCTATCGGTAGGAGAAAACAACCGGAGACCAACCAGAGAATATTGAGAAGCAAAGCAGCTAGTAAGCCTGGTCTTCATTAACTGTTGCAACAGGGTGCTCCCCCACATGCAGGAGAGGAGGAGGACCAAACCATGAGACCAGGGCCCTGCAGGATTTAACCTCCTTCCGCAGGGCCTGTAAGACAGAGCTATTCCGCCTGGCTTTCAATTTGAATTTAGCCTGATCTTTTATTCCCCTTCCTTCCCTTTCCCTCCCCTTTTTATGAAGATTAACCATTCTGGGATCCCACAGCTAATTCTCCCCTGGCCCCCTCGCTGGCCCAAATAGGACTAATTTAGCCAGCTAGCCCTAGTGATCATTTAATGTTTATTGGATGGATTTCCCCCTAAATTGATTTTTGAACTTTGAATTTATTGTTATTCACGCTTTTATACTGTATTTTATGCTGTTTTTTGTTGTATCACAATTAAGTGTTTTAAATTTGTTGTTAGCCACCCTGAGCCCGGTTTTCTGAACCGGAAATGGGGGGAATAAAATTTTTATTATTATTATTATGTGTGCTTGCTCTTATATAGCCATTTTGAAATTCCCTGCCCTGGAGCGCAACACCACCCCTCCATACATCATACATACATCACAGGAGGGGTGTAGCCCAAGACCACCCCCCGGATACATCATACCTACATCACAGAAAAGGCGGTCTACAACAGAAATCTGAGTGCGTTGTTTTTACCCTGTCTGCCAGGTTACCTGTTAATGGTCACTTGACTGGATTACCTGGGGAGTCTGGCCATTCTTTTGTAATGATACTTAATTCCTGAGCCAGGTCACAGGCTCACCCTATGCACACCTTAAATGTGCCCTTAAGGCAGAATTTGTGAAGACAGAGACAATGGGGGAGGTTTCTCATTTCCTTGCAGAGAAATATTTGAGGTCATTTTGGGGGAGAGAAAATGTTTTCAGGACTTTTCTGTGGGTTTCAGACATGTGGTTTACATATTTGTATGTGTTTGCTTGGTACATTTATGAACATTTATTATACATATAAAATACCTAAAAATTCTTATAAAATTACATTCAGTAACTTGTACAACCACCTTTAGCAGTGATAATTTGAAGTAATTGTTTTCTGTATGACCTTTTTTTAAAAAATATTTTTATTATTTACTTAAGAAAATAATATATATATATATATATATATATATATATATATATATATATATATATATATAATGTCACACAGAAAACAATTGCTTCAAGTTATTGCTGCTAAAGGCGGTTCTGCAAGCTACTGAATATAACTTAGTTCATCACACATGGCTTCTCCATTTTGGCTTTTTTTTTTGTTAAATACATAATGACCCAGTGTAATAGGTCATGTGGTGTTGTTCATTTGAGGTTGTATTTACCTATTTTAAGAGCTGCTAAGGAACAGGTGATTGATATTATGTCCCAATATGTAAAAACCACAGAATCCAGAGAGGGTGCGCTCCCCCCCCCAAAAAAAATTGTATAGCAGACAGGATGCATTAGAATCCATTGTAGTTGGGTGAAAAATGCTTTGTGGGATTTTTGTTCTGAAAGACTATCTGACAGCACTGTCCCTGCCAGATGTAACTTGCAACTAAAGGAGCTGTTTTCATTGATGGATCACTGGAGAAGGTGGTTTATTATTTGCTGCTTTGGAAGAATGAAAAAATAAATGGAAATGCAGTTATTTTAAAGGTTGTATGTTACTGTATCAATTACGTCTGAATCTGTTAATTGCCTGTATCAAGTTTATGAGGCAACTAATATAAGTAACGTCTCCACATGTGTAAACTCCTCAAGGGTTTTGAAAGAGGTTTCCTGGCCTGTCTGGTGCTGAGGAGAAACAGAACAAAATACCTCAAAATCAAGTTTGGACAACAAAAATTAACATTTTTTTGTTAATTACCTCACAGAAACGCTTCGGCTATTGCGCATGCGCTTCAATGGAACTTTTCCCTCCCCCCGCCCCCGTCCCCGCCATATTGTGCAACCGTTTTCTCTCACGCTTCACCGACAACCCCTGCGCACGCGCACTACCAACCACCGCTACCCAGCGAGCTTTGCTCGGGTCTCCTTTTTTCCTCCTCCCCTTCCTTAGCTCACCATTTCCTCGAGCGCAAGCGCAGTACGCAGCCGAGTGGACCATACCACTCTCGGTTTATGGCTAGAGGAAGGGGAGTTCCATCCACTTTCCTCTCAAACAAATTATTTAAACGGGGCCACCCCCGGTAAGCACGGGCTGGGAAAGCACCACCAAACTAAAAGCCCTATTTTCAGTCTACGGAGCTCTCCTCGGAGCGGATAACTCCTCAGCGTCTCGAAAAAACCCCTGCCGCCTCCCCGCGCGGTTAGGATGGACCGTTCCGAGAACGCGCCTTCGAGCCTCTTGCTTTTGAGGGGAAAGAGGGCGCCGCCATTTTGTCGGCAGGGAGGGAAAAACCGCGGAGTCCCGAGAGTCCCCCTCCTCTTCCTCGCGCGGCACACGCAGGGGCTGGAACTCACCGTCGTCGTCGTTCTTTGGTCGGTTGTTCCCACAGGCCTCGCGCCGACGGTAAGCGAGCGGGATCCGAGGCTGAGAGGAAACCTGGGCCCCGCTCCTGAGCTGGTTTGGGGGTGGGCCGAGGCGGCCTAGCGGAGGCCTCAGGGTGGCTTTCGGGCCTAGCGCGGGAAGGCCGGGAAAGTGAGCGGTGAAACGTGGAGGGCCGTCGTCGCACACGGTGTATCTTTTGTGGAATAAACTAGGCTCAGGACGTCCGATTCGAAGCACATATATAAGTATACAGTGTGTATGTGTATGTGTGTGTATATATATATATATATATATATATATATATATATGCGCGTGTACAGTATAAAGGCCGTTGGCCGCAGCGCAGCTTACCTCAGAGTAAACGAGCGCAGAGGGTTGACCTGTTAAACGCGCTGGGGCGGGGGGGGGGAGGGGAGTCGATCCTTTATTATTTATTCTTTACAGTATTAATAATAGCAAACGTAATTTTTATTATTGGTAGTGGTAAGCATTAAAATTGTTGGTAAGATTTATATTTAGTATTAATAGAAAGCGTTATGTTTATTAATAATGGCAAGCACAGTCTTTATTATTAATTGTAAACATTGTGTTTATTATTAATTCTAAGCATGGTCTTTCTTAATAAGGGCAAGTATTATATTTATCATGTCTTTACAGCTGAACGTTCTGTGTGTTTACTCCGAAGTAAATGTTAATATTATGTTGATGATTATGGTGATGATTTCTGATTCTTATTCATGCTACACAATGAGGTCTCAGGATGGGTTACAATAACTTAAAAATAAAATATTAAATTTTTTAAAATACACTGCAATCAAGAGAATAGGGTGGGCCAGGTTAAAGAGGTGTATTGATGCATCAAATGTGTTCTTAAATATTTTAAATTTTGATGTTACTAATGTAATTTTTTTTATTTGAATTAAAATTTTGTTAGGTGTGTTGATAATAATGTATTTCTAACTCCTACTATTTGTGGTGGTGGTTACTTATTACCTTAATTTATAGGTTACTATTTTATAATAATAATTTATAGGTTACTATTTTACAACAACAACAAATTTTATATACCCTGCCCATCTGGCTGGATTTCTTTTACTTTTTAAAAGAGTAACCCACCCCATCTGTACATCCCAGGGTGGGATTCATAACATCATAGAATTATTGAGTTGGAAGGGACCACTAGGGTCATCTAGCCCCACCCCCTGCAGTGCAGAAATCTTTTGCCCAGTGTGAGGCTCGAACCCATGACCCTGAGATTAAGAGTCCTATTCTCTACTAACAGAGCTGTTCTAAGCTTATAAGCAATAAAATATACAACAATTCAACACTAAAATGCACAACTTTAAACAAATAAAGGTGCATTTTCTCTAATGATCTCAAAGTATTCTACATGCTTCAGGTTACAAGAAAGGAGAACTTTCTAACAGTAAGAGCTATGGACTTCCTTGGAAGGTGGTAGACGCCTTCATTGAGATTTTTAAGCAGAGGTTGGATGGCCATCTGTCATGGCTGCTTTAGTCAAGATTCCTGCATTGCAGGGGGTTGGACTAGATGACCCTTAGGATCCCTTCCAATTCGACAATTCTGTGATTCCAAAAATAACTTTTCTAGGGATATTCATCCTTGTTTTCTAACATTATTTGAAAGGGGAAGCACATTCTGAGTTCTACCATTAGACAGAGGAGTAAGGGCCAATGAAAGGTTGTGTATTCTGTACTTTAGAGAAAAGGTTAAGGTCATTCTGGCCCCCAGCCATCAGCTGGAGACATAATAATTACAGAGAGCTCCCCCCTCCCTGGCAGGAGGAACTCTTCTCCAACTGCCACTTGCCTTGGGACTGCTGAAGTGAGAGAAAGTGCTGTCTGACTTAATGCTGCCAGCCAGAGCAGCAGAGGCCACAAGGTAGTTGAACCTCTTAAACCAGATATAAATGCTTGTACCACTTGCCATTTTCCTTTGGCTTTGCTTAGCTCATTTCCATATGTTTCTCTTGTTTGTATTTAATTTTATTTACATTTGTAAGATGAGGTCAGGACCTGAAGATTACTGATTGATATGAACTGATTTTGAATACAATTTTCATCTGAAAAGCAGAATAAAATAAGAGCTGGCCGATTCACTCAGTGAACACAACCAACTCTCATCCATTAATTTCAGTGTGTCTACTCTGAGTAATACTTTGGTAGCTATAACCCATAATATGTATAAGAACATCGGAAGCTCTCCAACACTAGTCCAGACTATTTGTAAATCTAGCTCAATATTATCTACTTTGAGTGATAGTGACTCTCTAGTCTTTCAGGTAGAGGTCTATTACATAACCTAATACAGTTTTTAAAAACTAGATATTATTCACTTTTATCTTTTTTTATTCTTTAGCAACACCACGGCAGAAATGTCAGAATACATTCGGGTTACCGAAGATGAAAATGAGGAACCTATTGAGATTCCTTCAGAGGATGATGGGACTGTCTTGCTCTCCACAGTTACTGCTCAGTTTCCAGGAGCATGTGGCCTGCGTTACAGGAACCCCGTGTCTCAGTGTATGAGAGGGGTCCGATTAGTGGAAGGAATTCTGCATGCACCAGATAATGGCTGGGGAAATCTGGTGTATGTTGTTAACTATCCCAAAGGTGTGTGCTTTGTTTGTATGTGCTATTTTTTGCTTTTAAAAAAGAAAGAATCATGGATAATTTTTGAAAATGAAAACCTATATATGGATAATTTATTTTCTTTTAGTTTGCCTTAGAATCCCAAATCCCTATAAGTTGCTCAAATTGTTAGGCAGTTGAGCGACTTTTATTTTTTATACCCCACATTGATCAACTAGATTATTATTTTTTCTTGTGAACTGCCCTGAGATCTTTAGATGAAGGGCAGTATATAATAATAATAATAATAATAATAATAATAATAATAAAATAGTAGTATACTTTTTTATTCTTTTAGATACAAGTTACCAGTGGCAGCAGTTTTAATGGTGAAAATGATTAAAATAAGACTTTCCCCAAAATACAAGTGGGAGCAATTGGTGTATTTATAGCAAATACACTTTAAGGCTGGAATCCTAAACACGGTTACTAGGGAATTAGCCTCATTGAACACAGTAGTACTTCTGAGTACATGCATTTTAAGGGAAACCTTTTAAAAGCCCTACATTGAACATTAATGAGTTGGCTTCTGAGCAAATTTAGGATTGGGCTGCATGTAGCTCTAGAATGATCTGCTCCACTAAAATGTTTCATTGCAACTAATGGGATTATTTGTTTAGTTATTTTTAAAAGTGCTGACTGTTTGATGGACACATCTATCTTTAGACAACAAGAGGAAAATGGATGAGGCAGATGCCTCATCAGCTGTTAAGGTGAAAAGAGCAGTACAGAAAACATCAGATTTGATAGTTCTGGGTCTTCCGTGGAAAACAACTGAGCAAGACCTGAAGGAGTACTTCAGCACATTCGGAGAAGTTCTTATGGTGCAGGTATCTAGCTTTCTTTTCGATAAACAGTTATGTCCCTGGACTTTAGGGTAACTGTTGTACTCCCTATCATGAATGCTGTGTTGTCCCTAAGTAAAACAACTGACCATTGCTTCTGGTTATGGAGAGGAGGAAGAGAACTCAGTCTGTTCCTTCTGTTTGCATTTAGGCTGGCAACAGGAATAACTACCCTTTCATGAGCCACAATTAGTTAAACCATAGAAGTGCTACTAGATATTGCTTGACCCACTGCAAAAATGGTGAAGTTAGCGATTTCCTATTTTTTCCCCTTACAACTTGCCACCCTGCCTAAGTTCTCTGAAGCGCTTCCCACTGGACTGCCTAATTCAAATATATAAAGCTGCTGTACATTTATTTACTTTCGAATACTTATATAAGGGACGTGGGTGGCGCTGTGGGTTAAACTACAGAGCCTAGGACTTGCTGATCAGAAAGTCGGCGGTTCGAATCCCTGCAATGGGGTGAGCTGCTCCTGCCAACCTAGCAGTTTGAAAGCATGTCAAAGTGCAAGTAGATAAATAGGTACCGCTCCGGTGGGAAGGTAAACAAATGGCTTTTCCATGTGCTGCTCTGGTTTGTCAGAAGCGGCTTAGCTCCCTCGGCCTATAGAGTGAGATGAGCGCTGCAACCCCAGAGTCGGTCATGACTGGACCTAATGGTCAGGGGTCCCTTTACCTTTACCTTACTTATATACCACTTTATAGTGCTGAGAGATTCTCAAAATGACTTTCAAAAGAATTTCACAATAAAAATTGTATCCCAACCTGGTATCGAGAACAGAAATTTCTTTTTGGTAACAGAATTGTTGAGGTGCCATTTCCTGTCCTCAGACATCTGATTTCCTTTGTGTTGTCCTCCGAGGCAAGCCAGTGGTACTGAGCAGCTATATGTGTTTCAGAATTTGGCTCAATTCCTGGTTTTAGTCTGTTTTGGTATTGAGTTTTGTCAGTTGAATTTAATGTGGTAAAAATGAATAGTTGTGACATTTTTCATGCTGGTAGCTGGACTTGTTCATCTAAATCTGAGTCATGTGTTTGTGTGTGAACCTTCAAAGTTAAATGGCATATGCCACAAATTTAAACTTTCTGCTTGAATTGAAACTTGCACACACTGATTTAACTTTTTGATTGTCAAAATAACATTATTTGAAGCTTTTTATACCCTGTTCTTCAGCCAGAGAAGCTCAGAGCAGCTTACATAATATTTGTAACAAACAAGCCAGTTCTTTCCCTCAGCCTTACAATATAAAATGCATGACTCAAGCTAACAATGAATGGGGAAGGAAGAAGCAAACAAGCCAATTTGGACACCACTTCTTAAAGTTACAAAGCTCATATAGTGATCAGCTTGAATGGAAACAGTCCAGAAAGAGCCAAGCTGAGCTGGTTTCTCAGTAGAGCTGATGGAGTGGCCCCTCCTCCATTGTATGCCTCGGCTGCAGCCAGATAGAATGATGGTTGAGGAGGGACAGAGAAGCCTGGTTTCTATGCTATAGCTGTTAGCAAGGGAAGATGATTAAAGCAAGGTGAAATATTCTGAACTTTTTTTGCACTACATTTTGAAATTCAGTCGATAACATAGCTGAATAGAAGTAGTACATAAATGCCAGCACATTGTGATTGTTGTTCTAGCCCTGTAATCTCTTCTCTTAACTCCAGGTTAAGAAGGACATCAAAACTGGCCACTCAAAAGGGTTTGGTTTTGTAAGATTCACTGACTATGAAACCCAGGTGAAAGTCATGTCTCAGCGCCACATGATAGATGGAAGATGGTGCGACTGCAAACTTCCAAATTCTAAGGTACTTAATGTAACTTGTTCTAGGCTTTGTAAGTATGTAAAGCCAAACTTGTCAAGAATGAGCCCCAAATAACATATAAAATGAGATGTTCTTTAGTTCTAAATACATTGGCTGGGGTTCAAAATACTGTATAAGCATCATCCCTCCATGCCACATAGCAGATCACTTTTGAAACTGATGGCACTTTTCAAAATTGGTTAAAGAGGAACAGCAAACAAGTCCCTTTGATCACAACTGAAATAGTTCTTTGGGTTCTGGCTATTCACTCACTGTTCCATATAGAACAGGGCTTACGAACTTTTTTTCAGACCACCTGAGCAACCTTTCAGGGGCTGTATGCTTGTGGTAGGAGGGGTTAGTGGCAAATGCAGCCTGAGTATTGCGGTGTTGCCTTTATCAATGGGCTAGTTTCTACACATCCCACAGAGCCTCCTGTATTCCAGGCAAGCAAAAAGCATCAGACTTCAAGCACACATTTCAGCCAGGTAAAAATGCTCAGTTTTGGGTGCAAAGCAAGGCTGATGAAGGATATGGGCTGCCAAGTACGGGTATGGCATGGTGAAATCTCCAGGACCAAGTAGAGGGGCTTGGAGCATCACATTTGATCCCCAAGCCTGAGGTTCCCCATTTCTGAAAAAGAACTTCAAGGAAGTGTTCTTACTATTGTAGCCAGCATGTCATGTTAATTTCTTGCAGCGTTTGTCTAGGAGTGCAGGTGAAACAAGAAATGGTTGTGCTGCTTCTCCCAGTTTCTCAAAAATGTTTACAGTATAATTAACTGTGTCTTCTAAGCTTGGCACAAGTTCTGTGTTTAGATTGTAACATTCCTTGTTTGCTAGTCTGTTTCTAATCCTATGTTACTATACATTTGAGCATCAAAAGATACAGTTGCAGAATCTAGAATGGGTTTCATGGTTAGCTTCTGTTTAGCTGGAAAATCTGTCGGCTCTTGTGGTGTGTACAACTGCGTCGGTATGTTGGTTATTACAATAGCTAGGCAAAAACATTTGTATTAATTGAAATCTTTTGTTCTGCATTGACACCAGCAAAGTCCAGATGAACCTTTGCGTAGCAGGAAGGTGTTTGTTGGGCGTTGCACCGACGACATGACTGCAGATGAGCTCCGTCAGTTTTTTTCCCAGTATGGAGAAGTGGTTGATGTCTTCATCCCCAAACCCTTCAGAGCTTTTGCTTTTGTTACGTTTGCTGATGATCAGGTATTCATTCAGGGCCCTGATTTTTTGCTGATGTGTGGGCAACTTATTCTTAATCATTGTTCATTAAGTTTCTGTTTACTTATTGTGTATAAAAACCTTGTACAGCAGGCTTATGAGTGTTAACACAGACTAATTGTTGTCCTATTGAATGGCCATCTTTCATAAATACTTTAGCTGAGATTCCTGCATTGTGGGGGGTTGGACTAGATGATCCTTTCCAACTCTACAGTTCTATGATTCTATTAATGGCATTCCTATTGGGTGCATATCACGTTCACTCTTAAGGTGGAAATTTGGAAAGCTTAACCCTGGAGGTCCCCCTGTTCACTGACTTGCTTAACAGATGTAGCTGAATACTTATCCAACTTGTCAGTGTTCAGTTGCAGAGCTAGACACAAGGCAAGCCTTGTCCACTGGAATTAGTAGCCTCTAAACTTATTGCCTTAATTGTCTAAGCATACATATTGCGCATTTGTAGCACACCAACTGATTGAAAGGAGACTGAGGGGTGAAGAGGAAAAAACTCCTAGTTCTAGAACCTTTTCAGCTTGTTGCTGAGAAGCAGTATGTTCTTGCCACAGACCACTTGTTGAGTCACTGTTTACAAGTCTGTGCAAAGTAATCTTACTGAACAGTAAACTGTATAAATTGTCATTGATATAAAGATAGCATCTTTGTCTTAGAAATCTTAAATGAAGGTGATGTGAGCAAATGTGCTGCTTCTTCCCTTGGCTGTTCATATTGAGCAGAAACAGTAAAGAGGTCCAGTGCACTTAAAATGGAATGTTCTCATTCTACAGTGTCATTCTTTACGAGGACTGAATTTTCCATTGCAATCAGGGGACCAATATTAATTTTGAAGTAGTGCTGTGTACATATCCTAAGTACTTTTTTACTGTCATAGACCAGGATAAGCATAAAATTAAGCCCTATAGTTTTGTATGTTACTTCGGTTTAAAGTTGCTTGCTTGTGCCTGATTTTGGTTTTCAAAGTTACTCAGTCTGTGTACCTTATTTCTTATAGGTTGCCCAGTCCCTTTGTGGCGAGGACTTGATCATAAAAGGAATCAGCGTCCATATATCCAATGCTGAACCTAAGCATAATAGCAGTAGACAACTAGAAAGAGGTGGAAGATTTGGTGGTAATCCAGGAGGCTTTGGGAATCAGGGTGGATTTCCTAACCGGGGGGGAGGTGGTGGAGGTGGAGGGTTGGGAAACAACCAGGGCAGTAACATGGGTGGTGGGATGAACTTTGGAGCCTTTAGTATCAACCCAGCCATGATGGCAGCAGCTCAGGCAGCGCTCCAAAGCAGTTGGGGAATGATGGGCATGCTAGCTAGCCAGCAAAACCAGTCTGGGCCATCGGGGAACAACCAGCCACAAGGCAACATGCAGAGGGAGCAGAGCCAGGGCTTTAGTTCAGGGAGTAATTCTTACGGAGGCTCTAACTCGGGTGCAGCAATAGGGTGGGGCTCATCAAATACAGGCTCTAGCAGTGGTTTTAATGGCGGTTTTGGCTCAAGCATGGAATCCAAATCATCTGGCTGGGGAATGTAGGCAACCTAATAACTGACTCTGTGGTGGGAAATCAGATTTTTTTTCTAGAGCTCCTGGTAAGTATATTATAAGATGCATATACTGAAACAAAACTAAACAAAAAAAAAATCCAAATTTGTTCAGCGTGTAGTATATTTCAACAATATTTTTGACAAATTTTTCTTTTCTAATGGGGAATAAAAGGAAGATTAAATGGGAGTTTTATAGGTTTTGTTACAATGAGTTGGAATACATGAGTTGGGATATTGAGTGGTTTGAAAGTGAACTGCTGTTCGCCTGACTGGTAAACGGACGCTCTGCAATTTGATAGGAATTCGTAAAAATTTGATTCCTCATTTCCTAGTCAGCTGAGATCTTTGCATGTTTCAAAAATGGAAGCCATTTTTCAGAAACAGCATCCTTTCCTTGTTAGTTTTTTTTTCTTTAAAAATTTAATTTGATCCCCCGCCATAAGAATTTTTCTCTCTCTTTCTCTCCCTCCCCCTCCCCCAAATGTCCTGTGTGGAGAATGCAATGTTGGTGTCGGCTTTTTTTCCTTTTAACACTGTCTCCCCTCCTCATACTAAAGTACGGTATGAAGACCTCATTTAATCCTTGCAGTTCATCTCATTTCAAATGTGTATGGAAGAAGCACTTCATTGAAAGCAGTGCAGTTAAAAAAAACCTGCCTTAGGAATACTCCTGTCTCCATGCTTTCCTCATCCAAGACTCCTTCATCACACTGCACATGCTACGTCTTAAGACGGTGGGTGTTCCATTTTTATCCGCTACTCTTTTTATTTCATGGAGTCGTATTCAACGCTATGAACGCAAGGCTGTGAGATGGAACCAGAAGGCTTGTTTGAACTTTTGAAAAACCTTGTGTGGGATTGGATTGGATTGGTGGTGCCGAGGCATGTGAGGGCTTGGTATGTGCGAGAAAAAGGAGGAGGCGCATGCAAGAGAGAGACCTGGTGGTGCATTTTGGGATTTTTTTAAAAATAAAAACAAAAATTCTTGGCACGATGTCCCTCGATCCTGTGGCTTTGGTGAGAGTGTGCGGAGAGAGCATTGGGAGCGGACGTACGAGTGTTTTTCTTGCATTCAGAAGGACATCGTGATCTGGAAGAACTTAAGTGGGGGGGCTTTTTACTTAGTTAACCGATTAGTTGGATGTGTTAAGTGAAATGAATATCTGTATATATATTTTTTCTCCTTTATGTCAACTCTGCTGTGAATGCTGTATGGTGTGTGTTCTTTTCTGTTTAATGATCCTGTAAGTGTGGTAATGTGAACTGAAGGTGGGGCTTTTGATGGGAACATCCAGCTTGTGGTGTGCTTTGTGGGTCTTTTTTTTTTTTGGTTTTTTTTTTGTAGCAGAGCTCACTTCCGAGCTTGGGGGTTCCCTTATGGGTGGAAGATTTTTTCTGTCTGTAAGATATCCATATGAATGCTGTTTGCTGCAGTTCTGTGTTTGGATGCTTTTTATAAGATTTGTCAATGTAGGACATTCTTAAATAAAACTGATTTAAGTAATATGTGTGTGTGTTTGACAGCCCCCAAATGCAAAGAGTTCATAGCAGTTAACTTTGTTTTTTTATATCTTATGTTGGGATAAAACTGTTGTAAAAATTTATTTGCTGTTTTAAGTTTGCTGTTCCATCAATGTAGTTGAACCCTGTAGCTCCACTCAAGTCCCATCTGCGTAGCATTTTGTGATGATACACATCTGAAATCCGGTTCTGCCAAATGAGGTATCCCATCCCTGATGAGCAGTTCCCTTTAGAAGACTGAGTGTTGGAGACAAGAGCCAAAACTCTCAGCATACCTGTGGTATTGAGGCTCCAGTGTATTCTGTTTTATGTGACTGAATTGGTGGGCTACAGTATTAAGTCCTCAGTTGGTTTCACCATAAAGGACATCCACTTAACCATGTGTTAGTAGAAGTGTTAGGTTTTCCTGTGTAAAGGAGCAGAATCGACAAGGTTGTCGACTCAGTCCTAAAAACTTGTTAAATTTGTTAAATCACGAGGGTCATTCCATTACTTGATTTAAGTTTTATAGCTTCCATTTTGCAGACTCTGGAAAACTGGTATAGTGCTGTTTCATTGTGAATTTTCCCCAAACCCTGAAAAGTTAGCTTCCATTTTCCCTTCAATCTGCAGTTTATATTCTTTCTTTTTAAAAGACTGATATGGACACTTAAAACGTGTTGTTGGGTGTTCATACTGGCATTGCTGTTTAATGCTAAAATCCACACATACTCCAGCACCTGCCTCTCATTGTAAAACAAATCTGACTATTCCAGAAAACAGATATTCTTGAATAAATTGCTTAACCTTTTCTGCACCTAAGTCACATCCATTGCCAAACTCTGTACCATCTGAATTTTGCATTTTAGCACTTGCACTAATACCAGCTACTGCTGCTGAGTAACACTTAATATGGTATTCTCGGACCGCCAAAGGCTAAACTGTCATCTCGGGAAGGATCATAAGGGTAAGTTTAATACATCGCTGGCATGGTTTAAATTATTTTTAACTTGTCTTTTTTAAAAAAAGTTTAGGGCCAAGGGGGAACACATGCTGTGATATTTTAATCCCAGTAGATCACTAAGGGTTCTTCTCTCCCCTCCCTCAGATACCTAAGTGTATTAAGAAATGTTTTCAAACATTATTCATATCTTTAATTTTTATTTCCACCAGTGTGTTAAAGCAAGTTAATAAAAGGTATTCTCATAACTTGAGTGTCGAGTCTTGTTTTGCTTTAACTTTCAATAGACTTGCATCTATTATGCTAATGTGATTTAAAGTGTCAAATAAGGAGCACAGTCAGTTTAACACCGCTAGAAGGATTATCTTGCTAATGAGCTTCATTTAGTAATAAACAGCATAGTAATTTAACAAAGGCCCTATGTGAGCAAATGTGTTTGTGTGTTTCGGTTACCTACTGAGCATCTCTTAATTACTGAGGCGATGCTACTCAAATAGATGTAGTGTTGACAATTTCCTCTTGCAGTCCAAATTTGTGTGGGTGTGAATTGAGTCTTGGAGTGCTTTGGTCTCAGCAGTTGCAAATGTAATGTTGCAGCTGATTAAACAGCACCTCTGGGGGTCTTGTCCTATTCCTCTGAGCTGTATGTATCTGTTTTGGCTGTCAGTGCACCCTGCCTATAAGAACAGAATAGTTTCTGAAATCTTTTCTCAGTAGTAGGGCACAGGGGAGTTCCATGGGTACTACAGCTTTGTCAGAGTTTGCATAATTTTGGGGAGCTACTAGATGTAGATTGACAAAACAGAAAATGAAGCCCTTGAACTTAATCACCAGCTAGTTAAGATTGGGCTCTTTAATCTGTTCCGGAAGGAAGTTTAATACCATTAGGACCAATGCCTGCAGTTTGGACAGTGAGTGGAGGAATTTGTAGAAGGTAATATTGTCGGTGGCAATGGAAGTGGTAAAAATGCAACAGCTTAGAATCTTGAAGCATGTCACTAAGAGATACTAAGTGACTTTAGGGACTGGATTATTTTACCACCTCTATGAACCATCTGGTTGTGATGATCAACATATTACATCTCTTATAACTCTTTGTTGAGGATCATTAATAGGAAACTTTTCAGATGGTCATTAAGACCCACTCGTGTACCCCCAGAAGGAACAGAAATCCTGATGTACCTCTGCTGAGGAGAGCAATAGAGTGCACACATTTGTTTTTGTTTTTATTAACATTTAAATTTGGAAGAAGAAACATGTTGCATTGAACTTATGAAACTGTTGTATGGCACTTGCTCCAGGGGAGTAGGGGGAAAAAACAACTTTAAAGGTCCAGCTGTTGGGGGGGGGAAACAGCTCCCCCCTATTCCCCAAAAGTAGAACAAGCACACGAGAGGCATGTGAAATGATACCTAATTTTACATGGAGTGTGCTTCATTTTCTTTGAAAACATGCTGCCTTCCCTGCTTCGGTAGCTCACAACACTGAATTCCCTCAGTAGCATATGATTTTGAGTAAACATGCACAGGGTTCTGCTGTACATTGAATAACCTAGAAGCATTTACTGCTTGATCTTTGGCATATTTACCTAAAATTGAAGTCCCAGTTAATGTACTATATATTTTTATTTCTTGCGTAATTGTAATTCTGTGTAAAGCTTTTCTTTTCTTGGTAATGTGATACAAATGAAATGGTAAAAAATAATAATCAAGAATTTTGGGAAATGATGTCTTCAATCCAGGAAATGTAGTTGATCACTTTAGTGTATACACCATACAGCTCTGCAGAACCACACTCTGGAGGACCCCAGGACACAATGCCGCCTGCAAACCACCTCTTTGTTTCGGCATCAAAAAACACCAGTGACCCGCCACTATCGCCGCTACAGGAATCTCTTCCTCCTTGTTCATATCCAGCACAGAACATGTTTTCTGTCAACACTAGTTGCTTCCCCTCCAAAGTCTGGTTTGCATAAGCAGCTTTACACTTCTTTGGATCAACCACATCTAGCTCAGTGTACATCAGGCTGTGTGACTGCATCCTTTTCTCTGTTCTCCCCCACCCAGCTACTACACCAGTGTTGGTTGTGTTTATGTGGAACCTGCTGCTTTGTCCTGGCAAGCAAATGGGAGTGATGTTTGCATTAATGGGGACTTTGTTCTTCAGTTTGATCAAAGCAATATCATTGTTAAAATTGATGCCATCGTTGGTAAACCCTTCATGCACAAAAACAGATTCTGCCCAGGCCTGGTGGTAGTGAGTGCTTCGCTTTCTTAGAAGCCCCAATTTCAGTGTCAAGGACGAAGCGTCTGCTTCTGGGAGGACGTGGGCAGCTGTTAAGATCCAGTTATCGTACAAAAGAGCTCCACCTCCAGTTGCTCCTTGTCCATTAGTGATCAGAACTTGCCAAGGGAACTGGCCAGGCAGTGCCTTCTTTCCACCAAAAATGCGCTTCAGAGTATTTGAAGTTTGGATTCCACAAACTTGAGGGGGGGGGCGTGGAGAGAGAGAGAGAACGAATAATTTTAGGGTTCCATTAGAGAAGCAAGACTTTTAACTGTCATGAATATTGCTTATAGTTCAAAATGAATGTTTCTGAAAGAAGTCCTGAATTTTAAGTGAGAACAGCTGTAGAATGGTAGCCTGATCCAAAGAGGGGAGTGGCTTGGGTGGGTGAGGGACAGCCTGTGCTCTGTCCTTTTCAAATTCTCTGCCCAGAAAAAGCTGGCATGTCAGGCCAATTTCTTAACAGGGTAGTTTACCCTATGCTGGGAGCTTCTGAGTTGGAGTACCCCACCTGTGTTCAACACAATTGTGGGAGGGTTGCATCATGTGTGGGTTGGGGGTATTTTCATAGGAATAATATGCATGCCTGGTGCGCAGCTGGACGTTTGGTTCATTTAACTCAATATTGCCTGGAGCAGGGATGAGGAGTATCAAGGCCAGGGGTCAAAATGAGAGTGCACTCACCCAAAGGCTACATGGTCATTAGCCTAAAACAGTTTCCCTACATCTGGTGTCTAGTATAGACTTTCATTGTCTGATAGTGAGTCCAGGGTTTCTGTCAGGAGGTTTCTCATATCTACTTGGATATGTTGGGGCTTGAATCTCGGAACCTCTGTAGGCAAAGAAGTCAGTCGTCTGGAATATATAGAAATGAGCTAAACCTGGTGTGTAGATGTTATGCAAATTGCCTTATATGCTCAAATTTACACAGTTCCTCTTTATTTAGAGTCCTGGCATTTTTCCTCTGTGGCCCTTTTGACTTTCATTTTTGTTTCTGTTCTGCTTTTAATTTGTGTTTGTTCTAGTTAGTGTATGGAGGTTTTCTCCTCAAAGCTATAGCCAAGATGGGACTGGGGAATAGGTTCCCTTTTCCTGAGGGCCTCAATAAACACTCTTTTGTGTTGTTGACTCTGTCTTTTAGAAGAGGTTTTAATCATGCATGTTCTGCTCTCCCTGCTGACCAGAAGAACACTTCATGGTAATCCCATGTTTCCATTTTGAATTTACAACTCCCACAATCCCTGACCCTTGTCCAGATTGGGGCTGATGGGAGCTGTAGTCAAAACATCTGGAGGGCAGCAAGTTGTGGAAGGTTGATCTCATTTGAAAGATGCAGTATGCCTGAAAACAAAAAAACCCAGCCTCAGGCTGTCAATTTTACAGTACAGTGGTACCTCTGGTTACAAACTTAATTCGTTCCGGAGGTCCGTTCTTAAGCTGAAACTTCTTATCATGAGGTGCACTTTCACTAATGGGGCCTCCCGCTGTTGTGCGTGATTTCCGTTTGCATCCTGGGGCAAAGTTCGAAACCAGGAGCAGCTACTTCCAGGTTAGCAAAGCTCATAACCTGAAGCGTTCATAACCAGAAGTGTTCCTAAACAGAGGTACCACTGTAGTATGGAGAATAAATGGCTAATTCCATTGTGGCATCTACTTTGTAGAATAATCTCTTGGAGATAAGGGAGATACTGATTTTTGTGTGTTCCTGTTGGTAGTAACATCCTTATGGTGTTAATGCCAGTTCCTGGCGTTTTTGGCTACTTACTTTAACTGATTGCAATGGGGGTTTTACTGCAGTTTTGGTGAAGACTTTTTCATTATGTTTTTGATATATGCTACTCATTTTGTTGTAGATCTCTTTGCCATTGCTTTGAAATGAAAGGTGGCACACAAACAATTTAAGATAGGGCATTCTCCCTTCCTTTTTGCAGGGAAAAAATTGTATTACCTAGAACTGTTTGGTAACTGGATACTTTTTAGCCTGAACAACAGAAGGCTATGGAGGCAGCTATACAGCTGCAAATATAATGTTTTAAGTGTGTTGTAAAGTGCATTATACAAATGTGACACTAGATGGTGATGGCGAGCTATGGCAAATTCAATATATTTTTCAAAACTTTTTTTAAAAAGCATTTTCCGTGTTTTTTATATGGTCTAGATTCCACCTGAGTGGAACATGATAGCTTTCTTCAGATACCTTGGAGGGTTGTATAGAAGAGGGGATTTGTTCTTGGTTACCCTAGGGGGCAAGGCTAGATCTAATGGTTTTATGTTATACTGGAGGGTAGAGTTTAAGTGAACATTAAGCAACTGCTCTTGATGGTGGAAGCAATTTAAAAATGGAACAAATTCCCTGGAGGAGTGTGGGTTCTCCCTTGCTGGAAGTCTTTCATATAGAGGCCAGGCAGCCATCTGTTAAAGATGCTATACCTTTTGATTTTCTGCAGTGAGCAGAAGTTGGGCTAGATGGCCTGCAACATCTCCCTCTAACTCAATGGCTGTAACTTTCTCTTTCTCTCATTGTCTTTGGTCAGGAATGGGGAAGATGCAGCCCTCCAGATGTTGGACCTCTAGTTCTGGATGAGTTAAGAGAAAGGGGGCTGGTGGGTAGGATAAGGTATAAAGGCTGCTTTGCACCATTTTAAAGTCTGTGAAGACAAAAGTCGGGAATGGGGAACCTGAGGTCCTCTAGCTGCTGTAACTTCTACTGTCCCTGGCTGTTGGCTATGGTGGATGGGGCTGAAGAGAACCACAGGTTCTCCATTCCTGGTCAAAACTGAGGTGGGAGTGAGGGTGACAAACTGGGATACAGTACTTCATACATTCAACATCAGTCAAAAATGTTTCAACTTCTGAAGTGAATTTGGAGAGGGGGAGAAAACAAGATGTTTCCAGGCCATTTATCTTGTGAAGTGTCACCTGGCTATGTATGGCAGGAGTGGGGAACCTGTGGTTTCATACATTACCTGGCTCACATATAGGAGGTGCTTTGTTTCCCATGGAATCTCTCCAGTAGCCATCAGGGGTGCACAGGTACCTGCCTACATTAAAAAGTGAAGCAGTTTAGATGTCTGCACAGAGCAAAGCACTCTACAATAAAACTGCTTGGAGGTTTTACTACAATCAAGAGGTATATAAATATTGTTAAATGTGCCCCCAATATACAGCTGGCTTCTTCAAATCGCTGAAAAATCCAGCTCTTTCAGACTTTTTGCTGTTCCTAAGTATGTAAATCTATTTCCTACCAGTTTTGCATTTTTATCTTCCCTAAACCCCGTGAGGTGTCTCGGCTGGATAATCATGAGTTGCTTGGTTGAGGAATACTCGGGTATGCTGCAGTGACTCTGGATTATGTGTGTGAACATGCTGTGACATCACAGCAGCACAACCACTTGCTGGGTGGAGGATATGCATGCAAATGTCAACCACTGTTGAGCCCATTACAGATACATTTATGGCCCTTTGCTTTTCAGTCAAGAGGCATGACTATGAACTGATGCGATGTCATAAAAGGCCAATAGAGAACTCTGCCCTCAAGTGTTGATTCACTGGTAGCCAAAATGACACCATACAAGCCCAAGAAAGGAGGTAGCTGCAGGCTTGTTAGGACTAAACGTTTGGAGAAGTAGGCAGAACATTTTGGAAGCCGGGGAGAAACCTCTAAATGGAGAAGCACTGTAAAACAGCCCAACGAAGAAGGCTCAGTGGCCATGGAATGCTGGCTGACTGCAGGGGGAGATAGAACGGAGTATCCTGAGAGAGGTCATGGCTGGCTAAACAAGAATACTGCAAAGTAGGTCCTAGTGCGATTGTCCCATTTGTGACAATGGGGTTTACATTTAAAGATGTGTGTATCAAGCCCATGCTCCCTTAAACTCATTTCTCTTACCAGAACGTCCGGCTTTCAGAGCATAGTAGGGGCTCTTGCATTTGTATTTGATCTCAGTCTGGTATGTAGTTCTATCAGGCCCTGTGACATACACAAGTGCACCGTTTGCTGTGTCCTCGGCTGGACCACAGTCAACAACTGAAAAGAATGGAGCAACAACAGTTTTAAAATGCTTTGTAAGACTGGGTGAGGGAAACCTAGGACTAGCTAGACTGGAAAAGAACCAAAGCTTTCAGTAACAGGTTACCTGTTTTGTATGTAGAAAGTGCTATATTCAGTCCCTGGTATCTGGAACAACCTTCTGCATCTTAGCTACCTTATGGATGTTTTGGACTACAGCTCCCATATTGTGCGCCTCAGGGCTGATGGGAATTGTAGTTCAGAACCTCTGGAGGATGCTATATTGAGACAAGCTGTCCTAGTGCAAAGAATCAGATAGGAGTTGACAAAAAATATCCTTGCTTGAATCTTCAGCTACATGGATAAACAGAAGTACTATTGAGTGGCTTCCTATGTTCTTAACTCAACCTGTATCTTGCCAGTACAGTATGAACTGGTGCTAGTGAAAATGCAATTTCGCACACACATTTTATATGGGCATTCACTCCCTACACTTGCGGTGGGTTCACAGATGGGCTTACCACGTTATCGGGTCAGCCTTTGAATTTAAAAGTAGACCTGGGGAAAGTAGGGGGTCAGCGTGTGGGAGCAAGCATCGCTTGTGGGACCATTGTATTATCGCAAGCACATCCTTTACCATTGCAGACTGTTCTCTGCAGTGTGAGCTACATCACTGTAGGCTGCACATCCAAGTTAAATAGATTAAAAGTCTGCTGAAGAAAATGGTACAGATACTACCCCTAGAGTCCATCATCTAAAGTTACCTAACATCATAGTTCTGTTAAAGGTAAAGGGACCTCTGATCATTAGGTCCAGTCGTGGCCGACTCTGGGGTTGCGGCGCTCATCTCGCTTTTTCAGCCGAGGGAGCTGGCGTACAGCTTCCAGGTCATGTGGCCAGCATGACTAAGCTGCTTCTGGCAAACCAGAGCAGCGCACGGAAACGCCGTTTGCCTTCCTGCCAGAGCGGTACCTATTTATCTACTTGCACTTTGACGTACTTTTGAACTGCTAGGTTGGCAGGAGCAGGGACCAAGCAACGGGAGCTCACCCCATCGCGGGGATTCCAACCGACCTTCTGATCAGCAAGTCCTAGGCTCTGTGGTTTAACCCACAGCGCCACCCGCGTCCCTATATAGTTCTGTTAACCGCTAACGAATGGAACTCCTTCATTGCTTACTGCCCAATGATCTTACAAGACTCTTTGTTGAAGGGCCATGTCGTGAAGCACACACTTAACATTTCTCCCCTTCACTGCCATTTCATGCTTTGCAACAAGAACTACATTTCTGATTATGAGTTTGATTTTTTAAAAAAGTTTTCCAAACCTAATGAAACACTGAGCATGTGTAGTTTAAACATGCTCCAGTGAGCACCATCATGGCTACAGGAATAAAATGGAGGAGCTGGCTTCTGCTGCTCTCATGCTAATCACATTCGACTTTTGAATAAACAACCATTTTGTTGATGGGAGGGCTAAAACGTATTTTAAAGTAATAAAAACAATCTATACTCATCCATACACATGCCCAGTGAGCTGCCCCAACTATAAAACATTTTTTTGGGGGAAATATATGGCAATCAGTGTCAGCCTTGGTGGTTCTTAGTGTGCCCATGTTGACCCAGGTGCTGGTGGTGGGGCCTGTTTGCCTCTATTCTCCTTGTTGATCATGCTCTGGATGGCAATTCAAGAGACCTCTGTTCACTCCTCATTTTGCTGAATTGTGCCCTTGATATCTACCCCAGAGCCCTGTCCTTACAGAACAACTGAACCAGTAGAATCCAAATTCAAAGGAGAATCAGCAGATATATTATAAAGACCCCAAAGCTTTGGATTTATTCATTGTGAAGGCTGCAGTCCACAAAATAGAGTTGCCATATTTCAAAAAGTAAAATTCCTGCCACCCACAAATTTGAGGCTTTTTTTTTTTGGAAACCTAACCCAAAAATAGTGATTTTAAACTTTTTGAGCTGTTTCTGCTGCTTTTTCCATCATGTTGCTGATTCGACAAAATTGCCCCCGATGCCATTTTTACACCCCAAAAAAGGACTTGTCAGGAATTTTCCTGACATGGCAAGCCTACGTAAAGTATTTAAAATATAAAACATTTTGGAGCTGCAATGAGAACTCTTGTTCCTGCGCAGCCTATAAATATTGTCAATAAAATAACTAAGTTTACAGCTTCCTACTTTTTCCCATCTCCAAGGTGGCTTTTGGATATTAAAATCGAAGAAAAACAAGTGGAAAAATCCAGGTTTTTCCATTAAAAGCATAGGAGCCCTGCCAGAAGAAAATGATGGAAACTTTTAAAACCCTGATAGCAACTCTGCAGCTGAATTTTGGGTGCCTGTTGATCTGTACTCCCACTGAGAATATTCCAATTAAAACAAATTTTATTATGCTCTGATTCAAGCATGCTTTGCCTCCTACGCTTTTTTTGTGTGCAAGACTGCTTCATTCTGTCAAACACAATATGGATTCCCACAAGAAATAATTAAACCAGTAATCCATCTGAATATTACAAATCCAAAGACCTCCCTCCACCCACTCCTTCGCATTGACTTACTGATGCACTGAGCCATTGGCTTGTTCCAGGAGCCGTCCTTTTGACATATCGCCATGAAAGATTCCACAATCATCTCATTCTGTGGGAGGGAAAGAGGAAAACAGAAATCCTATTTATTTTCTTGAAAACAATCATAGCTTTGACAGCCCAAATGGATTTTCCCCGGTGGGGAAATATGTCTAGTTCAGCCTGCGAGAACGTGTTTGCCGTTAGTTTTCAATAATGGGTGATATTCAGTGTTAGTTATGTCCAAGATAGGGTTCAGAGAGAATTTTGATTCACTTTTCATTTAATGGCAGACTTACTTGATTCGCACTTTCTGAAATAATATGTGAACTGAAACATGGCTCTCCTTTAAAATCTGCACTTCTCTGAATTATGGAATGTAGTTCTCCAGCCAAGTAAAATGCATAGACTAATGTAATGTGTGCTTCTAAATAAATTACTAAAAATAATGCAAAGAACACATTGCATAAGGAAAATAGCTTTGCAAAATGCACATTAGGTTTAATTGCATATAAAAAAATATGTATTGGGAAATTCACAATTAAATGCTGATGAATATTCCAATGGCCTTTAAATTAACCACACACTGATATGGTAGTGAGGAAAATGGAACTTAAGACTGAAAAAACAAGAAACAAAATATTTGCCCATCCCTAATGCAGAGTAGACCTATTAGAACCAGTGGTCCCCCCAAAAATGTTTAGGGGTACTCTCATTTTCCTATTCCTATTGAAATACTGCCCCTCAATGAGGCCAAACTTAGATTCACAAAATGTTTAGGGGTATGCATACCCCTGTATATCCCCCGAAAACACTGAATAGAAGCAATGGGTCTAGTCTAAATATGCTTTGGTTGGATCAATATGACAAAAACTTAGAGGGGGTTTGTCAAGTGTCTTATGTTCAGCAGGGGAGAGCCTGTCTAAAATCAGCCACAGTGGGAATTGCATAGGTTTGGACCCACAATACTAAATGTATGACTTCCGATAGTTACCTCTAAGCCATGCAGAGCCATAGCTAGGGGATCTTGCGCCACTGGCAGAACTGTCCAGATTGTGCCCCCTAGCCACTGACAAATTAGCTCTTTTTTCACTTCTCCAACCCCCCCTTCAACTCGCCCTCTATTTAAAACCTTTTCTTATGAGGCAGTAATCAATATTTTTATTTATAGACACATTTTTAGCTGATTTTGTGCCCCCCTCACCTGTGCCCCTGGCGGGACCCCACCTTGCCGCCCTCTAGCTACGGCCCTGGAGCCACAGGGAGACCAGCTAGCAGCGATTTACCCAAAATATCTGTGATCCAGGAGGGATATAAGAGATCAGGCAGCCCTTGAGGTATCCTGGATCTAAGTTGCTAAGGGCCTTGCAAATTAGTGCAAGAAACTTGAACCTTGCCTGATAACGTGAGGCCAGTTCAAGCCTTTATGCCTCAGTCTTAGGTGCAGATATGCTATCTAGCCAGCCATGCTCTCTTCCAGGATACTCCATTCCATACCCCCTGATTTTCCACCCCCAGTTGCCCACTAAGTAGTCTCCTCTCTCTCCCAAGGCTGGCGTTCCCTCAAGTTGTTTTGGCCATGGCACTTGGAAAGTCATATTAACTGTGAATACATAAAACTGTTTTGGTTCCTCAGTTAAATAGTATACCCATATGCTCACATGTGCACCGCAAGGGATGGTTTTACCTACTTCCAAGAGTACGTAGCCGATATCGCAGGAGAGATTGTAGGACTCTTTCATAATATATTTTTCTTGCACTGGATAGATGTGGCCATTGGGTGGCGCTTCAGGGTTGGGGCATGGCAATGCTGCAGAAAGTTGAACAACAACAAAAAAAACCACCTCATTGCCATTTCCTGTCAAAGCAGATTCAAATCTTGCGTCCATACTAATATGTGGGGGAGGTGGCGCTCTCACACTACATCCTGCTTAACCCCACAGTTGAAATGATGGCTAATTTGTTCCTTCTGCAGTTGCTTGTGTTGTGAATAGGAAGGTGCCTTAGAAGAGCATTAGTCCATCTAGCTCTGGATTGCGGCTCCCCTGTGGCCCTTGAGCTGTTGTTGGGCTCCATCAACCACACCAGCACGACTCAATGGACAGAGATGATGGGAGCTGTAATTCAAAAAATGCAGGAGCATATATAAATAATAAGCGCCCTGCTGGAGCTTGCCCACTACTCAGATTAGACAACAGTGAGCTAGATGGACTTTAGCCTGTGTAGGGAACGACCTAGCTCAGTTATGTAACACGTGCTTTGTATTCAGAAGGTTCCAGGTTCATTCCTGGGCATGCCCTGGAGAACTATTGCCACCCAACGTAGCCATTACAAATCTTGATAAACTTTGGGTATAAGCAGGGGGGTTTTCAGCCAGAACATGAGGGAACTCAGTTCTGGCACAGGTGGGTTCTGGCAACTCTCAGGTGGGTGCCATTGCCATTTTAAGAGAACAAGGAAGGCATTGCTGGTGAGTTCCAGCACCTCTTTTCTAGAAAAATAGCACTGGATATAGGACAACTTCTTTAGGTCCTTTACCAGTTGATAGTTAAAGAACTGGGGAGGAAAATGAGCATCCTTAGAAGGCGCAGACATGGGACAAGTCTCCAGCTGGCGTTATTTCTTAAAACATCCATGATGGGGAAAGAAATCTCCTGCCTGAGAGCCTGGAGGGCTGATAACAGATAGAGTAGTAGATGGTGGAAGCTGATCTATTCGGGGAATTGGGTCCCAGCCTCAACAGCCTGGGTCTGCTCTCAGTCAGCTCACACCTGCCTTCCTCCTTACGTACAGCTAGTCAGCAGGTGGCTCTGCCTGTCATTGGCACTTACTGCTGGTATCCCTACCTTATGGCTTACCTGTCACAATGGTAGACAGTACTGAGCCAGTTGACCAATGGCTAATAAGAAGCAGCTTCCTCAGGATCCTGTGGCTTCCTGCAGCTTGGCATCCTTGTGCCCCAGAGCTGGAGGACCATAACTCGGCCCCCTCACAGAGCTACCATTCCCAGGGCTCCCTAGGAGCCAGGAAATGATATGTGTACCCAGCAGAACTTCACTGCTGTCTGCTCTTTGGTTAAAAGCGATAATCTCACCTGTTGTGGTATATCTGATTTTCCATCCTGTGTGATCTCCAGAGAGGTCTGTGGTGAACTGGATGTTGACGGTGTTGCTACGGGTTTCAATTTTCATAGGGAGGGTGTCCCCACAGAACGGGCCAAATTCTTGCTTGGGTGTTTTGATCTGAAACAGTGAAGGGAAACATCCCAACCTTTCTTCCATCACGGGCTGATCGAGTATCAGCTGTTCGGCTCTTAAGTTGCTTGCCTCAAGAGGCCAACAGCTGTTGTGAGGTAACCAGGGGTGACCAGTAGCACTTTGCTGCTTGAGGCAAAGGACAGTATCCCCCCTCCCCCCGTTTCCATCTACTGTTTATTTTGGAAAATGGCTTCTTCGCTATGCATTTGGGCACCTCTTAAGATACTGTAACCAAGTTTTGAATGATGGTTCCTGAGATTAATGAGCAGGGTTTTACCTTGCATAAAATTGGATGCCTGTTTTGAAACAAGATGGCAGACTGAGCCCTTCAAACCTGCACTGATTTTATTGTGTTTTTTTCTTTTTGCTTGTTAAAGTTTCCTCAGCAACTCCCGGGATGAGGGCTATTGGTTCCAAATACAGAAGCTTCCCGGTTTGGCACCCAAATATTGAAACACTGGCAGTGGGACAGTATCCTCACCCCTACTGCGAGGGGGCAGCAGACTGGCTTAGGGGGTCCAGGATATATACTTTATGGTAGACATAACTTGGGCTTCCAAGAGGGGAATGCCTGGGGGCTGCTACCCTGGAGAGCCACTACCAGCTAGAGTAGATAATTGGGCTGGATGCACCAGTTTAGCCATCTGCCCCAAGTCAATTTTGTAGCTACCTGGTCCGTAAATACATGCAACCAACTTCAACATTCTCAGTACATTAGTGTGGATCTAAGAGTATCTGAATTCTTTGTAATGGGAGACGGATGTGAAAACTGATAACAGCTCAAGCATTCCAGTTAGGTGCCCCCAGAAGTAACTGCAATTTGCTGCCATGCATTGGGGCATTGCAGTGTCCTCAGCTCATTGGTGTAGGATTGTATCCAACCAAGTCCTACTCAGAGTAGACCCATTGAAACTGACTGGGCCTAAATTAGCCATGCCTATTACGATAATTTCATTGGGCCTGTTCTGAATAGGACTACTAGCATTGGATACAACTTAACTGGTGCCGACTGTACAGAAAACAAGTTTCTTTAGTAGTAGAAGACCTGGTGAGCAGGTCCAACTGACCTTAAGGATGTCATAGGGGCATTCCACTTCTGGGTGGGTCTCTACATCAAAGCTTTCCACAAATTCCAAAACGACCATGTATCCATCTTCCACCTGGATCCCATAATTGCACTGGGAGAGTTTGGGATATGAGTTGGGATAACGTGGACTGGAAATCTCTCCAGATCTTGCAGTCAGCACCTTATCTACGCAATTGGCTGAAAAGTGGAGAGAGAGAAAATAAATAAATCCCAAATTCTTCTCAGGAAAGCCAGTAAATTTATAAAGTTATTTGTCAAAAGAGCAGTTTGTTATGTTAATGAGGCCATTTTTACCCTGCTTTTCTGTTGCCTGCAGATCCCTCATGGTGTCTTCCATCAGTTCAAATGCATTTGTACAAATGTATTCAAGGATTCCGAATGTGTTTTGAACACAAGGAATCTAATGCCCACCAGATTTTATCAGACTACGACTCTCATTGTCCCTTACTCTTGATGGGATGCCCAAGCACTGATTTTTAGTGCTAGTTCTTTGGGGAGTTCCTGGATATTTGGCATTCCTTTTTAAAAAATATCTGATTGTTACATTGTTTTGATTTCATTTGGTAAGCCGCCTTGCTATTTTATGATGAAAGGCAGTAAATAATAATAAATCCCTAAGTATTGGCCATGCTGACTGGGTTTAATGAGAGCTGTAGTCTAACAACATCTGAAGACCCCACAATAAGCAAATAGTTGTCCGATGTAAGGAAAAGGGGAGAAAGCTATGACTTGTTAATTCAATTCTGAAGAATTTGGCTAGGCCTCGGTATCATAGCAGGTCTGATGAATTTCTGAAATTTAGTTCTTGTACTGCTTTTCAAACAATTTCATCTGTTTTTATGGTATGTTTGGAAATCACCTTGAGATGCATGTAAATGATTATTCATAAATTCTTTAATAATGGTGACTAGATAATCTCGCTCAGTATTGTCAACTCTGACTGGCAGTGATTCTCCAGGGTCTTAGGCAGAAAAGTCTTTCCCATCGTCTATTTGCTGATCTTTTTAATTGCCAATGCTGCAGATTGAATTTGGGACCTCCTGCATAGAAAGCAGAACCTTTTATCACTGAGCTGGGGACCCTCTCCCTAATTAAAATTTAGTCTCTCCCTATTTTCCTACCCCCCCAACAAAACCTACAACGAATACATAAAACCCCCAATGCCAAACAGTCAGTAGCAATAAGATAACTAAGTGTTTGCTGAGATAGCTGTGCTGTGTGGCATATCAAGCAGTACTCCTCCATTTGGCCCTCGCACAGGGTAAGAATATACTGCATCTCAATGGGGTTTCAATTAGTTCTTACCTAAACCTTTTAAAAAAATCAATTTAATCAATGGCCATTTCTGCAACATCTTTTGGTGGCAAGTTCCATAAGTTGTGTGAAGGATGTCACTTTCCCTACCCCCAGTTTATTGCCCATCAGTTGCTTGAGCGCACCCCAATTCAAATCTGAAAATGGGAGGGGAGGAAAAAAGTTTCATAATTCTAAAAACACAGTAGCCTCCGCCAAACTGGTGCCTTCCAACTGGCTTGGAGCACGACTGCCAGGTGGGAGTTGTGAGCTACACCATCAGCTCAAACAATGGTGGACCTTGTCTATCCAGCTTTGCTCAAAGTTTCTCTGAACTAAAATGCTCCATATGCTTTTAGCATCTCCATGCATGGAAGGTGCTTTAATGCCTTGACCAATTTAATTGACCCCGGTACACCTTTTCCAGCTGGGCACCAGCTACCAGTACTGATAGCTGCAAACCCTGCTACCTACGTGGCTGTCATCTTTGAATCGGCCTTCTACTTGTTTAAAGGGGAAGGACTGTAGCTCGGTAGCAGAGCACCTGCTCTGGCTGCAGAAGGCCCCAGGTTCAAATCCCTGGCATCTCCAGGTAGAGAGAGACCCCCTGTCTGAAACTCCACAGTGCCATTGCCATTCAGTGTAGACAGCACTGAGATAGACGAGTGATCTTACTCTTTAATGCAGTTCCTAAAGCCTTCTCTTTACATCAGGGGTGGGGAATCTTTGGTCTGACTACAACTTGCATCATCTCTGATCCATTGGCCATGCTGGCGGGTGGGCGGGGGGTGTTGATGAGAGTTGGAGTCCAGCCACATTTGGAAGGCCAAAGGTTCCCCAACTCTGGTTTACATGTGCAATTCTGATGGCAGCTGCCCTCCCTGTTTCCTTCCCGATGCTTTCAAAAATACAACCCACCCCTCAGCGGCTCTCTTGGTCGCCAGGCGTGTGTAGGAGTGGAAATCATCCTTGCTCTGCAAAATCCAGCTGTAACTCTGGCTGGCATGCTCGGAGTCATAGCATCTCCCGCTGGACACAGCAGGCAGGATTGATCGGTTACCGAGTGCCTGAAGGAACTCTTGCTTGTTGACAGCGCCTGGTATTTGGCTAGGGCCAGGCAGCTGCAGGTTCTGAATCTGAACTGCAGCAACTTCCTTGCTGATTTATGGAGGAGGATGGAGCAAGGGGTTGACAGATGTAGGCCAGGAATATTTTCTGCCTTCGCAGTGGTGCAGCTCGAGATGACTCAAAATCAGAAAGGCATTCAAGTACTAAGCCTCTTCTCCCCCACTCCCTCTATTTTGCTTCTTTCCCCCTTGACCACATATAACCTTGGAAAGAAAAAGTTTTATTTTCTTGTCGGCAGGGGTGTACCTAGCTCTTCCAACAACTTGGCACAATGCAGATACGCACTGAAATATTTAAGTGCAAACACTGGCCTTCATAACAACTCATTAATACTGCTTTAAATTAGTTTCAGTGAATTGTAGCAGTTGATATCTAATCCATATCTATTCATCATAGTGTTTGTAAATAAGACCCGATTGTCCTTCAGACTTTCTGAGATTCCCCTCCTTCTATTGCATAACTGAATGTATTCTGCAACTTGTGCCATTTCAACAAGCTTTACCCAACCACATTTTAAATGCTGGTGTTAGCTTCTGTTTTGTCTCTGACTTTCTGACAGTCGACAGTCATGCAGTTCTTTCTTTACTGTGACTTTCAAATATCCTGCCAACATCACAAGAGGATTTAGTGCAGTGTTTGGGAATCTTTTTTTTCACCCTGAGGGCCGCATTCTGTTCTGAGCAACTTTCCGGGGGCCTCAGGTTCAATGCCTAGCATCTTCAGGTAGGGTTGAAAATCTCTCCAGCCAGACCTTAAAGAGCTACTGGTCCGTCAGTGTAGACAATACTGATAATAAGTAGAGCCCTGAAGGCCTGAACCACATCCAGCATCTGGTTCTCACAGTGGCCAACCAGATGCTCTAATAGGAAGCCTGCAAGCAGGTCCTGAGTGCAACATCAGCTCTCACCACTTGGGATTCCCACCATCTGGTATTCAGAGGGTATTCTACCTCTGACAGTGGCGATAGAACATAGCCATCATAGTTTGTAGCAATTGTGCAATACATGCCTGTTCCATCACAGTCATTCTTGAACCGGCACTAATGAGGAAGGGACATCACATATGCTACCCAATTGGCACAAGTGGTGTCACAGCATTCCCCGATATGTGCCTGTGATGCTCATGCTGCCGTGCTCTGTAGAGCACTCCTTGTCACAATTGATGGGACAAAGTGGGACCAGCTCTCCCCGGCTGTTACACAGTGAGAACAGACAGCTTCTTGCGGTCACGACAATGGAACGGCTTGAACTGGCTCTCCTGTGTTTTATAGCTCTTTGGATATGGCCACAGGGAGCTGCCTTTATTATGGGCTGTATTTTTATTTCACAGATCTGCAGGCAAGAAAAATCTATAAAGCAGTTTTTTTAAAAAGAAAAAATGGCTTGCACAAGAGAAATGGGACAATTTTTCACGCTGTCCTCGGCTGTAAACTTTAGTTGGGCTTTAGGGGCGCCAGGAGAGTGTTCAATTACACTTAGGCCTATATTTTTATTAGAGTAACACTATACTGCCCACGAGAGACTTGAACTCTGAGGAAGGAGCCTGCCTCAACTGGTGAACTCGTGATGGCTGGATGGCTGGATCATTAGGTCCAAAATTAACAGTAGGCTGTGAATTACATTAGTGAGTAACTGAGAAGTTGCTGCGAGTTTGAAGAGTGGAAGCAAAGTGGGAGTGGGTGGGTGATGTGCATGGCTTTTGCCATTTCATTGCAGGCAGGGAGAAGTTCCATGTTTAAATTACCTTTCTGATATAGATAGCTGGTGCATATAAAAGGCTACTCCTTGACATTCTATTTTTCTATGTGTGTGTGTTTCTGTTTAAAGACATGATTCTCAGCCTGTTGCCCTGAAGACCAATTTGTGAAAAGGAGCAAAGTTTTAAAATGAACACATTTTACGTTTTTAAAAGTGTCACTGCTGCTCAGAAGCTTCCTTAGATCAGACTATTTGTTCACACAGTCTAGCATTATCTTACTCCAGCTTGCAGTGGACCCGCCAGGACATCAGAATAGTGTTTCCCTTAATCTGATCATTTTAACACAGGGACAGGGGAATCTCATGCCCTCCAGCTTTTGTTGGACTACAACTCCCATCATCCCTAACTGCTGAACCCAACAAGGCCACAGGTTCAGCACCCCTGTTTTAGCTGGAGATGCCAGAGGTTGAACTTGGGACAACCTGCATGCGAAAGCAAAAGTTGGAAAAATGACGCCCTTTCCCACTTCCTTTTTATGGCTCCTTGTGCTTTTCAAGGCTTAGATTAATTCTACTGGATACAACTTTTACCCAGATCTCTTGGGGAAATGAAGTTGTACTTGTACACTTCTTGTCTCTTTGTAGGGTGACTTATCCAGGGGAGGGGAAGGGGGGAGAAAAGTGGTGCCCTAGGCAGTCAAAAATTCCAGTGTGCTTATGGACTTTAAAAGTTAGGCAAACAATGTCTACTAAACATGATGGCTACATTCCACCTCCACTGTTGGAGGCAGTCTGCCTCTAAATCATAGCTCCTGGAAGAGAGTGCCAGGTAGGCTTGGGAGAGACTCTCTGCCTGAGACCGTGGAGAACAGCAGCCAGTCAGTGTATGCCAGGCTTCCTCAACCTCAGCCCTCCAGATGTTTTTGGCCTACAACTCCCATGATCCCTAGCTAGCAGGGCCAGTGGTCAGGGATGATGGGAACTGTAGTCTCAAAACATCTGGAGGGCTGAGGTTGAGAAAGCCTGGTGTAAGCCGTACTATGGACCAATGGGTTGGACTCAATAGATTACAACTTTCTATGTTCTTTCGGAGGCTGCAGAGGAAAGGTTTGCAGAAAGCTTGGGAGAAACAGAGAAAGCCATTTTATTTGCTGCAGGAGACAGTGCTAGGCAGGAGGAAGAGGAAGAAGACACAAGCTAGTCACGGATCAAGCATAGCGCTCTGTATGATTGCACACGATGCTACAGGCAGTTCAGGAGGGAATGTTGACACGTCTAGCTCCATCTCTCCCTAAGCCGCGAAGAAGCGAATTTATTTATTTCATGTTGGAAAATAAAGAAGGGAGGAGAGAGGGAGAAGAAAGGAAAGAGAAAAAAGAGCTGGTGAATAATTAGCCTTCCTGAGTGGGTGGCAGAAAAATCAAAGACTGCGCCTAGCATACTGCAGACTTAAAACATAGGGCTGCCGTTGGATGCAACCTATTGGCTGCTGATTGGTTTCCCGACACAATTCAAAGCTTTTTTTCTGGACCTCAGGTATTCCAAATATCCCTACAGTCTTAAGGCCTAGAAACTTAATTTATAAAACAAAAATGAAACCGGTAATCAACCTGTGGCTTTTAGTGTAGTTTAATGTATTTTCTTTCTAAATGTTGAGATTTTATTTGTGTTAGTTTATCTGAATTTTGTGGAGTGCCTTGGAAGCTCTGCTGGGGAGCACCATATAACAATTTTGAAACTGGAGTGGAAAACCGTTTTTCAGCCTGAGAGCCACATTTCCTTCTAGGCAACTCTCCAGGGGCCACATGTCCCTGGTGGGCAGGGCTGGAGCCAAAAGTGGGTGGAGCAACAACTGTATGTTTGACTTTAATACAGTAGGCCAGCTTATACACATATTCACACACCCCAGTCTCTGTCCATCCAGTCAAGCAAGAGGCATTATCAGAATCCAACAATACATCCTAGCCAGGCAAATGTACTTGCTGTGCGAGGCAGGGCCAGTGAGAGGTGTAGGGAGAGTTTGAAAGGCCAGACAGAACAGCCAAGAGGGCCACATTTAGCCCCCAGGTCTAAAGTTCCTCACCTTAAGTTTAAACAAAACAAGTAAACAACCAGCAAATACCTAAATAAAGCACAGCTCCAACATATACTGGTCAAGGAAACAGGTTTTTGTTTGCTTGTTTGTTTTAAAAACCCACTTGTAAGCAGCTCTCACCAGCTCCCAAGAGACTCACCTGTACAGGTCCTTTTGTCTTTGTGTAGACGGTAGCCGATTTTACAGCTGCAGTAGAAGCCGCCCAGGTAATTGTGGCAACGATGATCGCAAAGTGGCTCGCTGTCAGGGAGCTGTTCACACTCATCAATGTCTGGAGGAAAGGGAGGAGAAACGGGCTTGGATATAGCTCTCCCAAAGCAAGTTGCAACTATTTTGGTGAGGGATTTCTGGAAGCGGGCGTGGACACATATGTGACGCAGGGGCTGAGATGGTGCCACGGGTGGAAAGACGGAGGGTTGCACCTAATGCCAGCCCCACTAAGGGCTGACATGGCTAATGGCCTTTAATTTCAATGGGTCTACTCTGTAAAACATAGTTGGGACATTTTTTGCACGTTTAGATCTGCATTAGCCCTGGAAAACATGGTGCATGTATCTTTTTGTCTTAGACCACATGAGAAAAGTGTCTCAGGTCCCTTTGGAAATAGGGTAATGGCAGAATCAGGCCTCTTCTGGGCAAAGAAAAACATACGAACACCCAAAGCTGGTTCTGAGTACTGAATACTGAGTCATGCCATTGGTCCGTCTAGCTCAATATTTTCTACGCTGATGCACAGCAGCTCTCTGAGATTTCATACGAGTGTCTCTTCCAGCCCTACCTAAAGATGCCAGTGAAACTCCAGGGTTTCAAGAAGAAAATTTTAGTTCTTCCTGAAGGTGCTGAGGACTGAACATGGGACCTCCTAAATGCACTGCATGTGCTCTACCACTCAGCTATGATGACCTCTTGCCATTGACATGCCCGTTCTGCCTTGCTTGCATGGAAGAGGAACGTCACCTCCAACCTCTCACCTTCAGCAGCATAAAAGGCCTCAAATCCAGTGAATTCTTTCTCGTTGGAATAGTCTGATCGGAAAGTCACAGCTAGGTTGTTGTTGATGGAGTGGTACGTCCTGTCCCCTGGGACTTCCTCAGTGTCTGTGCTCTGATGTCCACACAGGGTGGCCAAGACTGTCCCTCCTGAACGCAACTGGAAAGCAGGGAGATGAATGAGATACATATCTATATATAAATGCAATGATGCTTTGCCTGCCCTTAAGTGGACCTGCCATTGGTTATCCCAGGAAAATGGGAAGCTGCCTTATACTATAAGAACATAAGAAGAGCCTACTGGATCAAACCAATGGCCCATCTAGTTCAGCATCCTGTTCTCAGTAGCCAACCATATGCCTATGGGAAACCAAGGAGGACCTGAGCATGAGAGCACTCTCCTGTAGTTTCCAGCAGCTTGTATTCAGAAGCATTGTTCCCACTGACCATGGAGGCAGAGCATAAACAGCACAGCTAGTAGCCATTGATGACCACCTCCATGAATTTGCCCAATCCTCTTCTAAAGCCATCCAGGTTGGTCATTACTGCTTCCTGTGGGAGCGAGTTCCACAGTTTAAATACGTGCTGCATGAAGAAGTTGAGTTAGATTATTGGACCACAAAGCACAGTATAATCTACACTGACATACGGCAAGGTATATTCTGCCTGGACATGTTGCTTGGGATTGAACCTGGGACCTCTGCACACAAAGAGGGGAATAACCTTGCAAGAATTCAAAGAGATCAGAGAAAACAAGAGTCCTTTGGAAATTAACAAGGCGTGAAGGATATCACTTTGGTTGGTTGCTTGGGTCTGAATTGAATGAGCTTCCTGGGCAGCAATCCTGACACTACCCGTTAAAAGCATGCTCACATGATGTCACATACCTTCACATAGTCATATTCGCACTGGTAGGAAAGCTCTAGATTGAAGTGGGTAAAGTAGAGGCGGATACCATAGCCAGGGGGCACAGTAATGTTCCATGTCCTCTCCTTGCCATTGGGGTATATGTTCGGGAAGTCGGGGGATGCAATCCTTCCATACATTTTCTCCAGTTGGACGAGGTCACTGAGCACCCCATGGGAAAAGGCGAAGAGGAAGAGGCAAAGTCTGCGGGGGAGACAATGAAGAAAGGGTGGTGAGGCCAAGCTGACTCAACCCAAGATGCACATCCAAGTGGGCTGACCTATTAACACCGTCCTTTTGCACCCAGACTTAGGCAGAGTTGGCAACGGACTTCAGGGGCTCCCCAGCATAGTGCTGCTGCAGGGCCCCATCATGGGCACACGACCATGCAGTATTTTATTGCAGTGGCAACAACAACCCCCCACTCACCCTCCCTGCTGCCCCCTGGGCAGCCTTTTAGCAGTGGGGTGAGCACCAGCGCTGCTTTAAATGGAAGCCGAGCTAAGCTCTCACCCATGGTGGTTGCCCAAAATGCAGTGCCCCGACTTACAGATCTGTGAAATCTATAGAACAATTAAAATGTGAACCAAATGGATTTGCTCCTCATTCCTGATATGCACGTGCATTTTCTTTGGAAAACTGTTTACACCAGGAGCAGCCAACATGTTGGACTACAACTACCATCAAACCTATCGTTTTTGCCAAATATTGCCCTTCTGTCAGTTGAAACATTGTTGTGTTGTTTTGTGACTATGATTAAAAATAAAATAAAATAGCAGAAGGGCCCAACTTGGTGAGCAATAAGAATATTAAAAGAACCTAACTGCTGGATCAGCCCCCAAAGCAGGGCCTAAGCACAACAGCAACAGTCTCCCAACTGTTGGGATCTGGTGTTCAGATGCATACACCATAATTATCATGACCAGTGGTAGCTATTAATAAGCTTATACTTCACAAAAAAGGAGGTATGTCAGTTATTTCTTAAATAAACATCTGATCAGTGGGTTCTGATGAACTATAATGATAACAAAAAGAGATTTGAACTACCAGTTCCGTTTTGCAAACTGCATGCTGAGCTGCGAAATTGGATCTTCCTTTAGTGTGCTACTTACAGCAGAGGTACAGTCTATCCCTTCACTTCAAGAAACAGACCACTGCTCTGCAGGATTCTCAGATTAAGGGTTTGCCCAAGAAATCTGAGTGAATTTAATCTATGCAACCCATACTTCAATTTGCCACAGAGCAGACTGCAAAGTCCTGATTGTCTCATAATTTTGCAGCAGTCCTACAAGGATCAATTCCACTTTGCTGTCAAAATTACATCGAGTAGTGTTCCAGATCCCTTTCAGAAAGATATCTTGGGTAGAACTTACCTCATTCTTGCAATGCCCCTTTTTATGTCCTTTTGTGTTCTGGGATCAACAGCTGTCTCTTGTATGTTTGCACTGTTTTGGGGGGAAAACACACACCAAACCACCCTTCTGTTTGTTCAGCAGTTATTTATCTTTCTTTTGAACTCCAACCTTTATCTCTTCCTTTCCCATCAGACTGGTCAATAGCTTCCATGAAACACGACTGATAGTTGGAAGTAAGCATGTGCACTCCTCAATCTGCTTTCTCTCTGTCTCTCTCTCTTAGAAAATGAAAAGTTCAGGTGGGACACAGTCGAAGGGCAAGTGCTGAGTTTAAAAGGTTTTCAGAGAAAAAGTTGAGCTGAGCCGTGTAGTGGAAAGCAGAGTCAGGAGGCTAAAAAGGTGGGGAGAGATGTAGAGAAGCGCGTGATTTGTTCTGGTGGTTGGCTGGGAGAGGACAAAGCAGAGGCATATGAGGCAATAGCAGCTCTGTTTCGCCAGCCGGGTCTTCCCCATTCTTGTGCAAGATGGGTAAACACAGCGAGAAATATATCCAATGTTCTGCAACCAAGTACAGGAAAAGGAAAAGAAAAAAATATTAAGGAAAAGAGACAAATATACCTGGCACCAGATTATGTGTGCTCTCACACTTAAGAAGTTGACTCCCTTCACAAAGCCTGGGAATAAAGCCCTGATCTTTTCAACCACCATGACTTTTACTGGGTAATAGGGGAGGAAAAGCTGATTGTGTAGCCTCAGCTGTGCTATTCACAACCGGAAGGCAGACTTTGCATGTTTAGCTATTTTAAACACAGTACTTTCAGTCCCTCAGTTGCGAAAAAGGAAGAAAAGGATTATATCCAGCTGTGAGTTAGTTAGTTAGTTAGTTAGTTAGTTATTTTATCACATTTGTATCTTCTCTTTTTCTCCACAGAGCCCAAGTGTGGTGTGTGTGGTTTCCCCCCTCCTCAAGTAATCCCCTCAACAGCCCTGTGAGGTAGGTTAGGCTGAGAAGGAGTGACTGGGCCAAGGACACCCCAGTGAGCTTTTTGGCCGAGTGAGGATTTGAACCCTGGACTCCCAGGTCCTAGTCCAGCACCCTAACCACTACACCGCACCGGTTCAGAGTAGATCCATTGAAATGAACGGAACTAAGTCATGCCCATTATTTTCAATTGGCCTGCTCTGCGTATGACCCAATATTGGATGCAAAGCATGGCTAATTTCCCCTACACAGGGCAAACCTCAGGCCATGCTCCTCACTGCCTCAGCTTCACACCCTCCATGGGTGGAAATGTGTCTCTGAACTTTGATAATGCCTCCTGCTTGCTTGGAGGGGGATTTGTGTGCATGTGTGTATAGAGACTAGTCTGTTGTATGAAGGTAACGTTTACATTTGTTGCTCTACCTCCTTTTGTCTCTAGCCCCACCCACCACTGACATGTGCCCCCCCCCCCCAGAGCATTGCCCAGAACAGAATGTGGTCCTCAGCCTGAAAAAAAGGTTTCCCCAATTCATGGCAAAAGATACAGAGCACATTCAGTTACAAGGTGGCAGGGAGCTCCCTTCCCAATACTTTAAGGGTGATTGGGTCTGATTTATAAACTTTTTGACAATCAGATATGGAATAGATATTAACTGCCATATTTTCTTCAAGCTAACTAAAAACAATATTAATGGGTTGTTGCGTCCAATGATTGCATTTATAATCTTGGCCTATATGACACTTTACTACATTATGCTTGTAGTGTACGTGGTAGTATTCGGTGCTATCAGTTGGTATTAAGCTAGAATTAATAAAGGAACTATGCAGTGATACTGGCAAGGTATAGCTATGATCTGAGTTTTGAAAATTGAGTAGACAGTGTAAATATTAACAATTCCTTTTTACATGTAATGTAATGTACTGACTAACTACTTTATTCACCATTGATCACAAATCTAGCTGAAAATTAATAATAATTACATGTTTATATGCGTACATACCTACAAAAGAAAAAGAAAAGTGAAAGTATTAGTTCTGCCTTATACCGATTTGGGATGGATATGTTAGTCTATTTCTCTTGCATGTCAGAGGCTCCACATCCCTGTGGCAGTCCTCTCCAGCTTAGTACATTCCAGATGTTGATGTATTACAACTCCCATCATCCCCAGCCACTGTGGCCAGTAGTCAAGGATGACCAATTTTTCAGACAGGAGTCTTTACCCGTCTGGTTTGGAGGTGCTGGAGATTGAATCTGGGGCCTTCTGCCTGCAAAGGAGATGCTCTACCAGTGAGCTGTGGATACGCCCAATAAACACTGGAACCTGTCTTATACCAAGTCAGACTATTGATCCATTTAGCTCAGCATTGCCTGCAATGACTGGCAGTGGCTCTCCAGCGGACATTACATGGAGATGCTGGTGATTGAACCGCAGACCTTTTGTGTACAAAGTGTGATCTGCAGGACACCTATGATCCTTCCCCCGAGACATCAAAAAGCTGCTGTGCATTGAGTAGATCCGTCTATCTCAGTATTACCTTTCCTGACTTGTAGCAATGGTTCTCCATGGTTTAAGGCAGGAGACTTCCGCACTCCTACTTGGATATGCTGTGGATTGAACCTGGGACCTTCTGCATGCAAAGCAGGTGCTCTGCCACTGCGCCCACACCCCTTCTTATTTACAGAGGCCACGTTTCTAATTACTTGAACATAATCTCCTGCGCATTATCGCCTGTTTCCTCTCTACGCCCACATGCTCAGAAGGTCCGATGGAGAGAGATTCTGACTTACAGTGACAGCTACCGCCTTGCTCCAGAGATGAATTGCACCGAGATATCCTGTAATTACACTTCCAGCTTATCACAGTCAGCCCTTGTTATCCGAGGTGTCTGTTTTGTGAGGCAGCAAACACTGCCTGTCACCTGCAGATTTGTGCCAGCCTCCTCTGCCCTTCAGCTCGGAGAAGCAAGTTGATATTTTTCACCAGAGGGAAAATATTTGAGAACTGATCGCTAATAATGATGCCGATGATAAGCAGAAAATTCTGTTCCAAGTATACAGAGGAATAAGTTTCCAGATAATTTTCATGCCTAAAGCAACCTTTCGCAACCCAGTGCCCTCCAGATGTTCTGAACTACAACTCCCATCAGCCCTCGACAGTACAATCATCTGTGAATTTGAAACATTTGCATTGAGATATGTGGGCATTTTAAGTTATTCTGTTCTGTTGTTGAAGCAATAAAGACATTTCCTTAAAAAAGAAAGTGTTTCAAATGTTTTTTTCCCCCAAAGTGTACATTTCTAAGCACATTTTAAATTTTATTTTGCGTGTCTTGCTATATTGGGTTATGATTCATTTATTTGCTTTTGCTGTTTGTAGCATTGCATTACTTTTAAAAGGCAACTAGTGATCGGGGAGGGGGGGAGCTAATAGAGCCCATATAGAAGATTTTTGTAAAAGGATGCAGTTTTCACTTGTGGGTTTTTGGGCAGATACTGGGTTGTACCCAAGTTTTACTCAGATAGACACATTGAAATCAATGGTGATGCCCATAAATTTCAGTGGGTCTACATTAAATACAGAACATAGTTAACTTTTTTCGGGGGGGGGGGGGAGGATGTTTTTAGCTGAATTGTACCATAATTGTACATTATGAGGGAGGGACTTACAATGTAACATTGGCATGACCTTGTTGGGTCACAAGTTCAGTTTAGAAATTCATGTGCATCTCTTTGTGTTTTTACAGGAACCGCCCCTGATCTCCCAGCCAAAGTTGTCCATGAGCTGCCAGTGGCTGCCAACTATTTTCTTCCCTATTTGCACAAGTAATAAAGCAATAACAAGTCTTCTGAAATATGCTTGACTCTGTTCATTTTATTATTGCTTTTGGTTTATGTGTTAGTGCTGATGTCCACACTTCTTGGTATCAGCTTTGTTTGATTGATTGATTGATTGATTGATTGATTGCATTTATATTCCACCTTTCCTCCAAGGAGCTCAAAAAGGCATACATGTTTTTCCTCTTCCCATTTATCTTCACAACAACCCTGTAAGTTTAGGTTGAGAGACAGAGGCTGGGCTAAGGTCACCCACTGAGCTTCATGGCTGAGTAGGGGACTTAGAACCACAGTCTCCCAACATTGCAAGCACTATACCACTCTAGTGTAGGAAACTTGCAATGCAGAACTTTGTCTCTTTTGCATTCCATCATCGCTCACAGTTGGTCTCTGCTCATACATGCAAACTGCACACAAACTGAGGGGTGGTGGTGGTAGAGGAAACTAATATGGAAGGTCCAATGTAGATAATGACATTTCCAAAGTTAGGAGACCGGGAATAGTGTGTTCGGTTCAAGGACTTTCCCATTCGGGGCCATAAGAAGTCTTACAGCAGTTAACAGACAGATTACCAAGTCTTTGTGTATTGCTGATTTAGATTACAAGCAAAACTAGTTGTGGATATAGCTGCAGTGACTGACGGGCGATTTTGTTGATTTCTTCACATACAGCATTCCGGAATGGAAGAATGCCATTGTATGGCTACCACATATGGAAAAAGGTACCTCACTCCCCACCTTGCTCCCCACACCTCTTTCCAACGCTGGGGAAAAAAGCATATTGTTTATTCTGCTCAGAGTGTGGGGAATGAGGTCCCAGAAGAACACTGTTTTTAAAGCATTCTCTCTCAACTGGCAGAGACAGATTTAAACGGCGCCTTTTCGCTTCTACACCTCTATAAAGTTTCATCAGTGTTCAGTTGTAAGTCCTGTCCCCAGATGACTTAAAATCCATTGTGAATGCTTATACTTTCACCCAACAAAATGTTATAGATTGCCGAAACCATACACTTTCCATTCTTTATGGTCTGAGCAATAAATGTTTCGCAAGTTGAAAGGATGTCTAGTGGCTTGGCTTGTGATACTGGGTATTGTTATAAAATGTTTGACTTGATGTAATTGAAACCTGGTAATTGTATTATTCCTTAACGAGGTTTCTAACAGCTTGTTAGCTTTAGGGTTAAGTCCTATATACAAGTACATTGAGTGGTATGGACAACCAACTTCTTCCCAATGCACAAACTGCAGAAACGTATCACTTATTATTATTTTTACTCCAGATTTTCCAAATTGTTGAGTAGTTATTGATGTAGGGGTTTGCTATTGATTCTGTTTCTAACCCCTCCCTCCCAATGCAGTTTAAATCCTCTATATTTCTTTGCTGAAGTCTCTGCCCTTTCTAGGCGCAACCAAGATAGCAGAGCATGACAGACTCTGGAAATTGAGCCTGTCCTTTCTCTCCTTTGGGTTCTGAGTTCATGGGGACTCAAATTAAGCCTTGTACTCTTATGATCTGCTACTGTAAGTCAGAATCCAGCTCTGCAAGCTTTCATCCCAATCGTTAAATCATCATAAAGCGGAGCGGAGGAGCAAACATCACACTTGCATTTGATCTGTTGACTTGGCTCCCACACCAGACTTGGCATCCAGGTTTTAAACAGATGGATGCTTTTGATGGCAAGTCGTAACATTGAAGCATGTGGAAGAGGTGCCTTGGAGTGCCAAGTGTCTGATGGTCACATAAATACTTCATGCACAAACTCTATAGATCACCGCCCGAGAAGCCAGCCTGTGTAGTGCAAAATTTCAAAGGGGGTGGGATCCAGACCAACACTTGTGCCTGATTTCATATACCTCCCTCCCTCCCTCCCTTCCGCCTGCCCCCCACTTGGTTGTATCCAACTAAGTCCTTCTCCGAGTAGACCTACTGAGATTAATTGAACTAAATTAGCCATGTCTATTAGCTTGGATGGGCCTGCTTGGAGAGCCAGTGTGGTGTAGTGGTTAAGAGCGGTAGATTCGTAATCTGGGGAACCGGGTTCGCGTCTCGGCTCCTCCACATGCAGCTGCTGGGTGATCTTGGGCTAGTCACACTTCTCTGAAGTCTCTCAGCCCCACTCACCTCACAGAGTGTTTGTTGTGGGGGAGGAAGGGAAAGGAGAATGTTAGCCGCTTTGAGACTCCTTAGGGTAGTGATAAAGCGGGATATCAAATCCAAACTCTTCTTCTTCTGCTGCTTTAGCGAGGCTAGCATTAGATACATTCCATTGTTCCACCTGCTATTTCTGGGAGCTGTATTCTGTTAAGGGTTCTGAAGGTTGTTAGGAGGCCCCTAGTCCCCTGCCAGAGCTACAGTCCCCAGAGTGATTTAAGAATCGAACCTTCTTCACAGGGAACTCTAGGAATTGTAGCTCTGGGAGGGGAATAGGTGTGCAGAGAAAACACTGAGGAGGAGTTAGAACAAAGCTTTGCTCCAACGCTAAGCAATTAAGGAAAACACAGGATCCTTCAGTTTCAAGAAAATGATGTGTGAGTTCTGCTATGCACAATGGAATTTCATGGAAAACACAAGTTAATTCACAACAGAAGAAGATATTGGGGCACTCGGAATCATTTGCCCATGTGCACAGAAAAATAAAAGCTGCAGCTGAAAGGCAACACATGGCGATCTTCTTGATTGTTGCAATGCATCTCTAGTTATTGTAGAATTCTAAGAATATTGTATAATTTCAGAAGGTTGTATAATCTTAGAAGGGGGTGCAGTTATGAAAGGGTGCAGTCAAGACCAGCCCAATACATTTTGCTGCCTGAGGCAAAGGAAAGAATGACACCCCCACCTGTGGCTATAGTTCTGTATCCTACTTCAATACTAGCAGCATGGCACTGCACTGCCCCTGAGGGAGATCAGCAAGGTGGAGGTGGAGGTGGAGGGCAAGATGCAAGATCCATGAATGTGCAGAGCTAGATGCAAGGCACAGCTTTCTTTTCCAACAGAAAGGTATGGTTAATGAGCTCAGGAGGAAGAGTTGAGGAGCACCACCATCTCCCAGCATATGCCGCCTGAGGCAATCATCTCACTGCCTAGTAGCAGGACTGGTCCTGGCTTCGCCTGCGAGGGTGTGTGGCTGTGGCAATCCAGTCAGATGGGCGGCATATAAATAATAAAATCATCATCAAGGGACTCTGCGCTTCTGAAGGTTCCACTACCCTACCACTTACCACCTTCGTTTGGCAGGTCAAGGAGATCCAGACTGGCTGAGAGAGAGGCTGTTTCTTTCAACTTTTCTTAATCACTTTTCTCAGCCTTGAAATGGAGGTTCTGTGGGTGAGTGGCATCCCTCTAATGGGAGTCGATGTGTTTTCACAGAAGGACCGTAATGGAATCTGAAAGATCTGAGAGCCATCATTCCCCCCACCCCGCCCAACACACACACTTTGCTGCTCCTCAAAACAACTTCTGAAGTGTATAATTGCAATTTCGCACCTTCGAGGCAGAAGCTTTCTCGGGGAAAATATATATGTGATGAAAATGAAGTGTCACAGGCAGAAAGAATAAGATGGGCTTCAACTTCGTAGCTAATGGGGATTCTGTGTTGCAAAATGACTCTTGATCCTGTTGCAGCTGAAAAGGAGTCTTAGGATCAGGGATGTGCTAGGTGCTGCATGCTGGACTGCCAGAAGGATTTGTGGGAGCTGAGCAATCTAGGGATGCTTGAGGAACTCAGGACACATTCAACCCATGCTTTTAAAGCACTATGATACTGCTTTGAACAGCCATGGCTTCCCCCAAAAGCATTCTGGGAGTTGTAGTTTGTTACAGTTGTTGAGAGTTATCCCCTTATCCTTATCTCCCCACCCCAGCTTCAATTCCTATTCCCCCCCCCCCAATTTTTTTTATTGGTTTTCACAATATTATAAACGAACAAACAAACACACAAGACAAACAATCAAAATAAACATAAATCATAGCCTTATTAAAAAATACAGTTGTTAACTTTGTTAAGTGACTTCCTCGCATCCCCTTGGTTGAATTTCATTGCATGTCCTTTTAACGGTTTTCCAAATCCCAATTTTTATGAAATTTAACTTAAACTTAACATCCTTAAATCTTCACCTTACAGAATTAAACATATTAATTCATCACTTAACATAAATAAAATCCTAAACCCATTAAGTATCTGCAAGCTATTTCCAGTTAGTTTAACTTAACAAATTTAACTAAATAATCATTAAATTTCTTCCATTCTTCCTGATACTCCTCCTTCTCCTGGTCGTGGACTCTTCCGGTCAGGAAGAGCCCAGCTTCAATTCCTAGAGTAGCTTAATAGTCAATCCCTTAATCCCTTTTCCCAGAGAATTGTAACGCTGTAAGGGGAATAGGAGTCTCCTCAACTCTCAGCACCTGTGATAAACCACAGCTCCCATAATACTTTGTTTTGTTTTGTTTTGTTTTGTTTTGTTTTGAGGGAGCAGGAAACCATGGCTGTTTAACATGGTATAGTGCCTTAAATGTATGGGGTGAATGTGTCCTCACTTAGTTTCTTTTATTTCAGTGGCTCTATGCTGAGTAAAACTTCATTGTTGATGACCTAGTCATATTAATAGAAATCCATAGGTGAGGGTGTGTGCTTTCCTTAGGAGACCTTCATGGAGCTACAGTCCCCAGAGTTCCCCATGAAGAAGAGTTAATTGTTAAACCACTATGGGAATTGTAACTCTGGGGTGGCAGACCCTCCAAGCATCCCTATTTTACCAGGGACAGTCCCGGATTTGCAGAAGCCGTCCCAGTTTCTGATTTGATCCCAGAATGTCCTGCTTTTCCTCAGACCGTCCCTGTTTTCAGCAGAGAAAGGTTGGAGGGTACGGTGGGGGAATAGGGTGCCTCTGAACACCTCTCAGCACCTTTACAAACTGCAGCTCCCAGAATTCGGGGGGCGGGTGGGAGGCCATTACTGGTTAAAGTGGTATCTGAGTGCCTCCAATATATGGTGTGAATAGTTTTGCCTCCCTCCCCCTTCCCCCCTCTTCCAGTTTTAAAGTGGCCAAGAAAAAAAGCCATTTTGAGCCACCTGCGTCCCATTTGCTGTGAAAGGGCTTTCCATTCATTCTCATTAGGCCGTTCTCCAGGGTGTGGGTGGAGGGGGTCAGCCTTGGGGGTCAAGCCAGGCTAAGGAGCGCCATACGGGGAGCCCGAAAGGCATGCTAAGAGGCATCAGGGGGCTAAATTGAAAGAATAATGACTCGTCCATCGGCATGGCAGCTGCGACTAGGCAAACCTCACCACTGATTTATCAGAGGCAATTTCTGGTCATTACGGTGCTGTTAAGTAGAGCCCAGATGAGAAGCGGGGAGAGATTAATCCGGTGTCAACAAGAATGATGGTCTAGCTGCTGCTTCTCCTCTTCTCTTTTTCCAAAATCTCCCTTTGTCCCGTCCCTGGTAGAAAACGGCACCCTCTTTCCACTCTCTTTCCACTATCCAAAGGAGCAAACATGCATACATAAGGAGGAATGTTTTTTGCTCCTTGAGAGACAAAAAGGTGTGTGTGTTCACTACAGGAAACTAATATGGTTACCCTCCGGAATGAGTCTCTCTAGGGTAAGGATGGGGGTATCTGTGACCCTCCACTCAGGTCTTGCTTGACGGCTTCCTTTGGGCGCATTTGGCTGGCTGCTTTGAGAACAGGATGCTGGATTAGATGGGCCAACCGAGCTCTTCTTATGGGTATCTGTGGGAGAGGGGCTGTTTCCTTCATGATCTGCCTCTGGGCTTCAGGAGGTATTTAGTGGGCCACCCCGGGAACAGGAAGCTGGACTCCGATGTTCCCTTGACCTGATCCAACAGCCTCTTCTTAGGTTCTTATGACTTTTAAGGAGCATCAAACAGCAGGCAGGGGCACTGCGGTTGCACTCCACTTCTGAGCTTCCTGTTAGTGCCCGCCCCATGATTGGCTGCTTTGAGACCAGGATGCTGGACCAGGAGGGCCTCTGAGCTGATCCAGCAGGGCTCCTCTTCTGGCCTTATATCATGCCTGGAGCTCGCTCTGCGTGAAGCCTTTCAGATTAGCAGGATGACTTCGGTAATAACCCAAGTCTCTTGTTTTCTCCTGCTCCCGCAAAAGGAAGACTCCTGTGTCATCTGGAAAGCCTTTTGCTATTCAGATGCAGCTCTCCAGCCATACTGGGGGGAAATAGTGCGATGGGGCGACCTTCTACCCTCCCTCCATCCTGCTGTGTTCACAAGCTGCAGAAGTTTATGTCTTTGTTGTGCAGGTCCCTTTGGATCTCTCGCCTGCGATTCAAGCTGCATTCCTGGGGACACTAAACAGCCTTCCCCAGCTCAGTCCTTCCTGGATTTCACCAACCCACATCCTTGCCAGCTGATCCCCGGCTCAGTGTTGGCCTGGATTTTCTGCTCTGCAAGAGGGATCAGGCAGCTTTTTCCACTCTGCTAGCTCCCAGTGGTGGGTGGGTGAGGCAGCCTGCCTTCTCGCAGGCCTTGTGCTGAAGCACAGGTTCGAGATCAGATTCTTGCCCCCCTCCCCTATCATTTTGGTGATTCGTTTGCTCACCTGGGACTATGACTGGAATTTGGAAATGGATACAGTGATGGGGAGAGAGGACGTCTTTTCTCGGGGAAGGGTCATAGCTCAGTGGCAGAGCATCTGCTTTGCATACAAAAAATCCTGGGTTCAATTATCAGCATATCTAGGTAGGGCTAAGAGAGAGTCCTTTGTCTGAAACTCAGACTGCTGCCTGCCAGTCAATATTGACAATATTGAGTTAGATGGAGCCAATGGTCTGACTCAGGATAAGGCAGCAGCCTAGGGCTTGGCAATCAGAAGGCTGGCGGTTCAAATCCCTGCGACAGGGTTAGCTCCCGTTGCTTGGTCCCTGCTCCTGCCAACCTAGCCGTTCGAAAGCACGTCAAAGTGCAAGTAGATAAATAGGTACCGCTCCAGCGGGAAGGTAAACTGCATTTCCGTGCGCTGCTCTGGTTCACCAGAAGCGGTTTAGTCATGCTGGCCACATGACCTGGGAGCTGTACGCCTGCTCCCTCGGCCAATAAAGCGAGATGAGCACCGCAACCCCAGAGTCGGCCACGACTGGACCTAATGGTCAGGGGTCCCTTTACCCTTTACCTTTAAAAGCATTTAACCTCATACTAGCTGAGTTTTCTTAGAATAATAGAATTGCAGAGTGGGAAGGGACCATGAGGGTCATCTAGTCCAACCCCCTGTAATGCAGGGATCTTTTGCCCAATGTGATGCTGGAACCCACAACTCTGCGATGAAGAGAATCATGCTCTACTAATGGGAGCTATAACCATTCAATGATTTGGAGGAATTCGCTTTGAAAATGAAAGCAACTAGAATCAGAGACAATGACAATGAAGGCTTTAAAAAAGACTGGGAAGGTTTCATATTGTACTTACAGAAATACTGCAAAGAATTGGACTCACTAGCAGGGTTTGACTAAACACTTACAAACAAGAAAGTAAGTTCAAAGGTCAAGAAATAATAATATGGAATGTAACTGAGTGCAAGATGTAATTATGAAAGAAAATTTGGGATGAAGATGATTAGAATATAGAGCATTTAGGTGTAAGATCATAAAGGTAAGATAACAAGCAGAAGTAGTAAATATTTAAAGAATCAGAAGGGAAAGCCGAGGGAAGCCATGGGGAAGAGTTTTCTTCTCCTTTATAATTGTTACATGTTGTTTGGTTGATTGTTAAATTGTAAAACTCAATAAAAAATTATATAAAAAAAGAAAGAAAATGAAAGTAACTTGGAAGTGCACATTAAAAAAAAACACAACTCTGGTATTTTCTCTTCACATGAAACTGACTATGCAAAAGCCCTATGGCCCAGCGCTGGGCAGAGGGAGGCGTGGATCACTACAAGCCTTCCGTCACCTTCAGTGTCATCTGCGTTGGCTGCAAGGCTCCTGACTTCACCCCTAGGGTGATGAGCAATTCCTACTAATGTGACCACCTCCCCTCACACACACCACCTGTCTTCCTTTGCAAAGGGCACATTTCTCATTGGCACTTTGCTGGTTGTCAGGCTGCTTTTTCGATGCCTCGTTGATTCTGGCTGTGCGGTTCTTCTGCCTCTCGGGAGGAGGCTGCTGAAGAGCGTTTCCATCCTGGCACTGGTTTCTGTGTAGGTTTTTAGGCAAACATGAGAGGGACAAGGCAAAAGTGGTGGGGATGCTGCTGTTGCTGCTGCTGGTATGTGTGTGTGTGTGTGTGTAATGTCCTTTGTCTGTAGCTGCTGGTTCATTGTCCGTGGTGAATTAACATTCAGTGTGTTTCCTTTGTTGGCATCAGTATCGTTCACAAGGATTGCAAACTCAGGTGGGAGCTGAATGGCAATGGAATACAGAAATTACAGTCAGTGATAATTGGAGCTGAAATGCTTGAGAAATAAGCACACCCTTTACAGTTCCCATTAACCCCAGCCAGCATGGTCAGGAATGGTGGGTTTTGCAACATCAGGAGGGCCAGAAACTAACCCAGCCATTGCTGTAACGAAACGGATGAAAATGTGTTCTTCCATCCCTCCCTCTTCCTAGTCCTCGGGATATGCTTTGAAAGTCCCCACACTACGTATTTTTGCAGCTCTTTGCAGCTGCAACCCAGATGTTGGAAAAGATGAACCTTTGTCACAATAACACTATACTTGTGATTCCCAACAACTGGAATTTGGAAGTTGGCTGCCTATGGGTCCATTTATTTCTGGTAGCTACCTGGGAACACCCTTCTCCCTAGCATGGGGGAGAATGAGCAATTTCTTTCAGCCTTCTGTCTGGAGAGGCTCCAAAAAGCCAGCCAACTTAAGAACATAAGAAGAGCTTGGCTGCCGGTTCCAGCAGTCTATTTTCACAGTGGTCAACCAGGTGTCTCTTCTGGGAAACCTGAAAGCATCACATAAGTCCAACAGCTCCCTACGGCTGGTATTCAGAGGCTATGGGCAGTATGGGATGTTAGGGGAGGGATAGTACCTCTGGTTGGGGGGGGGCACATTGTGCTCCTTCTGGGGTAGTTTGTCCCCTTTAGGTCCTCACCCTGCACTCAGCTCTCACTCACCTATGGCTCCAAGAAGCTGTCAGCATGTGGCAGTGGCCACACCCTGGGAACGGCTTTGAATGACCAGCTAAACCAGGTGAGGGGTATCTGATGGGTCTCAAACACTCAATGAGTTAGGGACTTCCCTTGCATGTAAATCCAGTCTCTGGAGAATTGAGCAGACAAGGCCAATTGTGCTGGTTCCATGGGCAGATTGAGAGACGAGGTCCTAGTCCAGTCTGAGGTTGAAGGAGCAATATGGAAGCAGTCCGTAAAAGCTGAGGCTGGGTGCAGGGCAGGGTTCAGGCAGGAACTGGTGACCAACAATGTTGCTTCCACAACTTGAGACTGGGGCTGGCTGGCTTTTATCTGCCCCGAGGCATAGGACGGCCATGATCCTCAGGTGACTTGCCTCTCCTGGCCTGGAGGCGAGCACTTCTCCTGAGGGAACTTAGTTCCCCCCGCCTCTCTGCCCTAAGCCTCTGCAGCCCAGGAGAGGCTGGAGGGTTACTGGACCCAGAGGCAACCTCAGCTTCCTCTGACGGGGCTGAGAGTGGAGCACCTGCAGGCAATGGGTCCTCCATCACCTCAGGAGCCAGAGCAGACTCAGCTGGTGCCTGCACCTGAGGATCCAGCACAGGTGAGGACCCTTCAGGCTCAAGCTCCAGACCCGGCTCAGCTGGTTCTGGAGGCGGGGAACCCTGTGCAGGCTGGGATTCCTCAGGTTCAGCACCTGACTCCGAATCCCAGGCCATCACACCAATAGTGGGTCTAACAGTCAAGTAGGTGGTTTCTGCACATGCTGTAAAGGGAAGTGGGGGGCAGATGGGGCTCATCAACCTGGGAAGAAAGCCCTAATAGGAGAAGGAAAACTCTGATCCTAAACCTCTGCTGCCTTGAGGGATATCTTCAGGAGAAGAAAAGACTAACGCATAAACCTTCACAAATCTGGAGTAGAGTCCCTAAGATGATTGTATGCCTCCTATCAGCAGGTCCTGCAGCCAAGCTGTTGCCAAATGTACTGCTCTGCTTTCCTTTGGACCACATCAGTGAGGCCAAGAGGGGGTCTTGTTGTCTGGGCAGCCCAGGACCTTCATATACGCTGCCCAGGCTCGCACCCCAGGAAGGCCACTGCTAATGCAGAAGCATACTCCATTGTCTGGTGAGACAAATGGAGGCCAACTGCCTTGGACAGTAGAGCATAGCCAGAGCTGATAGCCTTTCCCTCCTCCATGAATTGGTCATGTCTTTTAAAGCCATCCAAGGTGGTGGCCATTGCTCCCTCTCATGGGAGCAAACATTATCATTTTACTCTGTGCGTTTTGATCTGTCCGGAATCCAAGCCTGGAAGCAGGCTTTCGAAGGACGTGCCACGGTAGTAAGGAAAAAAAGGAAAAAACAAATTTCAGGTCGTATTCCCAAGGCGCCCATAGGTCATGCTTTATTTGTGGATGGAACCATCATGAAACCAAAAGTTTGAAACATCGGATGAAGATTTTTTATTTCTTAAAAAAAAGGGAGAGAGCAAACGAAACCCCACAAGATGGACAGATGCTTTTTAAAACAATGGCTGGTTGAGTGTTTTTTTTTTTGTACAGTAATTTAGTGAGGCCAGAGATGATGCACAATGTGGGGCAGAGCCATTGTCTCAACTGCTCCCTTGTTTCCATGTTCCTTTCAACAGCCCTGTTTGATCTGCAGAGACTGACATGTGGTCGGTTATTTTCCGCTCTGTGTTGCAAAGGCCCCCAGTGACAACCCTCCGTCTGCTCCATGCCAGCTAAAAGAAATCCATTTCAGTCTCTGTCACAAAAGTACACACACTCATCTATGGATTTCTATTAAAAATAGTGGGACGTCTTTAAATTTTGTTTGGTGTACACTTACTGAAATGCATGGACCTAAATTAGGCCACCTTCCTATCATAACAGTATCATACCACTTTAAACAGTCATTGGCTTCCCCGAAAGAATCCTGGGAGTTGTAGTTTGTTAAGGGAATTGAGGGTTCTTAGCAGACCCCTCTTCCCCTCCCAGAGCTGCAGTTTGCAGAGTTCCCTCTTGATTGTTAAACCACTCTAGGAATTGTAGATCCAAGAGGGGAATAGGGGTCTCCTAACAATTTTCAGTACCCTTAACAAACTACAGCTCCCAGAATTCTTTGCGGGAAGCCATGACTGCTTAAAGTGGTATCATAGTGCTTCAAATATGTGAATGTGGCTTTAGTCATGCTTTTACATTCCAGTGGGTCTACTCTAAGTAAAAGTTGACTGCAACCCACAAATCCTGAATACCCCTAGTCCAGTGATTTATCCCAGATGTGGGAATTGAGGAGCCGTGTAGAAGATAATGTTGCCAATTCATAGGGGGAAATAATCTGGAATTCTCCTATGTCTTTAACAGCACCTGTTGATGTGCAGAAAGCAGTGGGCGAAAGCTTTTTGCAGCATGGAGATAAGCAGCGCTGTATACCAATGCCTGCACATCAAACAACGGTTAAAGGCAGAGGAGCATAGTTTGGTAACAAAGTTGGCAGCTCTGATGGGACATCACCAGCCAGAAAGGTTTCTTTCTTCGTTCAGTGGAGGGAAACAATTTCTGCAAATGCATTACTTTCCCTTACGTTTCTATGGCTAGGGGCCTACAGTCCATGGGTTGCATGATTACCGTAATTACAACCAAATAATAATTTTAGCCTGAGGAATGGGTGAAATTGTCAATTTCAGTTTCTCACTGTTTCTTATTTTTCTTGTGTTTCATTTGCCACATTAGTTTATGGTGAGCACACTACAAGTTTCCGTGAACATTCAACAGCATTTGGGTGCAAATTTCTTCTGATATACACATTTTTTGTACATGGTTTTGTCTGATACAAGCATTTTGCAAAGGAATTGTTCCTAATATTTTTATAGTGTTTTTATATGCTTTTTTCAGTAAAACAATACATTTTTTAAATGCACACTTTGCCCCGATATAACATATTTGCAAGCATTCTTGGCTGGAGAACTGCATTTCCAAAATTCAGGGAAGTGCAAATTTTGAAAGACGACTGTGTTTCGGGTCACACATTGTTTTGGAAAGTGCAAATCAGATCTACTCTGGGTGGAGTTAATGTTGGACGCAATTTATTATCATTGTTATTTTTTTAGAGCGTTTGTACCCCATTGTCCAGCCAAGAAGTCTTCCAAGAACAGCTTTCATAGAACTAATTGAAACAAGACGATCCCTGCCCTCAGGCTTACAGTTTTAAATACATAGCACAAAAGGAAAGAGGGACTAGGGGGGAGGAGGAAGAGCTGCAGATCAAACTTCTGTTAAAGAGACGGGAGCAGGCCAGGCCTATTAATCCCCACCCACCCCTGCCACCAAGTTGGCAACCCTACACAGTGAGAGAAGAGTCGGAGCCCCCCCCCCCCAGATCCACGAGCAAATACAAGGGGAAGGCTGGGGAATGAGTGCTTGGTGCTGGTGGTGTTAGCAGGCAGTGAACGTTTTCCAGAAGAAGTTTTTACAGGGGGCTTTGCGATCCCTCTGGGTGAGCTGGGGTAACCTCCCCAACACAGAGGGCTCTTCCTCCAGGTTGCTTTCGAACAGGTCTTCCGCATCGGAGGAAGCCGTCCCATCATGGCTCACGTCCACCCCGTCCAGTAGATCTGCCAGCATTTTCAGGATCAGACCTTTTCGGGCTTTGGTTTGCTCCTGCAATCACAAAGCAAGCAGTAGGGCAGAGGGCAAAGAGAAAGCAGGAAAGTCCCTTCCCCCCCTTTGCCGGAGAGTGTAAAGGTGTTTTAAAAACAGAGAGTCACCGTGGGAAATAAAATACATGGAGAACGTAAGAAGCGTCTGGTTGCTGGATCAGACCAAAGATCCATCACTGTCTAGCACCCAGAAAGGTCAGCCAGGTCATACAAAGGCTGAGAGCCAGTGTGGTGTAGTGGTTTGAGTGCTGGACTAGGACCTGGGCAACCTGGGTTCGAATCTCCACTTGCCCATGAAGCTCACTAGGTTACCTGTCTTCTCTCAGCCTAACCCACCTCACAGGGTTGTTGTGAGGATGAAATGGGGTGGGGAGACGAGCCAGGTATGGCTACTTGGAAGGAAGGTGGGATTGAAATATATTATCATAATTGGCATCAGCCGGATGCTCACTTCTCCTTCTACCTGATATTTTAAAACTGGAGATGCCAGGATAGAATCTGAAACCTTCTTAATGCAAGGCAGGTGCTCTGCCATTGAACTGCAGCCTTTTGCAATACTGCATCAGGTTGTTGGTCCATCTATCTCAGTACTGCCTGCACTGACTGGCAGCATCTCTCCAGGCAGAGGGTATACCTGGAGATGCCACAGGTTTAACCTAGGACCTTCTGCATGCAAAGCATGAGCTATGGCCCTTCCCTGAAGACACAGAAACATAGGGTGCCGCCTTATACCAAGCGAGATCCTTGGCCTGCCTAGCTCAGTATTGTCTGCACTGACTGGCAGCAGCTCTCAAGCAATTTCAGGCATGGGGCCAGTCCTACCTGGTGATGCCAGGGATCAGTGCTGGGGCCCTTCTTCATGTAAAGCAGATGCTCTAGTTTGAAAAGTTCTGCTCTAACCACTAAGCTACAGCCCTTCCTCAAGACTTCCTCCCCCCCCTCACTTTTAGCTTCCTTTGAAGTTTGTGCCTGATATTCATGCTTTGCTTGTTTTATCCTGTTCCTGGTTTTATCCTATAGAATATATCCACCCACCTCCCTCACTTGAGCCACTTTGGTGGGGGCTGCTTTTTTGGACTGAGAAGAAACATGCAAATGGTTTTTTATAAACATAAATAAAATTTCAGAACAGCACAGCAGACAGGGATTTGACACAGGCAATGCCCCCAGGAAGCTACATAGATGGGGTTTCTGCATTTCACCCTGCTGTTAAGGATTCATAGACTTAATGCTTAGCAAAGAATGCATGTGTGGTGGAAGGGAAATGGAATGCAGGCTTCACTGCCTAGTAGTTTAATCTCCCTGATCAAATAAAGATGCTAGCTCATAAGAGACAGAGCTAATTTGCGCAGCGTGACAGCGAAAAAAGGCATTTAAAATTGGAAATAGTAATAGCTTAGCTCATTCCCTGGCACACAACAGTAAGCTAATATCACTAATTACCCTTAGTATACGTGAGTCAATTTTTATTTTAGCCCTTTGTGCCTTTGTAAATTATGGTTGCAATCTCAAACAGCTGAGAGCAAACTCTATTGATTTCAATAGGACATTCGAGTCGACATGTTTAGGACTGTACTGCGTACCCCCTCCTGCCCACATACTTCCCAGTGGTGCATTTAACCACAGGGAGAAATGTAACAGGTGTAGTCCCCACCTCTCTAAAAAAATTTTTGGGGGAACCACACCTGTTGGATTTCGATCAGGAAAAGGAGAAAACAAACGGTAGTCATTAGAAGAACACTGCCTTATCTTGAATCAGACCTTTGGTCTGTCTAGCTCAGTATTGTCTACACTGACTGGCAGAAGTTATCCAGGGTTTCAGGCAGGGGATATTCCCAGCCCTTCCTGGAGATGCCAGAGATTCCACCTGGGAACTCCGGCATGCGAAGATGATGCTCTACCACTCAGCTGCAGCGTCCCCCCAGAGGACTGTTTTGCCACTGCTGACATCCTTTCTAAACAAGAGGCATGCATTTAACTAAAAGCCCTTCTCACCTCTCTCTTGCTTTGATGGACCCACTCTCCTTCCCTCTCCTTCTTTCTGTTTCTTCTCCTCTCCTTCCTTCCCTTAGCCTGCTATCCAGCCTCCACTTACCTGGGAATAAGTCCTGCTAATTGAGCCAGGCAGGACTCTGGGGTTGCGCTGCAAAATATTTCGTTCTCTCTGCATTCCGATGCTAGTCCTTAGTTTGAGTTTGGTATTATTTACTCAAGAAAAGAAGACAGTAACCTTGGGGGGAAAAACCCTTCTTCGGTATTTGACTTACTCCCCTTTTGCTCACTTTCTTTATTCCTCAGATCTCCCCATTATTTACATCTGTTCGTATTCCCATTCCCTTTCCATCCTCTCCAAAAAGCCTCCCTCTTGTGCACAGTCTCCTCTCCTCCACCAGGCGGATTTGCCCATCTTTTAAAGCACCAGAAACCTTAAAAGCCTTCTGCACAAAACCCTAGAATTTTTAAGGAACGCTGTCCCTTTTCAACTCACCCTGCTGCTCTGTACAGAAAACTTATCCTCCCCGGGCAAGGCGGATGCTCTCATGCTCCACACCAGCAGAAGAACAGCGATCAGCCTGGCCACCAGCTGCATGGCGGAGGTTCCCCCGGAAGCTCCTTGGTTCTAAGGCTGAGAGGGACAGAGCTGTTCCCTAGTCCAGTCTTCTCCTCAAGAGCAGGATGCGGCACCTGCTTTTTATAAAGCCCTCCCTGAGCTGTGCCTGAGTGACGCAGGCAGTCAAATCCACCCGGCAAGCCAATGGCACTTTAGTGGGTAGTCAGCATGAGCCTCTCCGTGGGTGAAGACTAGTGATCCGGAGGAATGACAAGTCCAGGGGCACATTTTGAATCGAAAGAAGGGAAAACAACAACAGAGGGAGACGTGCAATCGTTTTATTTTACTTAGCCTCTCCTAAAATGCATCGGAAGTTGGAAAGAGGTTGCATAGCCGTGCCCTCCAACGCTGCTCAGATGAAAATTGGGACATTTCTCACTCACCCCCAACAGACCCCCCCCTCAACCCCCATTTCTTTGTCCACCCCCCTGCACAGCATTTCCTATCAGAAGAAGGGCTACTACACCAATGGGACACAGCACACACACCCTCCACCATCCTGAGAAAAACCCCTTACCCTCATTTCATTGTATTCTTCGGTAGGTTTACAAAAAAGGAAAACACACACCGACAGATAAATTTTAGAAGAGGGCAAGATCAGACGTGGCTGCACAAAGCATTTTTTAAAATAAATACAAATCAAGACTCCTTCTGCTCTGCTCCACTCCCCCTTTCTTCCCACCCCAGAGTGGCCCTGCCCTCTGTCTGCTCCTCAGAGCTGGCCCTCACATGGGGCTGGGCCTCAGTGGCCGCAGCCTCTCATCCTCTTCACCTCTACAAGCTGCCCAAGGGAGGAGGCTGGCAGCAGTGGCCATGGAGAGGCAACAGGGTGCTCCCTCACAGTCGTCACCACCTCCTTCCCAAGTTCAGCAGAGGCATCACTGGTGGGAGAAATAGGGACATTCCGGGATCAAATCTGAAGCTAGGATGGCTTTCATAAGTCCCTGATGGTCCCGGGAAAACTGGGATGCTTTGAGGGTATGCATATCTTGCTGAGTTGCGAGAAGCAATCAGACTCATGAGAAGAACCTGCATCAGGACAAAAGTCTCTCTGGTCCAGCATCCTGATCTCTCAGGAGCCAACCAAGTGCCGTAGTAGGAAGCTTGCAAGCAGGACCTGAGCATGAGAGCTCTCTGCCCACCTGTGATTCCCAGACACTGGCATGCAGAGGCATACTGCCTCTTAGAGTGATAGCAGAACATAGCCATCATGGTTAGCTGATAGTCTCACCTTCCATTACTTTGCCTAACACTCTTTTAAAGCCATTCAAGCTGGTGGTCTTCATTGCATCTTGTGGGAGGGAGTTCCAGAGTTTAGCTATGCATCATGTGAAGGAATACTTACTTTTTCCTGCCCTGAACCTTCCAACATTCAGCTTCTTTGGATGGTTCCTCCACAGTATTATGAGAAAGTCCTACCTTCTTTTCTGTGTAAGAACATAATAAGTCTGGCTGCTGGATCAGACCAATAGCCCATCTAGGTTACACATACAGGTTAGTACAGAGCAAGACTGGTCCAAAGTAAGTCCCCTTGTGCTCATTGAGGGTTGCTCCCAGGTAAGCCTGCAATGGATCACAGCCTTTCTTGTGCCACCACTTGCAGAACTAGCTGCTGCCTCCTGCCAGGTCTCAGCTGAGGAGTGGGAGTCCAGGAGGCTCTGCCCTTACCTTGGTTCAGGCTCCATCTGCAAGTGAGAAGCTGGGATCCTGCAATGAGGCTAAGTAGGGGCCAACTGCACACAGGGTGAGTTCAGCCTCAGACATCGAAGCAGTATCAAAGCAACATAAAACAACGCACATCTAAAAGCTCAGCAAAATTAGCCCACAAATATCCACACAGCTTTTGTCAGTGGCCTTCTGAAGGTGAATTTCAACCAGCTTACGTGCACAAACTTCAGCCTCCTTCAGCCCTGCGGCATCCCGGGCTTCCACATGCTAATCACAGCTTCTGCCAGGTCCATCACCAGCTTCCAACCATGGATATCTGCTGCTTTCAAGCCGCGGTCCTGCTCAGCAGGTACACTTGCCTTCTCGTTGCTCCATGGCATCTCATTGATGGATGATGGCCTCCTTCCATTTGACACTTCACCTCCATGCGGAAGGAGATCACCAAGTACTGAATAACACAACTGTTGTCCACTGTGTTCTTTTCAAGCTTTGCCTTGGGTTTCCCCTTGGGCCGCTTTTGTATATCCACTGAGCTGCCATGTGCTTATGTGACATCACAGGGCATCCACAGCCAATAACAGCAGCTGGAGAGGCATCATCATCATCACCTCCTCAGGCCTCACAATGGTGGGTGCAGCTCAGCAGCCATTTCCCCTTCGCTTATTTGCTATGTACAGCTCACTCCTTATCTGTAATGACATCAGAGAAAGGCATGCCTTCCCATTTTGATTCTCTGGCATCCTATCTGCATAACCTAGCAATTCCAAAATATAGACGCGCTTTTACTCTCGCAAGATTGAATGTATTATACTTGAGGGATGATTCCAACAGATTCCACACGAAAAATGCTTATGTCCCTGTGAAGATGGCAGTACTGAATCGGTGGCGCATCCCCTTCTGGCTTGCATTCTTTATAAAGACTTGAGGAATGAGATTATCACCCCTCTTTTATTGTCCATTCTGGGTCGCCCAACCACTGCCACGGTGTCCTTTCTCTTGGCAGATCAAGATGAGCAGGTTGCAAGGTTTTTAGCTGGGGCAATCAGAATAAGATCCACCATTTGCTGATTCAGGACCCTAAGCTGTGTTTTATATAATCAACTTTTTATTTCTGTTCTGTGTATATTGCAATGTTCTTTTGTTGCTATGGCCTATGGCTGACGCTAATAAAGTTTCATTCCTTCATCGAAGCAGAATTGGTCCCAAGCACAAGGGAAGGGTGGATGGGAACTCAGCCTAGCCAGAGGAATGCCCAACTACAGGTAAGGACTCATTGGGAGTAGGGCCTTCCTCTTAAGGAGACCTCTGGAGAGAAGGGAGTTGACAGGAGTTGGGGTGTGGCTTTAGTAGCTCCACATCAAAAACCCCAGGGCAGAAATGGAAGAGTTGTTGGAACAAAGTCTCTGTATCACTTCTGTGCACAACCCAACCATGGACTGCTCTGACTTTGACACTAACCTGGACTCTGCTTACTCTGATCTTGGATGGGCCCTGGATACTGCTTTGTTTGCTGCCCCATAGGTGTTGCTGCCTGTCTAGGGACCTCTTTTTCACCCCAGGATCTGATAATAACATTCTCCGATGGGCATTTTCCAGGGCCCGCTTTAACGCTCTCCCTTCAGCTCTTCTAGAGGGAAGATACAATAAAATACCGATCGAACAAAGATTGTGTTCCTGTAACAGCAATGAAATCGAAACCATTGGGCATGTCATCTTATACTGCCCATTATATCGAGACTCAAGAAAAGAGCTGATCGAACCGATTCTGAGGAAAATACCTCGTAGTACAGACGACACCTATATCAGACACCTCTTAGCTGACAAAGAGCCCGAAATTAACAGGTCCGTGGCAAAGTACTGCTACATTGCAACAAGAGTAAGACGAGCAATGATGTCAACAACGGAGTTCAAATTGTAAACATCGAAGGAACGATAATAAACAGTAGCGACACCTGAATTGAATTTTTAAAACTTTAGAAGTCGAAACCTGGTCATAAATATAAGCACCAATTCTGTGAATTGGCCATATTTCTACTGTTATTTGTAGCACAATACTGCTTTTAATGTCATATTTTTATTTTTATAAATTGCTTCCTGGTCACTGACCGTATTAAAGATATTTGATTTGAACATTCTCCAGTGGGCTGCCTGTTTGTGATATCTAACTGCAACAGAACACATGTGCTTTCCCCCTTGGGACAGAGATACCCTTCTGTGCAGATCCATGCCTAAACTTCCATGTGTTCCCAAGTGCTTTTGGAGAATGCAGTGTGGCTCTTGTGTTCAGAACCACTCCCCCCTTTGAAGGTTAGCGCTCTTCTCTTCAGCAGACACACTCTTAGCTCAGTATATTTATACCCCTGACTGCCACTGGGGTATGTCGCCCCAGACTTTGCAAACTTCCTTCCTCTCTTCTCTGTTAGGTTGATTGCTGTTGTTTTCTTTTTTCGGGCTGTGTCCTTTGAAAGCCTGCTTCTGGGTTTTAATTCAGGAGTAATTAAAAAGCATTGTTGAATGATGACGTTCACTCCCACAAGATGTAGTGATGGCCTCCGACTGGGATGCTTTGAAAGAGGATGAGGCAAATTCATGGAGGAGGGGAGGGCTATTGATGGCTACTAGCCGCAATAGCTGTGTTCTACCTCTACTGTTGAAGGCAATTTGCTTCTGAATTTCAGTTGCTGGGAGCTGCAGGCTGGGAGAGTTCTTGTTGCACAGGTCCTGCTTGTGAGCTTCCTACAGGTATCTGGTTGGCCATGGTGAGAATAGGATGTTGGACTAGATGGGCAACTGGCCTGATCCAGCAACTAGCCTCTTTTTTATTGATCTACCAATGAAACCTCACATACTTCATTCTTTTGCATCAGCCTTAGGCAACCAGGCACCCTCCAGATGCTTGTGCTGGCTGGGGCGGATAGAGGCAGTAGTCCAAAAGATCTGGCAGGCACTCAATCTGGATTGAGCAAGGCTGGAGAACCCTGGGGCCCTCAAGATACTGTCGCAATGGCCAGGGAGGGAGGTTGGTTGGGGAAGACTGCTTTAAGCCCACCCACAATTCAAACCATCTCTCTTTAATGTGCAACAGAGGCTCTGTAATCTGCCAATCTCCCCCTTAGGCTGGAAATATTTTGAGAGCAATGCCTAGGTTTGTTTTTCTGCATCCATGAACACCCCACTGGCCCCTGCTCCCCTCTTCATCTGCACCACGATGGCACCTGTTGTTGTTTTTTTAATTTTTAAAACTACTACTGTGCTTCCTGTTGTGAATATTAAGTATGTGAAATGAAGCAAAGGATATCCAAGGCCTGGCTGCTGAAGTTATTATTATTATTTTTATTAAAAAAGAGCATATGAAAGCTAATTGCACTTGCATATAAATAGAGGTTTAAAAGAATATTGTCCTCTTCGTGATTGCAATGTAAATTTTAAATACTCAATAACTGGAGGCCTGGAAATGAGAGGAAGTTACCTAAGATGTCCCAGTAGGATGTTAAATTGAGTTTCTTTTCCCTGACACACACACACACACACACACTATTGCGGTGCCTTCTGAGAGTTATTCCATGTGCAAAACCTTAATCTGCTTGCAGTGCGTGGGGCACCACTCCTGACATTGTGCCTGCTCATCTGGCACTGTCCCAACCAGCGAAGTCTGAAGGGGGAGCCAGTTGTGCTTCTGAAGGATCCTTCGCTTAACAAGGTATTTGTTTAGAGCACTTAAATTGGAGACTTTAGCCAAAGGCTAAAAGTCTGCAGCCAGGTAGTGCTGTGAAAGAAACATTGGCGAGCTGCTGCCAGTCAGTGTAGACAATACTGGGCCTGGTGCTGAAATCCCAAGGGAGCAGAAAAGACTATTTATGTATGCGACCATGGCTGCGTGGATGTTATTGGCCCAGAGATGGAAAGAGGACAAAGTCACCACCAGAGAAGAATGGCAGATGAAGTTGATGGACTATGCTGAAATGGCTAAAACGATGGGAAGAATCAGAAATCAAGAAGACCAAAATTTTAATAAGGAATGGGAAAAATTTATAACTTATCTTAAAGACCATTGCAAACAGTTAAAACCGGAAGCTGTACACCGGCTCCCTCAGCCTCAGCCCTCAGCCAATAAAATGAGATGAGCGCCACAACCCCAGAGTTGGCCACGACTAGACCTAATGGTCAGGGGTCCCTTTACCTTTACCTTTATCCAGACATGTAAAGGTTACACGGTGGCCTTTGTTGCTGCTTTGTTATTGTTTTTAGCCACTGTCGATTTTAATAATCTTTTAGATATTATTAATACCTGTTTTAATCAATAACTTTAATGTTTTATTTCATATTGTTGCAAATTGCCTAGAGGCTTCTTTATATATTTATTTTACAACCAAGCAGTATATAAATTTTGGTAGATGAAATAAATCAATAAAACTATGAATGTATATATCACTTGATGGCAGGCTTCTGAGCCATTTATGAATTCTAACAATCCATTGAACAAACGTGAAAATGCAAACATCCATCCTTTAAAACACACATTGAAACAATGTTGAAGCACTGAGTAGACTGGAGGTAAAACTTTCTGCTTAACGTGATGCTGATTTTGTGATGTGTTGTGATTTTGTACCAGAAGTCAATCTAGCCAGCCCTGGTCTAGGTCTAGAGTCGGATTTGTGCTGTTTTGTCGCATATTGCCTCCTGTTCCATTCCACAGCAGTGTCAAGATAAGAGACTCCCACAGTTAAGACGCCCCAAAGGCAATGCGATAGCAGTCTTTGAAATTACAGAGTTTCAGCACCTTGGAGAGAGCTGCTTCACTCCCCTCCCACAGAAGAAAGGAAGAAAGCTCTTGTTGACGAGATGAGCAAGTTCAATGCATTTTTTCGCATTTGACATACAGGTTTAAAAATAATAAGGACGGGAGCATTAGCCAGAGGCTGGGTTGAGGGTGTCCCCGATAATTATTAGGGTCACAGCAGGTGTGGAGTGAAGGAACTTAACCCACCTCCAACTCAGAAACCTCAATTGGTCCCCAAATGCAGTGTCCAGATTACAGGCTGGAGTTCTGTTTAAATCACATATAACTCCCATCTGAAAACAGCTGCATTGGTTTGGTGGTTCATTTCCAGGCTCAATTCAAGGTGCTCAGGCCCCAAATAACTGAAATACTGCCTCCTTTCCTACAGAAACTCTCAGGTGCAGTGGGGCCCTCTTGGTATCGGTACTTCCACCACCCTCAGAGGTTCGCGGGGTGGTGGCCTGGGAAAGGGCCTTCTCTGTGGCAGCCCCTAAGATGAAGAAGAAGAGGAAGAGTTTGGATTTGATATCCCGCCTTTCACTCCCCTTCAGGAGTCTCAAAGCGGCTAACAATCTCCTTTCCCTTCCTCCCCCACAACAAACACTCTGTGAGGTGAGTGAGGCTGAGAGACTTCACAGAAGTGTGACTGGCCCAAGGTCACCCAGCAGCTGCAGGTGGAGGAGCGGAGACGTGAACCCGGTTCCCCAGATTACGTGACTACCGCTCTTAACCACTACACCACACTGGCTCTCCCTCCCCACAGAGGGATGTGGAACTCCCTCCCCACAGAGGGCAAGCTCATTATACAGTTTGCAGTGAAGCCGTACCTCTTTACCTTGGTCTTTGACACCTGTGATGTACGTTTTCAATGTTGTTGTTGCTGCTGCTGTTGTTTTGTTTTTGTTTTTTAAAAAAGATTCTGGTTAAAATAATAAAAGGGAGCATTCCTTGGATGCCTAGATCCAGGTCTTTGGTGAGAGAATCCCAGCAGAGATTTAAAATCACAAAATATGCAGCAAAGTCAAGCATGAAAATATAGACTATTAGACCTTTAAAATACCCCCTACCAAGTTCTTTCCAAAGTTAAAAATTGTTTACTTGCAAACTCTTCAAAAGTCAGATTCACATGTTTTTCCATACTGCAGCAAGAAAACACAGGCAGTAAGATTTATGTTCCAAAGTGGTGAGAGTTTCCAAATTATTTGTATTTGTATAGAAACACAAAGATGGCTTGCTTAAGCTATGTGGTCTAAGCTTAGAGCAGCCAGGTTAGACATCCTTACTGGTAGAGTTCACCTGGTGGAATGGGGGAACAAAGGGTTTGATAACACTTCCTCCTATTGTGATGGGGAGTGACCTAACAGACAGCTTACTCTATGGTCTTAACCCCTTCATGCACTAATTAGAGTTAAGGTTGTTGGTTATATGAGGCTGATCATAACACATTCAGGACCAAGTCTATTTGTAACTGTAAGTTTTACAACTGCATTTTCAATTGTTGCAACATGCCCTGGGACCTCAGAATGAAGAGTAGGCAATGAGCTAAAATTATAGACGTCATAGTAATAAGAACAAGAGACAAGTTTGGGGCGGACTGGCATTTGTGTATTGATTTTATAAATAGCCAGGAATCTGGTAAAGCAGCTCCAACTATGTATATAACATACAGTACTTTGGTATTTTAAGGAGAAAAAAGAGGACCCAAAAGAGTTAGACGAATTAAGATAACATTTGGTGGATCTAATTAATGGGGACATTTGTTTTGATTATATGTTATAGAAAACAATGAATGCTGTCAAGGAAAAGTTAGTCTTATAAATTACAGGAGATTGAATGTAATGTTAAATAGAAGATTATTAATCCTACTTGTAGAATTTATTGTGCTTTAAAGAAATGTATTCTGAATCCTGAAATACAGTTCATGGAGGGAGGCAGGTTAATTTATATTTATACTTTAATCAATATTACTTTTGTGTTTCATTTTCATATGGAATAATATTAATATTAATAATAATCCATGCTCATTATGCTAAGGAACTGGGTCCCCTCTTTGCTATAGTTGCATGTTATTCTACAATTTAGGTGGTGTTTTTCCTTATCTGAAGGGAAATCCAGAGTGACTCAGAGGTTAATAAAGATACTATAGAGTTGTTGTTGTTGTTGTTGTTGTTGTTGTTGTTGTTGTTGTGTTTGTCAGCTTGAAGTGTTATTTGAGACGTTCAGAGGTATGGAAATAATGACACGGTTAGTGGTTTAGGAAACCTGGAGCAACTGGGCACGTTTCCCCCTGGAGAAGAGAAGATGAAGAGGGAGCGGTGATTGCATGCTTCAAAAACACAAGGACCCAACGAAGAGAATCACACACAATCACACAATCTTTGAGATGGAAGGGACCCCAAGGGTCATCTAGTCCAACCCCCTGCAAAGCAGGAATCTCAGCTAAAGCATCCATGATGGGTGGCCATCCAACATCTGTTTAAAAACCTCAAGGAAAGAGAGCACACCCCTTCATGGGAGTCTGTTCCACTGCCGAACAGCTCTTACTGCCAGAACGTTTTTCTGAATGTTTAGTCAGACTGTACTTTCTTGTAACTTGAAGCCATTGGTTCGAGTCCTACCCTCCAGAGCAGGAGAAAACAAGCTTGCTCCCTTATCCATGTGATAGAGCCTTGAGATATCTGAAGGTGGCAATCGTATCTCCTCTCACTCTCCTCTTTTCCAGGCTAAACACACCCAGCTCCTTCAACCGCTCCTCATAAGGCTCAGTTTCTAGACCCTTGACCATCTTAGAATCATAGAATCATAGAAAAGGGGGGAGGTTTGTTCTCTTCTGCTCTGTCTAGAGACAGCAGGGCTACATCTTATGGAATGAAGCTAGAGGAGGGGAGAGCTCAGCTGAACATCAAGAGACACTTCCTGGTTTTCTGCATGTTGAAGCTCAACAGTTGTGGCTTCCATAGGGCCACCGATCAGCTGATTGCCAGTCCTTTAGACACTCTCTTTGGCCCCTCCCAGCCACCTTTGCATTTGCTAAAAGGTGTGGCTAGCCCAGTGGCGTAGCGTGGGGGGTGCAGGGGGGGCCGGCCGCACCGGGTGCAACATCTGGGGGTTAGGGTTAGGGGGCGCAAATCCACGGGTTAGGGGGCGCAAATTACTTGCCTTGCCCCAGGTGCTGACAACCCACGCTACGCCACTGGGCTAGCCCAGAATGGTGTCACCGACCAAATGGGGAGTCTGAGTGGGCTTCATTGGGGCTGGAGAGTCGCCACCCTTGCCCTTGCCCTTGCCCTTGCCCTGGCACACAAACACACACACACACACACAAACACACAATTTTTAGAAAAGAAATGCACTTTTTGTGGCTAGAACTGCAACGTGAAAATGCCCTGCAAAGTGTGGCATGGACAAATAATGAAATGGAAGGTGTAGAAATACCTTGCAAAAAAATCAGGAAGGAATGTGAGGTGAATGCTAATTGTCATGCACTGTCCACACAACATCCCCAATAGGGGTGCTTAATAAATGCCAGATATCCTCTGACCTCTGTGTGAGCTGAAGGCTCAGGGAAGTTTTTAATATTTAATGCTGTATTGTTTTTAATACTTGATTGGGATCCACCCAGAGTGGCTGGGGAAACACAGCCAGATGGGCGGGGTATAAATAAATTATTATTATTATTATTATTATTATTATTATTATTATTATTATTATTATTATTGAATGAATGAATTTTATTATTTCGGTCACAGACCAGTTCCAGACCACATACGGTATAAAGGGAGTCATAAAACACGATAGGGATACCTTTGAATTTGCAATTAGGTATAACAGGTACAATACAGATATAGCAACAGTTAAAAAATATATATAAATTAAAACTTAGTCACTAACATATAACCTAAAATTATCATTTAAAACCTTAATTATTATGATAGCACAGCTTATTTCCTAAGTTTTCTGGCAATAGCACAGAATTTAGCTACCCTTAACGTGATCTCAGGATCCTTGTCCTCTACCAGGGATTTTTGACATTTAAGTTCGGAGCTTTGTGGAAGGAAATTGGGAGGAAGCTTCAATTGAATGCATCACCTGGAGGAGACCCCCATCAACCTGTGATTGGCAGGCACCAAGGAGAGTCCATGTAGTGGCCTGGAGCTGTTAAGCAGCTCTCTTCATGGACAGAGGGGCAATAGATAGGATCCAGGGCTGGAGTCATCCTTCACCCCAAGATCCTCCCCCACCTGCAGTCCATGTGGCATCTATCAATACAGCCTCTGCTCCTCTGTTTGGTGACAAGGAAGAAGACAATGTGTTCTCAATTCTGCTGGATTTCCCTGTGTGCAGCAAAGTGGAGACAATGTCCAGCTCATTCAAGCACCACAAGGCAGGGAACAAAACCATTCCTGGCCCAATGAAGCTGCAAACACTTTCTGTAACAGATGCCCCATATCACCCCATCTTGCCAAGGTTGTCCTGGCTATTGATTCTACCTGTGTTATGGTTCGCCTGTTAAATTGCATTGCTGTTTGGAATGAGACCTCCTCAGCAGATGACGTGTCTCATTTGTAGGTACAGGTGACTCTCAACTTATGGTGGGGTTAAGTTCCAGTGACAGTGCCTAAAGTCAAAATGGGAGGTAGTCAAAACATGTTGGGTTCAATGGTAGTTGGGATTGCAAAAGTTTCCAACCCACCTGATGCCCACACCCATTCTGCCCATTTTGCAATGTAAGTTTCAAGTTGCCTGTTCTAGAACTCTTTCGTGGGGACCTGAAGTAGGCAATCAATGTTAAGGAGAGTCTGTGGGACCAGAAAAACCTGTTGGCACTCCTGGACAGACATATTGTAGGTTTAAATTCAATACACCAAACGGCAGGTTTGAAGGCCATGATTTATTTGCCATTTCATGGTTCTGGCAGGTTCTCTGAGGCAATGGGGTATTGTTTGGGGTGCCCATGAAATCTGGGTTTTGGGTTAAAGGAAGAAGGAAGCAGAGGTGGCATGCATTAGGCCTTTGAGATATTTTGATGAACCTGCTTAGCATATGGGTTGATTCCAGTCTGCTTTTCAGTTTTCCATGACCAGAGTTGCCTCTTCACCTGTGAGGAAAAAGAAGAGGGGAGGGGAGGCATACCTCCCAGAGATCAGCTGAAACTATCTCTCCCAAGCAGGCGGCAATCACAGAATCTGAGATCTGGGTGGGACTTTTAGTCTAATGCCTTCCCATGGCAGAAATCTGTAGCATGATACCCTCACTCACAGCTGGTCAACCAGACTAGGTGCAGACTCGCCTTCTCATCCCCAAACATCCACCCTTAGGGAATTAGATCCATTGTCTCAATGCTTTTACCACCACAAATTGCCCCCTAGCATTCCGTCAAAATCACCCCCCCCCATAACTTAACCCCATGAGATCCACTCTTGCCCTTTAGGATTGCAAGGAACAATTTTTGGCCTCAATTTTAATCATGGGAGGCAAAGGCAGATTTACGGATGCATGGAGATTATTCAATGCACTAATTATCCCTGTACCCCGTCCCACACAATCTACCAGTCCAGACCAACCTGCTCCATGCTCTCATCAGAACTTGAGGTCCTTGTCATTCTCAGCCTTTGAAATGCCACTCATATCTTCTCCCTCAGCAGCTGATCTTCGGTAAGTACCAAAAGGACAACCCTTTAAGTAGGGAGAGATACCACTTAATGCCTGTGAGTCACATATTTCAAGATGGTTTGACTGCTTCAGCTTCTTCTTCTAGATTCTAAGCTTCACTGTGTACAGAATCACATGCCCAGAAGGGACCCATGGACATCATCTAGACTGACCCCCCACCCAACAGCTACTGCTGCTCCTCTTAATAATTTATTCTTCAGGTGAAACACAGACAGCTCTTTTGACAGCTCCTCAGAACACTTTAGTGTCCGGTGTTTGGAGTTTTCTTTAACCAGTTACACACCAGAATATTGTGCCTCTCAAGGAAGATTGGCAATTAAAATTAAGGGAATATGCAGAAATGGCAAAACTCATTGGAAGAATAAGAAATCAAGAAGAGAGACTTCTTAAAATAGAATGGGGTAAATTTATTGCCTGTTTGAAGACACATTCTAAACAAATTAAAATATTGGCGGTTAAGGGAGAATCTGTAAATATATTTGAATTTGATATGCAGTAATAAAAAGATATGAAATAAATAAACGCAGAAAGAGAGGAGAGAAATCGAGGAGAAGGTAAATTCTACAAAGGTTCTGTTTTTCTTGTCAAAATATTTGTAAAAACTGAAAATGAAAAATAAAATTATATTTGAAAAAAAAAGTATTGTGCCTCTCAAGGAAGGTGGATGCCCCAACCAATGGTCTGAAAGGATGGTTTTTTTATTTCATACTTACTGGCTCCTTCTTTTTCAAAGTCACCGGCTCTGGGGTTACCTGAGTCCTTACACTGCAGATGACAGCCAGAACAAATAAGATCATCAGATGCTTCATGGTGGATGGAAATGGATCCTGCTTCAGATCAGCTGAAAGGAAGCTAAGAGGGAGAGGCGGGGGGAGTCTTAATATGATCCTAGTGGTGATGGTGATTTATATCCCACCCCACCCCCAAGGTGGCTTACAGATAAAAATGCAAAACACAAATAAAATAAGGAGAGCTAAGACATATGAAGGGTTTTCATTAACAAGCAATTAAACTGCAATAGAATTAAAACAAAATCTGTTAAAATACAGATAATAAAATCAATAAAAACATCGCAGCATTATAAAAGGGCTTGCAGAATGAACAAAAGGAGACTGTTTGGGATAGGGATGGGTGGAAGGCAGGAGGAATTCTCAGCACAGCACTAGTTGAGCCAGCAGAAGGAAGGAAGGAAGGAAGGAAGGAAGGAAGGAAGGAAGGAAGGAAGGAAGGAAGGATTTCTTACCAAGCAAGTGCTGTTTCTTCTAGGGATGAAACACGACTGCTTTGGCAGAAGCCGGCAGACTTCTCAAACAAAGAAATCTACCTTTGCCTGGGTTCCCTAGTCAAGCAACTGCGAAAGATTGGTGCTCACTCGAGCAGGAAGACATGTTAGGGAGCGTCCTATGACTTGCTGGTCTAAAGGCCTTCTAATTGTTGGTTCTGCACCCCAAAGGCCAAACAACACATTCACATCACTTGTTGGCATCTGTTCAAGAGTAAAGCTAAGCCGCTGGAGAATCACGGTGCCTGCTGTGGCTGCAGAAACCAGTAATGTTGTTGTTGTTTGATTAGATTTATATACCACCCTTTGTTGTAAGATCTCAGGCAGGATTAAAAACCAGTAAATAAGTAAATCAAAATAGCAAAACAATAAACTCACCTTCCCACAGATACATTTAAAAGGCTGTAGATTTTTAATCCACCGAAGGCCTGTTTGAAGAGGGAGCTTTTGGCTTGGTGCCTAAAAATCTATAATGAAGGTGCCAGACAAACCTTGGGGAGCCACTACAGAGTAGACCCATAAAAGCAATGGAAATAAATGAGAAAAAAAAGATCATACGTGCAAATCCTGACTAATCTCCCTCTTCAGATCTGGGTTGCCTCTTGTTATAGCATTCTCTACACAGAGATTGGGCATATCTGGCCTTTATTAACCATCCTTGGTGTGCATGTTGTGTTGATGTTACACGACAAGGAGCATTCATCCTGCATTCCTTCTGAATATATATTTTTTTAGAGTGTTCCTGCATCTTTCTATTCTGCACTTCTTCAGGCTAAACATTGCAGGGTATTTTGACATTTCGTTTCAAGCTGCAAAACATGTGTTTCTTTTCCAAACATTATTGTGCCATGGCAAAGATGAGGAACCTTCAGCCCCAAGGAGGCCCACCCCATTTCACCCATTCTGGGCAAACTTCCCATTCACCTGACATCTTATCTAAGATGTCAGGTATGGACAGATGCAAAGGTGGCTGGGCGGGGGCAAAAGGGGTCTCTGGAGCACCAACTATCAGCTGATCCGTGTCCCTTTGGAAGCCCCAAGTGCTGAGCTTCAGCGTGAAGCAAAGGGCTTTTGAAAGGGGCAGGGGAAACCCCCCAATGCAGGACTTGGAAGCCCCCAAAACCAGCGTGTAACCTCCCAACATCATCTTCACAATTCCCCACTAATCTCCCACTTCTGATCGGGGTGCCTCATGGTGCATTTGAAATATCACAAATTGGTGGGGGAATATTAACCCCCAGCTTGTACCGTTGTACCTTGGGTTACAGACACTTCAGCTTACAGATGCTTCAAGTTACAGACTCCGGCGGCAGCAGGAGACCCCATTAGCTAAAGTGGTACCTCAGGTTAAGAACAGTTTCAGGTTAAGAACGGACCTCCAGAACGAATTAAGTTCTTAACCTGAGGTACCACTGTACTTAAGGACAGGGTTGCATGACTAACGTCTCTTGTCATTGGAGAACCAATGAGGTGATGAGAAATGTGAAGTGCTTTGGGGAAGTAACTCCCTGTGCTCTGTAACAGCTTGTCCCTGGTGGAACGAGTGTGTGAGTTTCAAACATCAATGAGCATCTTAATCTTGATATCTTAATCTTGATATTTAAAACAACCAAAGGTGGGTTCTTCAGCTCAACACATCTCTTGACTTCTCTGAAAGCAAACTTCTTTCCATCCCTGGAGAAAGAGTGAAAGACCACTAGCTTGATAAGAATCCCATTTTCTCTTTCCCTCAGCAGTTAGATTCAACCCAGTGCTGTCTTGGCAGTTCCACAGAAATAACTGGAAAAAAGAAATTGCAGACAGAAATGCTCTGAGGGACGAGGAAATGTGAGCAAATATCTCTTGAGTGGAGTGCTGGGTTTTACGGCACTTCTCAAATGCCTGATGTGTTTATTAATGCCCTTTCTTCTATACTGAAAATGATTTTATCATGCAACTTTCTGTATAATTGTGTTTAAATTAGTGATTAACAGCATATTACTTAAACATCTTTCTATTTAAATATGTTATGTATGCTTCTTTTTAAAGTTTCCCTTTATTGATGCTCTTTAATGAATAGTTTTAGATGGTCCCTTTTGCTTAGGAAGCACCAAGTCAGTTTCTGTCTGCATGCCTGTCTGAGAATTCACCAGAAGAGGGTCAGTATTTTCTTTAGAGAAGGGGGCCATCAACCAGATTGGAGGCAGGCAAATGTTGTCCCCATCTTCACAAGGGGAAAAGCAGAAGATGCAGGGAACTACCAACCTGCCAAATGAACGTAACTTTCGATCCCTTATTTACATAACTATCTACAGTATCCCCCTGCTGGCCCAGGGTGAGAACTTCAGTACATAACAGAAAGAGAACATATCCACATGGTGCTGACCCAAAACCTTGCGCATACACTATGTAAAAGTTCACTACCCCCTCATCTCCTCCCCACTCTTCTCCCCAAAACTTATACTGTACACATTAAAGTCTCACAAAGAATATAAAGTCAGATCAAAGGATATATAGTTTTGCAGACTTTCTGATCTGAAAACAGAACTGGTGTATGTACTAACTCAAGAAAATGATTATATCATGTCTCACATATAACGTTAACCAGTCATTCTACCCAAGTTATACATAATACATAATTATACATAATTTGGGTAAAATGACTGATTAACGTTATATGTGCCTAAGATTAGGCCAACTGCTTCCCAGCTCTGCGTTATGGTTCCTGTTTTCAGAAGCAATTGGAATCGGGATTGTCTCCAGCTACAAGGGATCTCATCTTTGCCAACCCCTTAGTGTGTTTTGTTCTGCAGATAAGACGTCACATTGACTCTTCCTGGAGTTTAGGTAGGTTGAAGAGCAATTCAGGCCAGGTCTTTTAAGGTTGGTTGGCGACCCTTGCACAGCCACCTGATCCAGCATTAGCACTTTGAATGATTTGATCTCCTGGCGACCCTCAGCTCACTCCCTCTGGCCTGAAGGCTCTTTGGGGGGCAATGGCACTGCTAGAGATAGAGAGCCACTGGAGGTCAGCTGGATTTTCTATGAAAGTATGGCTGTCTAGACAAAACAAGGGACGTGGCATTCTCAGAAAGATTAGCTTACTGGAATTGTGTGGAATGATGAGAAAGTTTCTAAAGGCAAATCTGATACAGCTTATTTGCCTTCTACTCTTTACATGAACAAGAATGCACATGGACTACAACCTCCAATGAGTCAGGCCGCAGAATGGAGGGCATCCCTCAGTAGCCTACATGCTGCACAAGAACTTTTGCTCATATCAGAGATGTGTTCTACGTCTTACTCTAAATCATCAGTCAAGTATGATTTAGTTGAGATTCCTGCATTGCAGAGGATTGGATGATCGTCAGGGTTCCTTGCAATTCTATGATTCACTTCCTTAGATGTTTTGTGATATTATCCTTTGTAGTATGACTCTAAATGCTGTTCTGGATGTTACTCTTGTGGCTTCTATTGCTCCTTGTTTTCTGAATCTCAGTCAAAATATAATTGCAAGTTCCTCCCCCTTCTCCTTTCAGTTGATCCAAAGCCAGCACCAGCACCAGCTCCATCCATCATGAAGCGTCTTGTGATCTTGCTGTCTGTTCTGGCACTCGTGAACTATATGCCACGTGTGGGTGGAGCGGCCTGTACGAGGGCGGCTGTAAGTATGAAAGGCAAAGGAAATCCTTTCACATACTTGGTGGGGACATCCTTGTACCTGAGGTTCACCTGAACTTAGTTCTGGCACCTCTAGGTGGGTGCCATTGTCACTAGAAGAGAACAAGGGAGGTGTTCAAAATGAGTTCCGGCACTTCTTTTTCTAGAAGGATAGGACTGTGGAGAGGCATGGCAGACTGGCAGACATGGCAGACAGATGATAAAATCCAAAACAAAAGAAGGCCAGAGTCCCACTAGGAGACATTCAAATAGGGTAGAGGCTCAGTGACTCAGGAAACTGCAGTCAGTTGGCCTTCAGGAACTTTTGCAGCAGGAAAATGGTACAGAGGCTCTCCTGGTTTTAAAGCTCAGAAAAGGCCGATAGTAGGGATTTGTTGAGCTCCAGGAAAACTCCGTCTTCATGACATATGTGTGCTCAAAGCAGGAAACTATTCTCCATTCTCTACTGTTATCTGTTATCATCTATTGTGATTACTGCACTTAGTATGGCCATGCTCCGTAGCCTGGTGCTCTTCAGATTCTGTGGATCCTACAACACCTCTGGCTGTTGGCCAAGCTGGCTGGAGCCGTAGTGCAAAACATCTGGAGGGCACTTTGTGCATTCAGGAGGGCTGCTGCTATTGCACAATCAACCACTCGGCTTCAATGTAAGATCGTGGCTAATCCATCTGCAAACCAATTATTTCAATGGGTGTCCATTTCTTGCTCATCAGTGGTCCACGACGTCTTCACTGTAAACCTATATCCAATGTAAACCTACATTTTCAGGACTTAAGCTGTGTCTCTTTCTATCTCTAGGGTGTAAACATATGTCGCTCTGGAGATAGGGTGTATAAGGTTGGAAAACGTGGCAAAGGTTGGTTTTGGCTGGAAGATTGTAGGGGATGGGGTGAAATGATAGTGAGCTTTTGGGATAGTCTCCCTGCTTTGTCATATTTCCTTTCTCCTCCAGTGAATAATAATAATAATAATAATAATAATAATAATAATAATAATAATAATAATGCCCTTCCCCATTGAGAAATGAGATCAGCACCACCCTTTTGGTCCTGATCAGGAGTCCCCAAATATATTTGTCCTGAAGGCACATGAGACAGCAGGGGAAAGTGTTGCAGGCATAACACACTCACAAAGGCCACCTGCACACTTCAATCCATTCTATGGGCTTCAGAAGAAATGTCCTTTCAGCATGCTGTTGGGCGTTGGAATGGACACCGGAACCCAGGCATGGTGGCATCTTGATGAATGTGGCCCTCTTTTTGCACTGTTCTGCTCATCCCAATTCATCCTGTTCCTCTAGCTGTGGTGCAGCAGACAACAATTCAGCAGGTGTAGCTTCCCTAGCAAAGAAGTATCCATGATGGGAGTTTATTGACTTGCTGAATTTAGGACGTTTGCTCAGAGATTAAACAAAGCGGAAGCTGTTCTAGGAAGATGAGAAGGCAATCAATAGAAGGGGTTTGGAGGAGGGTAATGAGTGTGAGCAAAGACCTAGGAGGAAGGGTTGTAGCAATGGAAGGTCATAACCAACTAAAAGCCACTGGAATTCATAGACCTAAGCTAGGCATGTTCTTTAACATCAGTGGGCCTACTTCAATTAGGACTAACATTGGATTATTGGAGCCTACTCCTAGGGGCCAAGGTTCCTTCACCCTCCCAAATAAAAAATCTGAGGGGGGCCGTGCTGTCTCATAGTTGATGGGCGTAGCCATTCAAATGGTATGCGTGTGCCACACCTTGTGATCGTCTTGCCCTCCATATTTTATTTAAGTTGGTACCCATTCATTGGCTACAACAGTCTTGGTTTAGCCTAGAGAAGGGAAGAGTGAAGGGGGAGAGAAGAGCACTCTTTGCATCCATGGAGGGCTGTCAGTTGGAAGATGGCAAAGACTCATCGTTTCCTGGTCAAAGGGGAGGGATGGGTCTTGCAGGCATAAGTTACAGGAGGGTTGATTTTGGGGGAATATTTGGAGGCAATTCCTGAGAGTAAAATCAGTGGGATAGTGGACTCAACCCAAAGAGAGTGGTGTTTTGGAGTGAGAAAACAAGTATGCAAATTGTCCAGACAGCCACATCTTGTGGAGTTTCAAGACTCCTGTGTTGGGAAGAGGCTGGACTAAGTAACTTCCAAAGTCCTTCACAGCTCTCAAATTCTGTGCTTGCTGCCTTCTTGGTAACTGGCTGCTCAGAGGAATGCCCTCTACTTTCTCCTCAGAAGTAAAAAAGACGTAAAACCCTGAGAAGACTGCAATCAAGCCAGATGCTCAGCAGGTTCACCAAAAGATCTCAAAGGCACATCTTCACGGCCTGACACCTCCACTCTACTCCTGTCTTCCTTTAGCCCTGAACCCAGATTTCATTGGCAGTAACCCCAGTTACCTCAAGTGACCTGTCAAAACCCAGCAACTGCAAATAAATCATGGCCTTGAATCCTGTTGTTTTATATCTTGAATGAAACAATATGTTTATCTAGAGGTGCACCCACATACTCAGCCCTCCAACACGCTCTGAAAAGAGGACACAGATGTGCAGAGAATTTGAAAACGCTTCATGTCATATTCTAAGTTGAGTTCCCTTCAAAGGTGCATTAGTGGGCCTGAAAGTATGGCTCTGTCTGTCCACACTGATAGTTTTTATACCTGGTAGACAGACTGAGGACAGGTGGAGCTTTTTTCTAGAAGTGAATCTGCTAAAAGAAATGTGCAACCTGTTGAATTTCTCCCAGACACACACATCAGTTAAAGCCACAAGAAACCTCCTTTCCCCCCCAATTCCCAGGAAATCTTATGCCCTCTGACTTTCTGAGCATGCAAAGCGTGCATTTCCCTCACCACTGTACCAGGTGAGATCCCATGGTCAGTGTTAAAGAAAAATCTAGGTGTGAGGCTGCTCAGTCACCCAGCTCGTCGGGCAGAGCCTGCGGGTCCCTGCAGAATAAAGGAAGGAGTCCAGCCAGCAAATAGCTGTAGACCAAAGTTTATTGCGCAATAGGTTCAAAGAGCAAATTTTGAACCCCGAGGATGGGGTGACAAAGACTTTTAAAACTTTCCCACCACATCCCAGAATACAGTTCGAAGGGGAGGGGTTAACCTTGGCAAACATGTCCAGACAAGTCCTTGGTACAAGATTAGCATAAGCAGACATGGCAGGGCAAGACTCAGGTATAAGATTAGCATAGACAAATATGTCTTAAGTACCACCACCCAAAAGTACAATAGAAGTTCCTTTGCATGTCTGGAGCCTGAGGCGAGTCAGGTGATGAGATTTGGCTTCCTTTGGCTAACAATGAGCCCAGCAATTTTCACCTCTGGGAACTTCCTGGAGTCCTTTTTCAAGGGGAAAATAGCTTTGGAATGGAAGAAACTGGGGAAGGAGATGATTTTATATTATTTTAAAGCTAGGTAACTTCCCTGAGCTGTCAAGTTGGAAGGATACATTCAGGCATAATATATGTAATATGTAACTTTAACCCTTTAATATGTAACCCCCAATTTCCGTAACAGTCAGAAATACTCAATGATGGCATCACAATTGGAACTAGGGCATATAAACTGAAGGCATTTGCAGATGGTTTAGTTTTAACAGTAGAAAATCCTTTGGAATTGGTACCAAAAGTATTAGAGAGACTGAATGAATTTGGCCAAGTGGAAGGTTTTAAGTTAAATAAAGGGAAAACCAAAATGCTGGTTAAAAATATGACAGAACAAAACAAAAAAGAATAGGAACAAATGACAGAATTAAAGATGGAAAAGAAAGTGAAACATCTAGGCGTCTGGTTAACATCAAAAAATAGAAATTCATTTCAAGATAACAATGTAAAAGTGTGGAATATGGAAATATAAGGTCAGCGAAGCTCAGATGCTGACAGGGAGAGAACAGTTAGCAGCAGAAAGCAGAGAGGAGAGGGAGAGCAGCTGTAATCTGAGCTCTGACAAAAGGGACAGACAGCTGTGTGAGAGCTCTGATAGTGAGCCAGACGTTGGAATGCAGGAAACCGAATTGCGAAGGATCTCAAAAGTGGCAGAAACGCGTGAAAGATACTGGAAGAGAAGGTGGCGGCTTCCATGCTGGGGAAGCGGGAGGAGCTCAGTCCGGGCAACTCCATTTTCTGGGGAGGATGATGAGTAGAGGAGCACCGTCCTAGTTTGTTCTTTTAGCAATAAATAATTAACAGCCAGAGTCATCTCGCGGTTGTGGGAGAGACCACAAAGAGTGAAACTATCTCAACGCTAAAGATGAACATGCTACCAAGAATGTTATTTTTGTTTCAAACAATTCCGATAGCTCATGGAAAAGGACACTTCAAACAATGGCAAAGGGATATATCAAAATTTGTATGGCAAGGCAAGAAACCTAGGATTAAATATAAATTGTTAACAGATGTAAAAGAAAGAGGAAGACTTGCCCTGCCAGACTTAAAATTATATTATGAAGCTTCCTGTATCTGTTGGCTTAAAGAATAGATAGGTTTGGAAAATCCAGATATATTGGATTTGGAAGGATCTGATAATAGGTTTGGGTGGCACGCCTATCTGTGGTGTGAGAAGGTGAAAATACACAAATGGTTTCTGAATCATATAGTAAGAAAATCATTATATTTTACGTGAGAAAAGTGTAAGAATTTATTGGAAAACAAGACCCTGTGGTGGATATCACCACTAGAAGTATTAGCAGTTAAAAAATTAAATATGGAAAGAAGATGGTTGACTTATAGTGAGTTGTTTATAGAGGAGGAAAACCAGTTGAAATTTGAGAAATATGAAAATATAAAGCATATGTTTACGGACGTGATCCAATATCAATAAGTAAATGATATATTTAAAAGAGATAAAAAGGTAGGCTTTGGGAAAGAAATCTCAAGACTACAAAAAGATTTGTTGGAGAATAATGAAAAGGTTCTATCAAAAGTATATAAATTGCTGTTGGAGTGGGAGACAAAAGATGAAGAAGTGAAATCAGTAATGATACATTGGGCAAAAGATGTGGGGCATAATATACAATTTGAGGCATGAGAAAAGTTATGGAAGGTTGATTTAAAGTTTACAGCATGCTGTGCGTGAAAGGAAAATTATATGAAAGTGATGCATACATGGTATTTAATTCCAGTCAAACTTGCAAAAATGTACCAAAAAATTTTGAATAAGTATTGGAAATGTAAAGATAATGAGGGTACATTTTTACCTATGTGGTGGACCTGTAAATCAGCAAAAGCTTATTGGGAAATGATATATAAGGAGCTAAAGAAAATGTTTAAAATAACTTTTATTAAAAAACCAGAAGCTTTTTTATTAGGTATAATAGGAGAAGAAATTCCAAAGAATATAAAGGTCCTATTTATGTATGCAACGACAGTGGCAAGAATGTTATATGCCCAGAGCTGAAAGGTAGAAATGACCCCATCGAAAGAAGAATGGATAATGAAATCAATGGACTAGGCTGAAATGGCGAAAATGACTGGGAAGATCAGACACCAAGAGGACAATGAATTCAAAACAGAATGGAGGAATTTTATAGCACATTTGAAGGAGCATTGCAGAAACTTAAAGACATTAGAGTAGCACCGGTGTTATTGACGTTAGAAACTTAGATTCACAAAATGTTTAGGGGCATGCGAACCCCTGTGTCCTCGCAGGAAAAAAAAGCACTGGAAATACTTGAAGAGAAGGGAGTTCAAGCTGGACAGGAGTTTCTTAAAGGTGAACTATTGAAGGTAGAAATGCATGTCGTTGTTCAATATATTTATATTTATAAATATATTATATTAATATAAATATATAAATATAAATATATTTATAAAAGGGAAGGAACTTAGGGGATGCTCATCAGATTTGCTGATGACACCAAACAGGGAGGTAGTATGCCAAGGAAGACAGAATCAGGATTCAAAATGATCTCAACGGTTTGTGGAACTGGGTCAAACACTAACAAAATGAATTTAAATAGGGACAAATGCAAAGTTGTACACTTTGGGAGGAATAAATAACCAGCTGCACAAACATGAGATGTGGGGGGGCGCCTGATTTATCAAGTAGTGAATAGGATCTCAGGGTCTTAGTAAACAACAAGCTTAACATGAGTCAACAATGTGATGCTGCAGTAGAAAAAGTGAATGACATCCTAGTGTGCATCTGCAAAAGTATAGTGTCCCGAGCAAGGGAAGTAATAGTATCGCTCTATGTTTCCTTGATCAGACCACACTAAGAGTACTGTGTCTAGCTCATGAAGTTCAAGAAACGTATTGATAAGCTGGAATGTACTCAGAGGAGGGTGGCCAAGATGATCTCCAGTACGGTGTCTAGTTCTGGGCAATACAGTTAAAAAAGAATATTGATAAGTTGGAATGTATGTTCCCTTGCCCTTGCCCTCTCTCTCACACACCTTTTAGAAAAGAAATGCACTTTTAGGGGCTAGAACTGCAATGTGAAAATGCCCTGCAAAGTGTGACAGGGACAAATAATGCAATGGAAGGTGTAGAAATACCCTGCAAATAATCAGGAAGGAATGTGGGATGAATGCTAATTGTCATGCACTGTCCACACAGCATCCCCTGTAGGGATGCTTAATAAATGGCAGATATCCTCTGACCCTCTGTGTGATCCTCTGTGTGAGCTTTGTGGAAGGAAATTGGGAGGAAGCCTCAGTTGAATGCGTCACCTGGAGGAGACCCCCCTCAACCTGTGATTGGCAGGCACCAAGGAGAGTCCATGTAGTGGCTAGGAGCTGTTGAGCAGCTCTCTTCATGGGCCTCTGCTCCTCTGTTTGGTGACAAGGAAGAAGACAATGTGTTCTCAATTCTGCTGGATTTCCCTGTGTGCAGCAAAGTGGAGACAATGTCCAGCTCATTCAAGCACCACAAGGCAGGGAACAAAACCATTCCTGGCCCAATGAAGCTGCAAACACTTTCTGTAACAGACGCCCCATATCACCCCATCTTGCCAAGGTTGTCCTGGCTATTGATTCTACCTGTGTTATGGTTCGTCTGTTAAATTGCATTGCTGTTTGGAATGAGACCTCCTCAGCAGATGACGTGTCTCATTTGTAGGTACAGGTGACTCTCAACTTATGGTGGGGTTAAGTTCCAGTGACAGTGCCTAAAGACAAAATGGGAGGTAGTCAAAACATGTTGGGTTCAATGGTAGTTGGGACTGAAAAAGTTTCCAACCCACCTGATGCCCACACCCATTCTGCCCAGTTTACAACGTAAGTTTCATGTTGCCTGTTCTAGAACTCTTTCATGGGTACCTGAAGTAGGCAATCAATGTTAAGGAGAGTCTGTGGCGCAGATGTAAAGTTTTGTGGTGTAGCTGTGGTGTTAGAGGGATACGGAATTTGGTTCAGATCTGCTCCTCCCCAGTCCTATCCCCACATCACCACCCTGCTTCAAGTCACATCACCAGCATATGGTCCTGTCCTTCTGAATTAGCACACAGCCAACCAACCAGGAGTGTAGGAGACCAGCCAGAGCAGAAGGAGACCTCAAGAAAAGAAGGGTGAACAACTGCCAGCAATCAGCCTAATCTCCTGCAGCCCTTAGCCTCAATTCACAGGGGTATCAATGAAAGAGGAAAGAAGGGTAAGGGGATGGCTTAGGGGGTGGGAGTGGGAGTTGGAGAGCAAGGGAGAGAAGGAGATGGCATAAACAGAGAGAAAGGGAACTGCCCCACCCACCAGCATGGGGCACATAGCATACCAGGACTTTGGTGGACTGGGTGATATTTCACTGTTTTAGAATGTCTTTGCATTGCCCTGCTTTTCAAATTGCTCTCCCTGGGCTCCTTGGGGAAGTTAGGCAGAATAAAAGTGCATATGTGATATCAATTGATTGGCAGCTGGGTGTGACTTGCTCAGAATGGCCTGACTGGCCCAGACGGGATGCCAAATAGGCCGAATTAGGAACTTGTGGTTCACCTCCCTTGACCTGCTCCATATGACATGAAGGACAAGCAAATTTGAAGAAAATCTGTGTCCTGATTTGGGAGTGGGTTCCAGGGCCCAAGCCACATATTGGGACCAGAAAAACCTGTTGGCACTTCCGGACAGACATATTGTAGGTTTACATTCAATACACCAAATGGCAGGTTTGAAGGCCATGATTTATTTTCAACTTCAGGGTTCTGGCAGGTCCTCTGATGCAAAATCTGTAGCATGATACCCTCACTCACAGCTGGTTAACCAGACTATGTGCAGACTCGCCCTCTCATCCCCAAACATCCATCCCTAGGGAATTGGATCTATTGTCTCACTGCCCCCTAGCATTCCATCATAATCACACTCCCCCCCAATAACTTAACCCCATGTGATCCACTCCTGCCCTTTAGGATTGCAAGGAACAATTTTTGACTTCAATTTAAGTCATGGGAGGCGAAAGCAGATATACAGATGCATGGGGATTATCCAATAAATTCATTCCCCGCTAATCTCCCAATTCAGATAGGGGTGCCTCATGCTGCATTTCAACTATCATAAATTGGTGGGGGAATATTAACCCCCACCTTGTACTTAAGGACAGAGATTCATGACTTAATGTCTCTTCTCATTGGAGAACCTATGAGGTGATGAGAACTGTGAAGTGTTTCGGTGAAGTAACTCCCTGTGCTCTGTAACGGCTTGTCCCTGGCGGAACGAGTTTGTGAGTTCCAAACATCAATGAGCATCTTAATCTTGATTAAGATTAAAATACTAATCATTTGGCTATTTAAACCAGCCAAAGGTGGGTTCTTCAGCTCAACTCATCTCTTGACTTCTCTGAAAGCAAACTTCTTTCCATCCCTTGAGAAAGAGTGAAAGACCACTAGCTTGGTAAGGACCGCATTTTCTCTTTGCCTGCAGCAGTTAGATCCAACCCAGTGCTGTCCTGGCTGTTCCCCAGAAATACCTGGAAAAAAGAAACTGCAGATGGAAATGCTCTGAGAGATGAGGAAATTTGGGCCAGAATCTCCTGAGTGGAGTGCTGGGTTTTACGGCACTTTTCAAATGCCCAATGTGTTTATTAGTGACCTTTCTTCTATACTGAAAATGATTTTATCATGCAACGTTATGTATAGCTGTGTTTAAAGGAGTCATTAACAATCTATTATTTAAACATCTTTCTATTTAAAAATGTTATGTATGCTTCTATTTATGTATGCTTCTATTTATTGATACTCTTTAATGAATAGTTTTAGATGGTTCCTTTTGCTTAGGGAAGCAACAAGTCAATTTCTGTCTACATGCCTGTCTGAAAATTCACCAGAAGAGGGTCAGTATTTAATAAAAACATTCAAAAAGGGGGTGTGAGGTTTCCTTATGGTTCCTGTTTTCAGCAGCAATTGGAATTGAGATTCTCTCTAGCAACATGGGATCTCATCTTTGCCAAACCCTTGGTGTGTCTTGTTCTGCAGACAAGACGTTACTTTCACTCTCCCTGGAGTTTAGGTAAGCAGAAGAGCAACCCAGGCCAGGTCTTTTAAGGTTAGTTGGGGACCCTTGCACAGCATCAGGTCAAGTCAGGGGATGCTGCCAGTTTAGGAAACCCTCTCCACCTGATCCAGCACTAGCACTTTGAATGATTCAATTTCCTGGTGACCCTTAGCGCAGTCCCTCTGTCCTGATGGCTCCAGATAGAGACAGAGAGCCACTGGAAGTCAGCTGGATTTTCTATGAAAGGTTCGCTGGCTGGAAAAAACCATGGAACGTGACATTCTCAAAATACAGTGGTACCTCGGGTTAAGAACTTAATTCGTTCTGACTTCCGGGTTGGTCGCCCTTTCATGGCAGACAGGAACTCTTTCAGGTGAAAAAGCTCTGTGCATTGAGACTGGGGGTGACTGCAAGAGCGTTGCAGCACCCCGTTAAAAACCTCAGATTGAGAGCTCTGAGGACCTGGTGTTCCGGTGGGTACCCATAGCGACTCCTTTTCTGTTAAAAGATCAGAAAAGACTCTTGCTTTTTGGAAGTGGACCTCCCAGCGGGGAACTGCCAGACTCCATTTTTATGATACAAAGGGAGAGGATACAATTATTTTCATTTTCCGCTCTGGGTAATACAAATTGTGGTTATTCAAAGGGTTACAACTTCAGGACAAGAACAATGCACTTGAGGGGTGGGGGTTCTGCTTCATAACTTCGTTTCCAGTGGGAACACAGATTGGCTTCTGAAAGAAAGAACATGAAAGCTCCAGGTCTGTGTTCCCTTCCGGCTTTGGGCCCTGGACATCAGTCCCCCTGTACCTGCCTCTTGGAGGCACCATGTCTTTTGCAGGCTTTAAAAGAGCCCTTCTGAGCACACACAGGGTGCATTTCTATCCATATATTCTTGAGTAGAATCACAGAATTGTTGAGCTGGAAGGAACCCTGAGGATCAGCTAGTTCAAGCCCCTGCCAAGCAGCTTTCCCATATAACGGGAATCAAACCTGCAACCTTGGCATTACCAGCACCACGCTCTAGACAACTGAGCTAACTAGGCTTGTCTCAGCTGTGTTCTGGACGAGATCAAATAGTCAGAAATACTAAAAGAGAAGGGAGCCCATGATGGATGGGAGTTTCTTAAAGGTGAACTATTGAAGGCACAAATAGACACAATCAGGCGCGTCGCTTTGCCCCCACGACTGTGGGTGCCCGCAACATTCTGACGTTACCATGGCATGCGTGTGTGCACGTGTGTTGTCGGCATGTCCCACAGTATGCTGATGTCAATCACACATCCTGTGGGCCATGTATGCACCATGTAATCGAACCTTGAGGGATGTCCCCTTCATTTAAAATTTGTGGGTGCTCAGGCACTCAGGACCCAGCATAGTTGGCACCCATGCAAACCATTCCAACAAGAAAAGAAAGTGGAAGGCATCTAATGAAACCCGGGTGGCTGCCTAAGGATCTTCCAGATGAGCTAATTGACTGACTAAACCCAAAGAGGGCTCACTATTGCTTCCTCGTTATCCTGGGAAAGGGGGATAAGTGGGGTTCTGCAGGATTCTGTCCTAGGCACCTTGTTCAATTTCCTCAGAAATAACTTTCAGGAAGGAATTGAGAGGATGCTAATCAAATTTGCAGGTGACACCAACCTGGGTGTGGTAACTAACACCCCAGATGACAGAATTGGGATTCAGTATGATCTTAATAGTTTGAAGAACTGGGCCAAAACTAACAAAATGAGTTTCAATATAAACAAATACAAGGTTTTGCACTTACTGTAGGTAGAAATAAGCAGCTGCACATACGTAAAATTTGGTGGGGGCAGGACTTTGCTTGCCAGTACAACATGTGAAAAGGATCTAGGGGTCTTGGTAGACAACAAGCTAAACATGAGCCAAGAGAGTGATGTAACGGCAAAAAAAGCTAATGCTATTCTAGGCTGCATCAACAGAAGTATAGTGTGCAGTTGAAGTGAAGTAGTAGTGCCATTTTATTTTGCCTCGGTCAGACCACACCTGATGTATTGTGTCTTGTTATGGGTGCCACAGTTGAAGAAGAATATTGATGAGCTGGAATGTGTGCAGAAGAGGGTGTCCAAGATAATCAAGGGTCTGGAAACCAGGCCTTATGAGGAACTGTTGAGGGAGTTGGGTATGTTTAGCTTGCATAAGAGAATGACAGGAGATATGCTAGCCATCTTTAAATAGCTAAATGGCTGTCACATGGAGGATGGTGCAAGCTTGTTCTCTCCAGCTCTGTAGGGTAGGTCCAGAACCGATGGCAACATGTTACAAGGAAGCAGATTCTGACTCAACATTAGGAAGTACATTGTGATGGAAAGAGCAGTTTGACAGTGGAATGGACTCCTTCAAGTGGTGATGAAGCCTCCTTCCTTGGAGGGGCTGGAAAAGCATGCAAATGCAGGGCTTTGACGCTCCAACCATCATGCTGAAAACCTCCTGTCAGTTGATTGACAGGTGGCATCATGGAACGCCCCATCCTCCATGTCTGCTTCAAGGAGGACAACTCGGTATAAAGTCCTGCAGGAGCTGGGGCGATTGTGCTCCTTGCAGAGGAGTGCCCAGTGCAGACAAGGGACACATTAATCACCTGTAGCCCATTAGGTGCTAGGTGTGTCAGGTAGTGCTGAGCTTCCACATGCAATGGGTGGGATGTAATCCATTGGAGCAGACAAATACTACATTTCCTGTTTGCCTAGAGTGGACACAAGCAGGGGATGCTACTCCAGTCAGTTGAACTTCCTGTTACACCTGGTCTCAGGTATCCTCCCTCTGCATGTGACCAGGTAGGTGGACATGACCCTTGCAGACCCCACAAATGGCCCAGTCATGTAGTCAGCTTCTTTTGATGCTGCTCATTTTTGATGCCATTTCTTCTCTTGTATTGCACTGCTGGCTCTCTGCCAGCAGCCCATGAGCCCATCCTAACAAGGATGTAAGCCACACTGTATCTGTCACTACAAGCTAAAGCTTGCTTTCAGGGATCTGAGAATTGAATGTGAGTAAACCTTTAATACTTATACGGAAGACTCTTGTGTCTTTATTCTTTTACGAGGGAATCAAAGGGGTCTTACCAGGAATAAACTGCCAGATAGGATTCTTTAACTAAAGAGATTGAAACAAATATGCAACTAGACTCTTGCTGTGTAAAGCGGGAATAAACTCTCTCTCATATCTATCTATCTGTCTGCCTGTCTATCTTTCAATCTATTTATCTCTGTATCTATCTATCTATACCTCTGAGATGCAGGTGGCGCTGTGGGTTAAACCACAGAGCCTAGGACTTGCCAATCAGAAGGTCGGCGGTTCAAAGCCCCGCGACGGGGTGAGCTCCCGTTGTTCAGTCCCAGCTCCTGCCAACCTAGCAGTTCGAAAGCACATCAAAGTGCAAGTAGATTAATAGGTACTGCTCCGGCGGGAAGGTAAACAGTGTTTCCGTGTGCTGCTCTGGTTCGCCAGAAGCAGCTTAGTCATGCTGGCCACATGACCCGGAAGCTGTATGCCGGCTCCCTCAGCCAATAAAGCGAGATGACGGCCGCAACCCCAGAGTCGGCCACGACTGGACCTAATGGTCAGAGGTCCCCTTTACCTTTACCTTTACCTTTACCTATCTATACACTCACACACATATGAGAGACTCACTAGTGTGAGTTGAGAAGGATAATATTTAATCAATATATACTCTCCTACTATCCACAAAATTCCCACACAATGAAGGGATCTTTGAAAGGGGCTGTAAAAGAGCTCCAATGCAGGGCTTTGACACTCCAACCATCAGTTGATGACCTCCTGATATAAGTTGATTGACAGGTGGGCAGACACACCACTTGTGGCCAGCATGACTAACCAGCTTCTGGTGCAACGGGACACGGTGACGAGTGTCAGAACACACAGAAATGCCATTTACCTTCCTGACACAGCTGTACCTATTTATCTACTCTTGCTGGTATGCTTTCAAACTGCTAGGTTCGCAGAAGTTGGGACAGAGCAACAGGTGTTCACCCTGTCACACAGATTCAAACAGCCAAACTTCTGTTTAGCAAGCCGAAGAGGCTCAGTGATTTAGACCACAGCACTACCTGCCACCCTCAGGACAGATACCAATCTATTGGCTATTAAAACAAACCCAGGTGGGGTTTTCTTATGAAGGCATCTTGTGGCTTCTCCAAAAGTGAACATCTTCCCACCCCTGGTGTGCTGTTGTTCATAAAAATGAAGTCTTTATGAATTAATTCTAAAGAATTTCTCATGTGCAGGAAAACTGAGGTCTCTTTCTCAGGGGAAGAAACAGGTTCTAGAAATCAGATGGTGGGTTTTGGCACACCATTAATTAAAACTCTGCAAACAGGAAATAACGTTTCCTAATTTACTGAGCAAACAGAACAAAAGCAGCATATAATTTAAGACAGGACTTGCACAGGGCAGCGAGACACGCAACCAAACATACAGTGGAAAACCTCCCTTAGAACTATGCAGCCAAGCAGACCATGTGCTACCTCCATGGAGATCATATCTGGTTTGTTTCCATTTTTAGTTTAACAAAATGTATATCCCTCTTGATTGTAGTAAAACCTTTAAGGGGGTTACAAATTTATATAATCATTAAAAAGCAGTTTAAAAGAATTAAAAACATTTTAAAACAATTAGGATTAACATTAAAAGAGAATCAAACACATCAGTATCTATTTGTCTAGATAGGCTGGCCTAAGGAATGCAATACCTTCACCACCACCTTTTTGGTTAGCTGACTTTACTCATAACAGAATTAACCCTTAAATAACACACTGAATGATCTCTGCTGCTACATTTCTGACAGTTTCCACAACCACCCACTGGGTGAGCAAGAGGCATGATCACGATTCAAGGAAAACATTTAGTCAGGCAAAAGCAATCAAACTGCGGGGGAAGAGCAAGGCCCATAAGAATCCCAAGAGAGAAGGAGAGAGGTATAGAGTGCCGCAACCGTGGTTTAGACAGTGGGCAATCCAGTGAAGGGGAAGTTGATCTCTGGTCCACCTCCAATTTGGGAGTCTGCGATTTGGGTTGAGAGGTCGAGAGGCCAAGGAGGAATGTCCACACCCGTCCAGACATGAGGACTTCTTTACTTCACTGGCAACGCTCTTCGCTCTTTTGGCACGAAACGTAGTGGTTTTCTATTATTCTTGAATAAATTGGGATCTTCTGCATCAATGTTTTTCAAGTTATTCCTGACCTGTAGGAAAAAAGAGGCAGGTAAGACTTAGCATTTGGAGCAGCTGCTTCTCGGACCCTTCCCATATTGATGTGTCATCCCCTCAACCCTCTTTAGCATTGGATTGGGAAGATTAACACAGGAGGAGAAATCTGGGAAAAGGTGGGTTGTTGTTTCTTCATTGTTGCTACTATTATTATTAACGACTCAGTTCCCGTGAGGCATCCCAAAGTGGCTTGAAGTATAAGACCATATACTGTATATAACAGATACATACACTAAAACTGTTTTTGAAAAATGAATCCATATATAAAATCATTTAAAAAACACACAAACAACTACGAAACACACAGACACAATTACGAAATATAACAGCAGTTTTAAAAGAGCAATAACACACCCATGAAAGCAATGAAAAATCCAAGAGAGACAAAGCTTTTAGAAGGTTTGTCAAAAGTAGAACATCTGTAGCGGGCACAGAAATGACAATAGAGGAGACGCCTGCCAATTGGAGGGTGCTGGCCTGATTCTGACATTGTGTGGGATGGACCTCTTGACAGGATGTCACATGGAAGAAGGAACATGTTAACCATGCTCATTAACTGCAGTGGGTCTCCTCTGATGGGTACTATTTAGGATGACTCTGCTCTGCTTCCACAGTCAGAGACAGAAATGCATCCAAGTTAGGACTGCCATATGTCCATGTTTTCCTGGGGATCAGACTGTCAAAATGACATCTGGGCGGGTTTTCACCAAATTGGAAAAATGTCTGGGAAAACCCATATGGCAACTTTCACTTTTGGGAATATGGCAGCCCTAACCCAATTGATGGAAACTGCAGGAGAGGAGACTGCTCTTGTGTTTGGCTCCTGCTTTATGGGAAGAACAGGATGCTAGACCAGATGGGTCATTGGTTCTTCATATGTTCTTATGTGTAGGACCAACATCAGACACAATGCATTTTCTCCCCCCCCCCCGCCCCCCTTTTTGCTTCAGAACTTTGTACAAAGTTCAACTCATGCTCAATTGGGGGTGTTTCCCCCCTGGGCCTGTTAGTTGTGCCCATTCATTTCAATGGGTCTGCTCTGAGGAGGACCACCATTGGAAACAACCCAGGCTCTCATCTTCTACTCACAACCCATTTGTTTCGTTTTAGAACAAGCAACAGAACACATCTTTGCCATATACAGCAAGGAGCCAATTCACACCCACATACCATCCCACATACAGACACCCACAAACATTTAACATTACTTACTACGCGGCCCAGTTTATCTTCACCATCTGAACCACTCAGCGTCGAAACCAGCAGCATTGCAGCTAGCAGGATGAGACATGACTTCATGGTGCGTCAGAATTGGAGTGTCCTCCACAAAAGAATAGAGGCGAGGAAGAGTTGCCTTTGGTCTCTGCTGTGCCCAGGATGGTGCTCTCTGCTTTCTTTATATAGCCCTTCTTCAGCTCTGTTGGGTGATGCAACCTCCTTCTGGACTATGGCCAAGTGCCATTGGGGAAGGCAATTAGTCATCTTGTGCTGTCGTGGAGAACAGGGTGCACCTTGCCAAGGCTGTGTGGTCTTCTGTTCTCTTTCTTGACTGTTTCTCTTCTTCATTCCATTCTGTGTCCTATGCTTCCTGAAGTTCACCATTTCTTATATCCATGTCAGAATTGCCTAATGCACAGCTCCCCAGTCATTTTCTTCTCCATCATCCATCTCACAAATATGAATGTGCGCATTGGAAAAAGGACCCCAAAGGAATGTATATTGGATCCATTGACTTATTTCTTGGTTGCTGTTAGTGCACACCCTCCAACATTTCGTGAAAAAATTTGGGGCACCGTCCACCCCCCATCTCCGTCGCTTGCCCCTTACCTGCTGCTGACCTCTTCCTTTCCCAGATCGCTCCAGCCTGTGACGCATTTTGAGATGCAGCACAGCTTAGAGTGGCCTCTGGGAAAATCAGGGCATCCCGGATTGGGATCAGAAGCTGGAGCAGCTTCTGCCAATTGAAGAAGTCCTGATTAAATTGGGACCCTTGAAGGATCTGATAGCATAGCCTGAATGCCTAGACACACAGCCCCTGAAACACATCCTGCAGTCCTGTGCTTAGCTACACAAAATCCACACTCACATCGAGTTCAATGAGTATGTGGATAAGACTGCAAATTAAGTTTTACCTCTGGCAAGGATACACTGTCTGACATAGGATTTAAGAGGCATATTTGTTCCCTGGACATACTGACACAATGGAGGCAATTAGGTCTTCTTATATATGGTAAAAATTTAAGACAGCCATTGCCATTGGAAGATTTGTTGTGCTGCATCACAATCCTGGATTTGAAACAATGGAGGGACTTATGTATTATATATCTTAATTTAAGAGGACAGCTCCTTATTTGCTATTCTGTCCTTGGCCTTACAATGATGCTTTGATATAGCAGTGCAACATGATAATTAGGTATCTATTAGATCAAGCAATACTACCTTTATTTCAGGGCTCAGACAAGGGCTTCCATTCTAAGGAACTTCTGGCATTTTTATTGGCAGCTGTCAGGCAAACAGTAGTACAGCAATGGGAACTCTTGAACAATCTATTCTTGTAAGCACAGTATAAGAACATTAGGAACATTGCAGTCTTGGAAAAGACTTCTGAATCACCTAGATAAGAATCTCTGTTGGAAACCACGAAGACAATTTGGCTTCCATCATCCTCTCCTAGTCTTCTGCAAAGGTCCAGCTTCTATTTCTTTACTTGTACATGCAAGTCCTACTATGCGAATGGAATCTGCTCCTAAGAAATGGTTCATAAGTCAAGCTGCCTGTAGTGGCAGCAAGATGTGTACACGTACAGTCAATTAAAAGTTGGTTTTATTCCGGAAAAAGCATGCCACTCGTCTGGAGCTCTCTGCCGGCGTGACTTATGGCTACCCTGATGATGACTCAATTAAATCCTCAGCGTTTTTCCTCTTCCTCCGGAAACAACGCTTGAAAACGAATCTCTTCCGTCGCTTCTGTGATGTCAATTTCCCCTTTTCTTGTAGCCCTCCTCTTCTGCATTCTTGCACGCTGAGGGGTTTGCAAACTGACTCAGACAAGCTATTGTCTGCTAAGTCCTGTGTTTCTCTGAGCTGTGAATTCCTCCCTCTTCACTGCTCTGATCTTCCCTTAACAAACCTCTCTTTGTCCCCTGGGCTGCCGTCCAAGTCTGGCAGCTGCTGTTGCTCGCTTGCTGGCTCCAGCCTGACACTGCCCAGTGATTTCCATTATTACATATGGAGAAAATCCCAATGCATTCATTCTCTGCTGTCTTCTGTTGGAATTCAGGGGTCTATGCTACAGAGCCAGCTGCTAACTGCAGTTGCTGCAGCTTCAGGATATGCTGACTCTTTTTCCTGATACTCCAGCTTCCTGGAAATGGCATCCACCCTCTGATTCTGACTGCCGGCCACATACTGTACTCTAAAGTCAAATCTGGCAAAGAACTTTGCCCACCGAATCTGCCTTTGATTGAGGCATCTCACTGTTTCCCAATACTCTAGATTTCGGTGATCAGTGCATACTTCTACTTGGTGTTGTGCACCCTGTCAAAAATGTCTCCACACTTCAAATGAGTCTCTGATAGCAAGCAGCTCCTTGTTTGAATGCCTGCTGGGCCTCTACTGTCCAGAGGAAGGCCTTTTCCTTCTCAAGCAATCTGAGAGAGGAGCTGTGAGCCTGGAGTAGCCTGACATAAACTTGCGGTAGTAGTTCATGAACCCCCAAAACCTCTTCAAGTACTTCTTAGTTTGGGGGTCCTGCCATGACACCACACTCTGCACTGTGGCTGGATCCACGTGCTTTTCCTCTGGCGTTATGCGGCACCCCGGGAACTCTACTTCTGTGACATGGAATTGGCATGTATCCAACTTCACATAGAGCTCTCTCAGCATCTGTTGCACCTCCGTCACTTGCCGCATGTGATGCTCCATGCTCTCAGAGTAGATCAGCAAGTCATCCAAGTAACTGATCACAAACTGGTCCACCAACCCACCTAAAACGTGGTTGATGAATGCTTGGAAAGTCACTGTCCCTGACTCCAACCAAAAAGGCAAGACCAAGTATTCAAAGCTGCCATACCTGATGCAAAATGTTGTCTTCCGCTCATCTGCCTCTCTCACACGTATCAAGTTGTAAGCCCCCCTTAAATCCCGCTTTGTGAAAATCTCCACAGACCTCAGACTCTCCAGCAAATCCCCAGTGCATGGTAAGGGGTAGCAGTTTGGCTCCATTATGCTGTTTATCTTTCTGTAATCAACACAAAGTCTAAATTCAGAGGTCCCCCTTTTCTTCACAAAGAGCACAGGGGAGCCTCCAGGCACCTTGGATGGCCTGATGAAGGTCCATGCCAGATTCCTCTCTAGAAACTCCTTCAAAGCAACCAGCTCTGTCTCAGAGATAGAATAGAGTGGACTTGTGCGCATCTGAGCCCCTGGCAGGAGGTCTATTTTATAGTCATAAGGCCTGGGGGTGGGGGACAACCAGTCTGCATCCTTCTCAGAGAGAACATCCTGGTAGAGCTTGTACTGGGGAGGCAACTGCCCTTCCTCTCCAGTTAGGGGTCCCAATGCCTCCGCCCCCTTGCAGCCGCCACTACTGGGCCCTCAATACATAAACAATGCAGGTGGCAATAAGCTGAAGCAATTTTTATGGATCGCTGCCCCCAGGCCATCACTGGATCATGTTTGGATAACCACGTCATTCCCAACACAAGAGGGTAGGTGGCTAATTTCGTGATGTGAAATGTGGCTTGTTCCCTGTGGCCAGGCACTTCCAAAACCAGTGGCACACTTGCATGTGAGACTGTCCCTGACACCAGGGGGGCCGCTAGGGGCGCATTGGAAGATGGCCGACAGTACCATCTCTCCGGCACACACGAGGTAATTAAGAGGCTAATATGGGAGTAATTAGCCTCCCGAGTTTTCCCAGGGGGAATGGGAAAACACTGCCTCGTCTGCGGATGCACATAAATCACCCCCGAGTTTGAAAGAAGGAGGGGGTGAGGGCACTAGACGTAAAGCCCTTGTGTGTGTTTTTCGCTCTTCCGGACACTATTTCTGATCGCGCGACCTGGTTGCAGGAGCTCAAGATAAATAATTAGAGAACAGCAAATGCATATGTTTCGAGTGAATAAAGGGAGTATTGATTGCTAACTGAAACAACCTCTGTGATGCTGAGTGACGGGTTGGACTGAACAAGAAATTATATCAACATCAAAGATGTCGGTATGTCGGAATGGGGCAGAAAGGGGGGGAAAACTTTTCTTTTTTTTCTCTATGTGATTACCTAACAACCCCCCCCCCCAAGAAGAATCGTTGCAATGACCGATAACAAGTGAGACGGAATAATGAACTATGTGGAAATAAATTCATTAACTAAAGGCTTTGCTTTGTGGAAGATCTAGAAAGGAAATGGAAGGCTTTTGGGATGACGTAGTTCTAAAAGCAAATCGCCAGGACAAGACAGGCTCTGTTGCAGGATTGACGGTCAAGAGGGGGAGGAAGCCATGGCTTTGTTATCATATTTGACTCTGCGTTTGATCTGGCAGAACTCCCCTGAAAAAGATTGATGTCGGAGCAACAGGTCTGAGAAAGTTAATGAGCAGACGCTGAGACTGTATTTTATGGAAATGCTGTAATGGCACCTGCCATGTGAATACGACTTTTGGATTAATGTGAAAATCTACACAGAATTACAACAACGTTCATTTCAACTCACTTGTGGAGACTTTCAGAGGTTATAAAGAAAGGGAAAAAATACGATAACAACAAGAAAATTGAAAGATGATTTGTAAAGGAAAACAACAAAGAGATGAATGGACAGAACTGTGAACATCAAAGCAGCAGAAATATGAGAGGATTGGACCCTTTCTGAGCTCGAAGCATGGGTACCCCCAACAAAAAAAATTTAAAATTTGGTTTTGTAATTTGGAACTAATGTGATTTGATTGGTTTGTTAATAAAAATTAATTTTTTTAAAAAAAAATGAAACTGTCCCTGACACCAGAGGCCTCCCATCTATGGTTTGCACTTGAGGGGTGGCGCCAGTCTCTGTGTTTGTAGACCGTATTCCTCTACAAAGTCCTGATCTATAAAGTCGGTAGAAGCCCCTGAATCTATGAGGGCTCTAAACTGCATCCTACTCTCGTCTGGGAACAGTAGCACGGCAAGCAATGTGAGTCCAGGAAATCTGCTCCACTTCTGGGTGGGGCTGGGTTGCGGACAGGCTGCCTAGACTCCCTTCACAGCATGGGGGTGGGACAGCATCTCACGTGGTGGAGACCCCAGCCATGCCACATTGCCAGGCAGCCAATCAGGTCGCTTGGGGGCGTGGCCGGGGCTGATTTAAGCCTTGGCACAAATCCGAGGCTTCCCTTTCAGCCTCACACCACGCATCTCTCAGTCGTTTCAGCTCCTGCTGCTGCTTAATCACCTGCTCCTCGCCTCCCTCCACGCGGCTCCAGCCCTTGCATCAGGATCTCCGGGCGCTGCTCCCTCAAGGGCAATAAAGATGGCAAGATCGTACATTGCTGCGCTGATTGCAAAAGGTTACTCTTGTAGCGTGGGAGTTGGGGGGCTGCGTGTATGTGTGCAAGTGAAGCAGTGGGTGGTAGGTGCTCTGTGAGGAGTAATTATGAAATATTGTAAAAATCGAAAGGAAGAAATAATTTGTTAGAAAATGTAAAGGCAATATTATGTTAAGAACTGCAGGAGAAATAATTAAGACGGAAGGCTATCAGAGATGGTGAAGGAAGTCCAAATAAGGATATATGTAAAATAATTTGTGCGGTATGTCTAAAATTTTAGTATGTTAAAAATTAATAAAAAATATTATAAAAAAGGGCAATAAAGATGGCAAGAGCATGCATTGCCGCGCTGATTGCAAAAGGTTTCTCTTGTAGCGTGGGA